>NC_138043.1:6024070-6361002 GCF_964106645.2 Podarcis pityusensis
CGGGATTAAATCAGAAACCGGGATGGCTTCTGTAAATCCAGGACTGTCCCTGGAAAATAAAGACACTTGGAAGGTCTAAATAATATTATGCTGCAATAATATTATTTCTGCTACTCACCTTTCCCTCTCAGCTGCTGAAGATGGGCATATTTATCCTCCCCATTTTATCCATAACACCACCCTGTGAGGTAGGTTCAGCTGACAGAGGTGGCGACTGGCCCCCAAGAGTTTTTATAACTTAAGGGGTTAATCATTCTCCACCTAAGGGAGTGGGGGGGGGGTGTTGCTGCTTAACAACCAGTCGAGAGTGGCATGATGCTGAGGCCTGCTCTAATTGGCTGTGGGATTCTGTGGGAGTTTTCCTCCTGTATGTTTCGCTGAACGTCTTCCTGCAATGCATAAGGCAGGGCAAAACCTCTTTGTCCCTTTCCCCAGTTGAAACCATTGTTAAGACTTTTCCCTCTGGACTCCATATGTGCTATTTAACAGCTAACAGCTGCCCTTCGCTCTGGATCAGACAATGAAATGCATGTCTTGGCAATTAAAAGCAACTGGATCAGTGCCATCTTGAAATGTCCAGGAGAGGTTGTCTAGGGAAATAATCCTTGAGGTTGACTACACACAGCAGCCAAATAAAAAATAGAACCTTTTTTATTATTATTCAAAACCAAGAGATACGTAAGATGTGCATTGGAGACAGCGCTTCCCCCTATCTTGCCCCAACGACGACGATCCTCCTACTTGTAAGAATTTGCCTTGTGTTTTGGAAGGAAAGTGAAGCTGTCCGGAACAGGACCCAGAAGCATCTCACTGCAAGGAGAAATTGAGAAAACTGCAGATACATCTCTAGATTTTTCCAACAGCACACACACCTGCGATGATACTTTGTGCACGACAGTAAAGGTAAAGGTAAAGCTGGGACCGAACGACGGGAGCTCAGCCCGCCGCGGGGATTCGAACCGCCAACCTTACGATCAGCAAGTCCTAGGCACTGAGGTTTTACCCACAGTGCCACCCGCGTCCCTGCACGACAGGCTACTGAACTCTTATTATGAGATGAAAACCCCATAGGGCACAAAAATGCCATGACAGAAATCTCAGAGGCGAACTTTTTAGACAGCTGCATGCCATTCCCCCAATTTCTATAAGGAACTACGAAAAGAATGACAGAGAGGAAGGCAATTCAGCTGGGATGTTGGGAGAGAATTTGCATTGCCCTTTTTGTACTTCTCCTTGTTCCTTGGAGTGAGATTTGCGCCTCGCAACAAGCTCGTGAGGCAAGGTAGGCTGAGAGATCAGGACTAGCCCAAGGTCATCTGAGTGAGATTCACAGCCGAGTGATCTGAGCTTTCTCTTCCCACACAGCTGGGCTAGAAGAGTTTTGTCCTGGTTTGGGACACAAAAGTTGTTCCCTTCCCACTGGCCGTCTTATGGATTTGGGAGATAGGAAGCCCCATGGCCTGTGTTGCATCAGATGCAATAGGGTCCAGTTCTAGCTTTAACTAGTCACTCCCTTCAAGGGCCAAAACCCACATTTCTGGCCTGGTTCTATATCAGCCTTCATAGCAGCTGAAATAATCTTCTCTCCCGCTCTCTTCCTCCTCACTGCACACATGCAGTTGTGTGCTTAACATGCACAGAAAACTGTCAACTGCAAAAGTTCAAACACTTTTTACCTGATCTTAATCCAGTCACCCACGTTCTGGCTTGCCATTAAGGTCTCCAAATAGTCCCGGCCCATGTAGTAAGGGGGTCTTTCGTTAATCCTCTGAGGCAGGCGCTCCAGTAAGCCGGCTGGAATGTACCTGCCAAAGTAAAAAAGTAAAGGTAAAGGACGTGTGGACGGTTAAGTCCAGTCAAAGGCGACTATGGGGTTGCGGTGCTCATCTTGCTTTCAGGCTGAGGGAGCCGGCGTTTGTCCACGGACAGCTTTCCCAGTCATGTGGCCAGCAGGACTAAACCGATTCTGGCGCAATGGGACATTGTGAGGGAAACGCCGTTTACCTTCCCGCCTCAGCAGTACCTATTTATCTACTTGCACTGGTGTGCTTTGGAACTGCTAGGTTGGCAGGAGCTGGGACAGAGCAACAGGAGCTCACCCGTTGTGCGGATTCGAACTGCCGACCTTCTGATCGGCAAGCCCAGGGGGCTCAGTGGTTTAGACCACAGCGCCACCCGCATTCCAGCCTGCCAAAGCGCCAAAGAAGGAAGAAAGGAAGACTCATTTTCCATGACAGTAGGAAAACAGCCTCATCTTGGTTGCTCTTCCCACTCACCCCAGAAGTTAGGCTTATTCAAAATCTAGCTGCAGCTATAAGCATGGGAGATACAGGGCAGAGTCAAAACAAGGCTGTTGTGAAGCCCTCCCTTTTTGAGTAAGTGGGAGGAGGAAACACCACTGACGAATAAAGAAAGACGAAGCGGCAGCTATCTCTCTTGATGCTGCCCCAATTTTAATTGCAGTGATACTATGAACTCACACTTAGCAGGCATATATATAGTGCTTTAAAAAACATCCACTGTATCTGGTCGTCGTTAGCAGCAAGCTTCTAGCTTTCCCCGGTGTCAAGCTAGGCTTTTAAAGTACATGGACTTGTTTCTCAAAATCTCCAAAGCCTAAGAAGCAGCTGATGGGTAGGATGTCCCTGCAGTGTGTCACACACAGCAGGAACTTAGTGGTGTGTTAAGATGTTTGTTGCAGGATCCAGTCTTGCCTACCTTACAAAAAGGAGTTTCATACCTGAACTGACATAAGCTCCTTACAGGAGCCCAAGGCTAGCTGTTATTGATACCTGGATGGAAAGGCAAAATGCAATGACTTAGTAAGGGCTGAGGAGGAGCTTCTACCTGCAGAGAAAGGAGAGCCACTCCAGCAGAAACTTCCTGGTCTTCTCCACTCCCTGCGTGTCTGATCCCCAATGCTCCAAGCCGTAGTTGGTGAAGTCCTTGAGGATGTCGAGCCTCTCTCCCGATGAGATGTCCCAGTGCCGCTGCTCTTTGATTTCAGTGAAGATCCAGGGCTTGATCAGCGCCCCCCTGTGACCCGGAAGAACGGCCGCCGTGAGAAAACATGAGCAGAATCTACACGTACACACACACACGGAAATGCTCAAGTTCTAGAGCCAAGTCCCCGAGCGGTATGCCTGCCGCCCTGGCAGAACGTAAGTGCGCGAGGAGAAACACAAGCACGTCACCGAATATTTTTGCAATCTAGATTGCATAGCACGAATCCACTAGGGCAACTATTAGGATTCAAAAGTAATACATCATTATGATTTTATACCCCCAGGCGATTCCATGTTCAAACAGCCCCACCACTGGCAAAATCTAAGGGAACGGGAGAGGACAATTTGCCAGTCGGTGATCCCCTCGGAGCCTTTTCCCAGATGCCGGGGACCGAACTGGAACCTTCTCCTTGCAAACAGATATATGACCACTAAGCCATAGCAAAAGATGGAGCCAGAACCAGCAATTGTGTGCAGGGGTAGTAACAGCGGCTATGGCAGATATCTGGCCCGTGCCCTTTAGAAAGATGTGGCTATAATGTGGGCTTAGGCTACCGTATGATCGACCACATGGATCTTAAGCAAGTCTCTCCTCCCCCTCCTCACCCCCCGACCATTACTGTATAGTGTTATGTTCAGCAAGGCGCAGGATTATTCTCTTTTCTTTCTGTTTAGCTCCATGTATTATTTCGAAATGAGGATCCACGCCTCCTCTGTCTTCTGTGACAGCCACGCCTGCTTCTGCTATTACAGCTGGAAATGATTTTGAAATGGCAATCTTAACCTTAGTCCTTTGGGGCTGGGAAATGAAGTTGTGAACCTGCCTTCATACACTGGTACGTTTCTAGCCTTGGAACTGAGTGATGTGAACCGCCCAGTGAACTCTGTGCCAGACCATCTAGGTTACTACAGTCGTACCTTGGAAGTTGACCGGAATCTGTTCTGGAAGTCTGTTCCAAAATGGTCGCAAACCCAAGCGTGGCTTCTGATTGGCTGCAGGAAGCTCCGTCGGACATTTGACTTCCAAAAATAGTTTGCAAACCAAACCATCACTTCCAGGTTTGCGGTATTCAGGAGCCAAAACATTTGGGAACTAAGCTGTTTGAAAACCAAGGTACGACTGTACTGTCTTCAATGGCTGAGCTTTAACACAACCCCTAAGCCAGTGTGGTGTAGTGGTTAAGAGCGATAGACTCGTAATCTGGGGAACCGGGTTCGCTTCCCCGCTCCTCCACATGCAGCTGCTGGGTGACCTTGGGCCAGTCACACTTCTTTGAAGTCTCTCAGCCCCACTCACCTCACAGAGTGTTTGTTGTGGGGGAGGAAGGGAAAGGAGAATGTTAGCCGCTTTGAGACTCCTTCGGGTAGTGATAAAACGGGATATCAAATCCAAACTCTTCTAAGCCACAAAGCACCTTACGTCTGTGCATGAGCTGAATGCTAACGTGTGCTGCAGTTTGGAGTAAAGCAAGCTGCACAACTGTAAGCCAACTGCTCTGCAGCTTGTTTACTTGCATAGAGATCACACACAGACTAAAGGCTGATCCAAGAGTTGTGTCTGAACCCAGCCATTGACTGGCTTTCCAGGGTTTTAGGCGCGAGTTTTTGCCAGCCATAGCTGGAGAAGCCAGAGACTGAACCGGAACCTTCTGCTTGGAAAAAACCCCACGAGGGTAACGAAGGGTGCTTTCTTCTCCAGACCACCCAAAATGAAGGGAAGACACTTGCCGAGCAATCATAATTCCCGAAACTCCACTCTGCATGGCTTGATTAGCATCTTCGAAAGACAAGATATCTCCGTTCCCTGCGCCAAAAGGAAAAAATAATAATTCAGGGGTCACCAAAGCAATCCCCGATGCTTCAGATGCTGTTTTGCCAGACAGAGGGCCTTCTCGGTGGTGGCGCCCGCCCTGTGGAACACCCTCCCATCTGATGTCAAGGAAATAAACAACTATCTGACTTTTAGAAGACATCTGAAGGCAGCCCTGCTTAGGGAAGTTTTTAATGTTTGATGTTTTATCGGATTTTTAATATTCTGTTGGGAGCCGCCTAGAGCAGCTGAGGAAACCCAGCCAGATGGGCAGGGCATATAAATTATTATTATTATTATTATTATTATTATTATTATTATTACTCACTGTTTCTCTTAATAGTTCCAAGCACTTATTTGTAGCTCTTTCAACTGCCCCTGGTCACAGCGATGCCTTTTGCAAGTACAGTGTTACCTTGGAAGTTAAACTGAATTCGTTCCGGAAGTCCGTTCGACTTCCAAAACATTCGGGAACCAAGGCACGGCTTCCAGTTGGTTGCAGGAAGCTCCTGCAGCCAACTGGAAGCCGTGGAAGTCATGTTGGACATTTGAGTCCCAAAGAACTTTTCTAAACCGGAACGATCATTTGTGTTGCAATCTCTGGGAGCGAAAACATTTGACTCCCAAGGCGTTTGAAAACCAAGGTACGACTGTAAATGGATTTGAAACAGCCCTGTCTGTAAATGAGGTTGAGGTTGCACAAAAAACCGCTAACATCCAAGACACCTCCTCCTTCCTGCTTATTTTGCGGCGGCAGCATGCAGAGTGCTGCCCAGGAAGTTTACTATTTAAGAAACAGGACTGGGAAGGGAGAAGCAGCAGGCAGCTTCTGGTCCAGGCCTGCCGCTACTTGATGGCACTAAAAGGTAAAGGTAAAGGGACCCCTGACCATTAGGTCCATCGTAACCGACTATGGGGTTGTGGCGCTCATCTCACTTTACTGGCCGAGGGAGCCAGCCTACAGCTTCCGGGTCATGTGGCCAGCAGGACTAAGCCGCTTCTGGCGAACCAGAGCAGCGCACAGAAACGCTGTTTACCTTCCTGCCAGGGCAGTACCTATTTATCTACTTGCACTTGACGTGCTTTCGAACTGCTAGGTTTGCAGGAGCAGGGACCGAGCAACGGGAGCTCACCCCGTCACGGGGATTTGAACCTTCTGATCGGCAAGTCCTAGGCTCTGTGGTTTAACCCACAGCGCCACCCGCGTCCCTGATGGCACTAAAAAGAGCTTCTCAAATCCAAAGCATTTATTGATGTCTTCAAGAAAAGAGGGAAACTGTTCAGAATGACCGGGCAACAACGAGCCACACGTCTCCTGTAGTCTTCACTCACCTCCAAGAGTCCCAATCTAGAGATTTCAGAGAGGAGAGAAACGAATTGCTTCTTGACCCCCGTGACGTTCTTTGTGGCAGCCCACAGGCCAGCTCGTCTGCTGACCACTGATCTACAAAGAAGAGTCCTGATGGGCCGGACTAAGGAAGGTCTATATGGACCAGCATCTTGTTTCTGACCAGTAGCCAGCCAGATGCCACCAGGAAGCGACTGAAGACAGCAATCCTTCTCTGCTGTTGCCTCTCCCCCTCCATTAATCATCAAGCAACTGGAACTGGGGTAGAGTGCAACTGAATACAGAGGTTCTGTTTTAGTGGTTATAGCTGGCAGACCTCTCTTCCTCCTCCATAGATATTTCTGATCATCTTAATTCATCCCACAAGTTAGGGGTCTTTTGCCTGTCCTGAACTTACTTCATTGAGCTCTTGCGCTGTGGGAAAGTGGGGCAGGGCGGTAGCGCAAATATGGGAAGGTTAACTGTATGGCAAGAGAAAAGGTGGGTTTTCCAAAGATCGCAGAAGCAGGATTCTGTGCGACTGCCATAAAACTCAGGGAACAAGCTGTACTACCAAAATGACTGAGGTTTTAAATGGCAATTTTAGGTTATATTTTAATGATCAAGATTTAATATATATTTTTAACTGCCGATATATCTGAATTGTCTCTGTTATACCCAATTGCAATTCTATGTATTCCTGTTGTGTTTTATGATTTTCCTGATATTGTAAGTGAGCCGGAACTGGTCTGTGACCGTAATAATAAAATTCATTCATTCAGAAGCAGGAGGAGGAAAAGGCGGCTTGATGGATTGGGAGGCAAACCCAGCCAAAGCAATCCGAGCCCAAAAACTGCAGCAAAGCATTACCTCCCAAATATGTTGCAGTGCCGGATTCAACGCAAAGGAAGCAAAACCAGCGTGAGGAAAGAACGGAAGTACCTACCGAAAAGAGGCATTGGACTGGCAATTTTTGCGCATTCTGCTATGTACTCCCAGTTTGCCGCCTTTGTGTACCGCTGCTCCCTCGACCGGCCATGAAGCTAACGGGGTCAGAAAAGGGACAGCTGACAATCGGATGTGAGTAAATGCACATGCTTCGAGCGAAGGAAAGGGTGTTTTATCTGCTAATTAAATCTACCGATGAGAAGTTAAAGAGTGATGGGATGAAACGAACAGAAGACTGCAGCAAAGAATCACAGCTATGTCGGTGTGTGGAAACGGAATGGAAGGGGGAGGGGGGAAAAAACTTCTTTCTTTTTCAATATGCTTTACTTAACAACCCCTCTCCTAGAAGAACCGCCACATGATTGATCGATAGCAAGTGAGATTGGAAAACAAACTGTGTGGAAATGAAAATATTAACTAAGGACTTTGTTTTGTGGAAGATCTGGAAGGAGAAAGGCTTTCCTGTTGCGTAGTTATGAGATCCGCCATTACGAGACAGACTTTGTTGCGATATTTATAGTCAAAGGGGGAGCTGAGCCATTGTTTTGCTACTATGTGAGGATTGTAAATCTGAATGGGCGAAAACTCCCCTGGAAAGGCTAATTTATGGTGCAACTGGTCTGGGAAAATTAAGGAGCAGACGCTCAGACTGTATTTCATCGGAACTGTCAAAAATGGCGCCTGCCACTCGAACAGGACTTTTGGACTTTTGGATCACCGTGTCAGATGAATTACGGGAGAGTGTTACAAAGTTCACACAGAAACATAAATAATGCTTGATTCAACTTGCTTGTGGAAACACTCGGAAATTATTAAGAAGAAAAAGGATAACAGCAAGGAGATGGGAAGATGGGACTTGTGAATATCAAAGCAGCAGAAATATGAAATGATTAGACCCTTACTGAACTCAAAGCATGGGTACCCCCAACAAAAAATTTAAAATCTGGCTAATTATTTGGAGTTTATTATGTATTGGTATAATTTGGTATAACTAATGTGATAAGATTGGTTTGTTAATTGGGAATTTAATAAAAATTATTTATAAAAAAAAAAAAAGGGGGACAGCTGACACACCGCTTTTTGAAATGCTTAGGTAAGAACAGAGATGTGGTCTACAAACCCCCACAACCTTTGCACCATAGAACCTCCACATGCAGAGACAGCCTACTTTAGGATATTGGTTGCCAAAGGGCAAGAGCAGGGGAAGACTGACGCCTTTGTGTCTCGTGTAGGGGCTTCTCAAAGGCAGCATTTTAAGGCGTGTGTGAGATCTCTCCGCGCCAGTCTCCCCAGGCTTGCGGATATTTGCCCCAGGCTTCAGGGTGCAGGCAGCTCTCCGCAAGCCCGAAGCCTGCAGGCAGCTCTCTGCAAGCTGTGGGAGAGCTGCGCGACTTTGCACCGGGCTCCCACGGCTTGCGGATAGCTTCCTGAAGCCTGGAGAGCGAGAGGGGTCGGTGCGCACCGACCCCTCTCGCTCTCCAGGCTTCAGCGAAAGCCTGCATTCGCCCCATAGGACGCACACACATTTCCCCTTCATTTTTGGAGGGGGAAAAGTGCGTCCTATAGGGCAAAAAATATGGTAATCAATAATACAATAATATGATGATAAATAAAATAAAATAAAAATCTGTTGCTGGAGACAACAGAATATTGGCATAGATCAGGGGTAAAGTAAAGGTAAAGGGACCCCTGACCATTAGGTCCAGTCGTAGACTACTCTGGGGTTGTGGCGCTCATCTCACTTTACTGGCCGAGGGAGCCGGCGTTTGTCCGCAGACAGCTTCTGGGTCATGTGGCCAGCATGACTAAGCCGCTTCTGGCAAACCAGAGCAGCACACGGAAATGCCGTTTACCTTCTCGACAGAGCGGTACCTATTTATCTACTTCCACTTTGACGTGCTTTCGAACTGCTAGGTTGGCGGGAGCAGGGACCGAGCAACGGGAGCTCACCCCATCGCAGGGATTCGAACCACCGACCTTCTGATCAGCAAGCCCTAGGCGCTGTGGTTTAGACCACAGCGCCACCCGTGTCCCGTAGATCAGGGGTAGTCAACCTTTTTATACCTACCACCCACTAATGCATCTTTCTCGATAAAATTTCCTTACCAGGGCTCAATGGAAGGAGGATTCGGTTTGTGCCGTAGAACTCCCTACCACCCACCTAGAATCCTGAAATGCCCACAAATGGGCAGTAGGGACCAGGTTGACAACCCCTGGCCTAGATGGTGTAACTTTAGTCTGATCTAGTAGGGTGTGTGCGTTTTTGTTTTTTTTAAAATGAAGTTACTGCTCATCTGAATGTGGCTTAAGGAAGGCTACCGTACCGTGACCATAGAAGCACCCCACTCCCGGATGCTGGGAATTAGCTTGTGAGCCAGGTTGGTTTTCTCCTGCACCCCGGTCCGGATCTTCACGGTCAAGGGAACATCTAGCACCTGCCGAGGAAAAGAGGAACGGTGAGCCAAGCGAAGTGTGCCTCGGGAGCCGAACCTGAGCGCGACGAAGCTGGACTCTGGAGATTCCTTTGCCGAAAGCTTTCACCAACAGCTGCTCCGAGAATGCACAGAGGGGGCCACAGAGTAGAGTAATCCCTTTTTGAGACCAGCGACTTATGTACCAGATGGGAAACTCAAAAGCCAGCCCCCCACGACTGAGAGTGGCTTGGGAGCTGCATGGTCAGGGGAAAAAACAATGCTGTCCAGGGTTGTAAAGACTGTGGAGAGAATAATTGGGTGCACTTTGGATCAAATCTACGCTTCCAGGTGCCATAAGAAAGCTGCAGAGATAGCGCAGGACAGTGCGCACCCCGGAAATGATCTCTTTCAGCTTCTGCCTTCTGGAAGAAGGTACAGGGTTATAAAGACTAGGACTAGCCGCCTGAGAAACAGTTTCTGTTTAAATGCGATTTTGGTTTTAAACGCAGTGCAAGGTAGTCTCTATGGGAGTATATTGTATTATGGGGTATCAGAGTTTTTAGGGGGCTAACCAGGCTGGGATAGCAGGCTTGTTGGCTTCTGAATGTCTTATGTAGATTCCCCCCCCCCCATTTTGTTGTTCTGTATGGGACAATGACAATAAAGATTATCGTATCGAAGAACCCCATGCCCCACCACAAGAGCCTTGTAATCATAATCTTGTGATGATTATGATTATGATACCCCACCCATCTTGCTGGTCTGCCCTGGGCCCTGGACACATTCGCCACAAAGCAGGGGCCAATAAACGGGTCAAAGCTTGCAGATTATGTGACGCAGTGCAAAGCTGATACGAAGAGGATGACTGTGGTTGCAAGAAGGAGCAACGCGGGGGAACAGAAGCACGAATGAAATCCAGGTCTGCTAGGAGCCAGCCAAGGGGAAAAAACACACACCAACTTACGTAGTTCATGCCTCGGACAATCTGCTCAAACTTGTTGGGACGGCTCATTAAGCCACATCCTCCCCCCTGGGAAGAGAAAGGAGAGGAGAGTGAAGCACGTTCTGAAAGATCACTGGGGGGCAGGAGAGTGAAGGTCATAATCTCAGAACTGATTTTGGTCCTTGATGGTCTGGGCTTCCCATAGGTTTTGCCACAGGTCCATCAGCTTGAAGAAGGGAGAGGTGTCAACTTGGCAGAACTTTTACTTAAAAAGAAAAAAAAGGTGGGCTGCAATTTTGTAAGACTTGGAGAAGTTCCTTTGAGGCTCCCCATCGCTTCCAAGCTAAGTAACGGGCTGAATTGAATTGTGAAGGGAAACTTACAGGTAAGGGACCCCTGACAGTTCAGTCCATTTGCGGACGACTTTGGGGTTACGGCGCTCATCTCGCTTTACAGGCTGAGGGAGCCGGCGTTTGTCCACAGACAGTTTTTCCAGGTCATGTGGCCAGCATGACTAAGCCGCTTCTGGCGAACCAGAGCAGCGCACGGAAACGCCGTTTACCTTCCCGCCGGAGTGGTACCTATTTATCTACTTGCACTTTGACATGCTTTTGAACTGCTAGGTTGGCAGGAGCTGGGACCGAGCAACGGGAGCTCACCCCGTCGCGGGGATTCGAACCGCCAACCTTCTGATCGGCAAGCCCTAGGCTCAGTGGTTTAGACCAAAGCACCACCCGTGTCCCTAAGGGAAAACTAGGGGGAGGGACTAATCTGAGGGGACTCATGGGGATTCATTTCAAGTGTGGCACCCTCAGAAACAAATCAGAAGGGAAAAGCTTGGAGCCACGTGTTTGGGCGCCAGCCTACATGGTTCTAGATATCTTCTTGACATGCTAAGCTTCTACGTGGAGGGATATTTATCGATTCTGCGAGCCCTTCTGTGGCGTTTGCCCTCCTAGGTGTGTGACATCATCCTGGGTCATAAGGAAAGGGTTAAGTAGGTGTAAAATGATTAACCAATAGGAACCCAAGGGGAGGAGTTGTTAAGAAGTCAGTCTGGAGTTAGAGAAGAGAGAGGTAGGATAAGTCTGTGGGTTGGGCTAGTTTGATGTGAGAGAGTGAGAGAATCTGTTAAGAGGAGTCAGTTGAACAGTTGGGATAATCAGTTAGAAGGCATTAGGAAGGTATAGGCCAGTAAAGAAACTAAGGTTAAGAAACTGACAAGAAAAAATTACCTGAAACCATAAACTTGTTAATGCTTATAAAATAAACTTGTTTAGTTGGTTTAATGCTAACAACTGTCTGGACTCAGTGTGTAGCCGAGAGAAACGGGTTGGTGGCAGCGGGGAAGTGATCACAGTGGTGGCACGGGGATCAATAGACCGTCAAATGTCCGGGGACCCTGTGTGATCGCCACACCTTCCTAGACCAGAAACAGGTTGGTAAGCTCTTTGGGAACTAGGCTGGAAATGGAACGTAGGAAACTGTCTGATAGTGATTCAGACCAAGTCACTGGTCCACTTAACTCACTGCTGTCTATGTTGACTGGCAGGGGCTTTCCAGGGCTTCAGACAGGACGTGTCTCTCAGCCCTCCCTGGATTGCACCTGGGATACTTTGCATGCAAAGCAAATGCTCCACCACTGATTTATGGGCCTTCCAAGACCTGACGCTGTATTTGATACTCTACTTTTGATACTTCCTAGGGATGCGGGTGGCGCTGTGGTCTAAACCACTGAGCGTAGGGCTTGCCGATCGGAAGGTCGGAGGTTCGAATCCCCGCGACGACGGGGTGAGCTCCCGTCGCTCACTCGCAGCTCCTGCCAACCTAGCAGTTTGAAAGCAAGTCAAAGTGCAAGTAGATAAATAGGTACCACTCCGGCGGGAAGGTAAACGGCGTTTCCGTGCACTGCTCTGGTTCGCCAGAAGCGGCTTAGTCATGCTGGCCACAAGACTGTCTGCGGACAAACACCGGCTCCCTCGGCCAATAAAGCGAGATGAGCGCCGCAACCCCAGAATCATTCGCTACTGGACTTAACTGTCAGGGGTCCTTTGCCTTTACCTTTTTAGTGCTTGAAAGCACTAGCGTGCTTGAAGGGCTTAATGGGCTACCTTGTTATAGATGAGGTCGATAGGGCAGCCCACATTGATGTCCACAAAATCCACTTCGATGGTCCGGTTGAGAAGCTCTGCGCACTTGGTCATGGTGTCTGGGAACGCTCCTTCCAGCTGCAGAGGCATGGGGTGAAAGAGGGTCAAAGGGGTGCCCCAACTCACGAGAGCAGCTTATAGGCATTGCACGTGTGCCAAACTATTTATCTGCAAGAATTCCCCAACTTGCCTTTTGAGGTTTGTACCCCACTCAGCATGAATTACATAAATCAAAACAGAGCGTATCAATAGAATACAGTGAAAAGACAGGCATGGCAGACTTAAGACTATGGTTTAGTGCAAAACGCATGAGCATCATGGCTGATCTCCACCACTCCTCCCTCCAGTGCTGCAAGGAGTTTGGGAGCTCCTGCCTCGGCCCCAGCCTGCTGTCTAAACGCAACCAACTATGGCCAGTGTCAACCATCGTTTAGGAGAACAAGGCAACTCCAAACGAGGGTTTATAATACCCAGAACAAGGAGACAGTATTAAAAACAAAACAACCCTCAACAAAAGTATATCATCTTCCACCTTTACTTCTGCTAACTACCGATGAAGCTGGCAATGGTTTTTGGTTAAAGATGGCCTTAAAAGGGAATTCCTGGAGGGGAGGGTTATCGAGACCTATTAGCTTCCCATGCGGGAGCATCTATCAGCCGGAGGAGGAATAATAATAATAATAATAATAATAATAATAATAATAATAATTTATTTATACCCCGCCCATACGGCTGGGTTTCCCCTGCCACCCTGGGCGGCTTCCAGCAGAATACTAAAATACCGCTCCGGTATATAATTCATCAAATATTAAAAGCTTTCTTAAACAGGGCTGCCTTCAGATGTCTTCTAAAAGTCTGATAGTTGTTTATTTCTTTGACATCTGATGGGAGGGCGTTCCACAGGGCGGGCGCCACCACTGAGAAGGCCCTCTGCCGGGTTCCCTGCAACTTTGCTTCTTGCAGTGAGGGAACTGCCAGAAGGTCCTCTGAGCTGGACCTCGGTGTCCGGACAGAACGATGGGGGTGGAGACGCTCTTTCAGGAGCTGCAGAGAGCTTTCTCTCTCCCTCTCCTCCCACCAGGAAGAACTCTCTTCTCCAAGCTCCAGTGGCTGTGGGAAGTCAGAGGTGAAAGGAAGCACAGTCTGGCCTCTGCTACCAGCCACGGGGAACTGGGACCACTTTGAGCATCACGTCAGCCAGGCAGAAGACGGCAGCCAGGAGAAGACCAGCAAGGCCATCTCCACTAGCCGCAGAAGAAGCGGCTTGCTCCTGTTCTCTCTCCCCCGCTGTATTGCGAGTCTGCCTTCAATCTACCTGAACGCCAAAGAGATCCTCTGTGTCGTGTCTCTTCAGCAATGCCCACTCGGACGACTGCCCCTGGAGCAGGTTTGTGCAAACGGCCATCTCGCCGCAGGTGACGTCCGCCCCAAACCGCTTGCATATTCTTCGGAAAGGAAGGTTGCCGCACTGAAATCCCCGGAAGAAATCAGGAGAATGGAGTGTTACGGTTGCCTCGGGGCAGGTCTCGAGACAGCACAAGCAAGACACCACGTCTAAACAAAGACACGGCCCGATCTCACAACGTGCGGCGTTTGAGGGCTGAATGGGAATAGCGGCTGGCGCTGCAGCTAAGTGCCAGGGCTCTTTCCATCCATTTCAACCAATTCACAATTCCAGCTTTTCACCTGTTCCTAACCAGATGTTCCAATACAGCGGTACCTTGGTTCTCGAACTTAATCCGTTCCGGAAGTCCGTTCCAAAACCAAAGCGTTCCAAAACCAAGGCGCGCTTTCCCATAGGAAGTGATGCAAAACGGATTAATCAGTTCCAGGCTGTTGAAAAACTACCCCTAAAACCGCCTCTCCTGGTATGTCCCACAGAGGAACTTACGGTCTTCAAACAAAAACATCTTGGAGGTCCCAGGCCACAGAGAGGTTAGGCTGGCCTCAACCAGAGCCAGGGCTTTCTCGGCTGTGGCTCCGATCTGGTGGAACGCTCTGTCACAAGAGACTAGGGCCCTGTGGGACTTGACATCTTTCCGCAGGGCCTGCAAGACAGAGCTGTTCCACCAGGCCTTTGGCCAGGGCGCAGCCTGACTCCCTCCTTTGGCAATCGTCACAGAAGTTTAGCTTAATGGTTGCCATCAATTTGATTTTAATTAATTTTTACAATGAAATGTTTTTAGAATGTTGCACTATTTTATTGTTGTTAGCCGCCCTGAGCCCGGCTTCGGCTGGGGAGGGCGGGATATAAATAAAATTTATTATTATTATTATTATTATTATTATTATTATTATTATTAAAATGCTTCTCCCCACCGCCCCAATCAGTGTGATCTTTCAAGAGAGAGATGTCTCTCTTACACACACATCAAAGCAGCTGGGCTTCAGAGAGAGCTGCAGGGATGCAGGGACGCTTTTCCTCACCGGCCCAATCAGCGCCAATTCTCTAAAAACGTATGCACAACACTAAAAACGGAAACTTGGGACATGTTCGACTTAAAAAAAATAATCAAGAACCAAACGCTCACTTCCGGGTTTGCGACGTTCGGGTTCTAAGTTGTTCGTGAAGTAGGCTGTTCGAGAACCAAGGTACCACTGCATCTTGTTTTTGTAAGCCTTAAGCAGAACTCTCTCTCTCCCCCCACACAACCAGCATGCTTTAATTGTCACAGCAGCCAGGGGGCATGCAGGTTTCGCTGTAAGAATTTGCAAAGGTGACAAAGATTCAGCTACGTATGAATAACGGGGGCAGCTATTCTCGGGTAAGGAAAGGGGAGTTGGAATGCCAGTTGGGAGTACGTGGTCAGCTATACAGTGGTACGTCAGGTTAAGAATTCATTCTGGAAGTCCGTACTTAACCTGAAACTGTTCTTAACCTGAGGCACCACTTTAGCTAATGGGGCCTCCTGCTGCCGCTGCTGCACAATTTCTGTTCTCATCCTGAAGCAAAGTTCTTAACCCGAGGTACTATTTCTGGGTTAGCGGAGTCTGTAACCTGAAGCGTCTGTAACCTGAGGTACCACTGTATGCCGAAGACACACAAACTGAAGCACAGGACACAGCCTGAGGCACTGTTACCGGGCAGTTCCCTAGGCCAGATGGATGGGAGGTTACCTGCTCTTGATGGGGTTACACTTCCTCTGAAGGAGCAGGTTCATAGCTTGGGGAAACTCCTAGATCCCTTGCTGTCGCTCAAGGCGCAGGTGGCCTCAGTGTCTTCCATCAGCTTCGACTGGTGGCCCAGCTACGCCCCTGTCTGGACAGGGCTGGCCTAACTACTGTCATCTATGCTCTGGTAGCCTCCAGGTTAGATTAATGCAACGCACTGTACATAGGGCTGCCTCTGAAGACGGTTCGGAAACATCAGCCGGTGCAGAATTTGGCAGCCCAGTTGCTCACTGGGACAAGATGGTTTAAGTCTATTGCAGAGATCCTGGCCCGAATGTACTGGCTGCCAGTCAGTTTCTGGGCCTAATTCAAAGTGCTGGTTTGACCTATAAAGCCTTGAATGGCTCAGGACTGTAATACTTCAAGCACCACCCCTGCTCACAGGAACTGACCGGGACCCTCACCACCAGAGGCCTTTCTTCATGTGTGTCCTCCACATGAGGTCCAGAGTGGGGCAGCACGAGAACAGGGCCTTTTCTGCAGTGGCTCCCTGCTTGTGGAATGCTTTCCCCGGAGAGGCTCAGCTGGTGCCTTTGTTACATATTTTAGGCACCAGGTGAAAAAGTTCCTCTTCAACCAGGCCTTTGGCTGATTAACATTCTACAGCCTTTTAAATGTTTTTGTGGGAGCGGGGGCTATTAGTTTGTTTCAACTATTTATGTGTGCTTTTACCTTGTATTTTTAGGTTGTAACCACCCCGAGATCTTGTGATGAAGTGAAGTGAAGGCACAAGACTGGGGGTGATCATCAGTGAGCTGCGCACAGGTGAGCTGCCCGCCAGTGCTGTGGAGCCTCCTTTTATTGAGACAAATATGCAAGCCAGGCAGATACATTTTGGGCTGTGACCTTTACACATCTTCCAGTCCCGAGATCGTGGGGTGGTACAAAGTTGTTTTGGCACCTGTTTCCACAGCGTCGTTTTCCCCTTGCACGGTGTATGACGAAGGAGACAAAAGGTCTCAGGGACAAAGGTTACAGACAGGACACCGCAGACTGCTGAGACCGCAAAAGGTCAGACAGAGGGAACGATGTTCAGACAGCTGTGGCTTGTCTGGGGGGGGGGAGTATTCTATGCACCCCAGGGTCACGCGTGCAGGCAGACTGTGGCTGCCTGCTGGTGGGGAGTGTGCTCTCTCCGGACCCCACTGCCCACTCCACGATTATCCCTACAATGAAGGAAGATCTATAAAACAAACAAACAAACAAACAAACATCTACCTACCGTTGTTAAAGGAGCTAAATAAAGCTTCTCGCGGAGATCTAGCTGTAAGACAAAATCATGAAAATGCAAGTCATGTGTCAGGAAGTGTAAGGTGTGGGCTAATAATTTATGCACTGCTACGAATGTTACTTTGGCCACCTCATGAGAAGAGAAGACTCCCTGGGAAAGACCCTGATGCTGGGAAAGATGGAGGGCGCAAGGAGAAGGGGACGGCAGAGGACGAGATGGTGGGACAGTGTTCTTGAAGCTACGAACATGAGTTTGACCGAACTGCGGGAGGCAGTGGAAGACAGGAGTGCCTGGCGTGCTCTGGTCCAGGGGGTCACGAAGAGTCGGACACGACTAAATGACTAAACAACAACACGAATGAGTTCTGAAAGCAAAAGGACTAAACCCTCTCTTGGGCTCAAGGGCGAGAAATGCACCGCACTGGACTTCATATATATGAATGATGCAAACTGCTCAATTGTTGCCATCCTGACAAGTACAGTGGTACCTCGGGTTAAGTACTTAATTCGTTCCGGAGGTCCGTTCTTAACCTGAAATTGTTCTTAACCTGAAGCACCACTTTAGCTAATGGGGCCTCCTGCTGCTGCCGTGCCGCCGGAGCCCGATTTCTGTTCTTATCCTGAAGCAAAGTTCTTAACCTGAAGCACTATTTCTGGGTTAGCAGAGTTTGTAACCTGAAGTGTATGTAACCTGAAGCGTATGTAACCCTAGGTACCACTGTAAAGATTCATCTTCAAGTCCTGTGTGTGGAGTCTAATTCATCCCTGAGGTTTGAGGGTGAAACCTCTGCATCGCTCTGAGTAACTAAAAAAATATATACAGTGGACGCTCAGGTTGCGAACGTGTTCCGTGCGGGAGGCACGTCCGCAACCCGCAGTGTCGCATCTGCGTACGCATGGGTTGCCATTCGGCACTTCTGCGCAAAGCATGATTTAGCGCTTCTGCACATGCGCGACAGCCGAAACCCGGAGGTAACCCGTTCCGGTACTTCCGGGTTTCGGCATGTCCGTAACCCACAAAAACGCAACCTGAAGCGTCTGTAACCCGAGGTATGACTGCATATGGTAACACAAACAGCCCTTACCTTTCTCTTCTCACACGGTCGAAGTTTCACAAGATCTTCATCTGTCACAACCCCAGATGTTTTGAGTGTGGATTCCACTGCGGCCAGCGGCTGACTTGGACTCTCCGGTTCCTCCACCGTGGGACCTTCTTTTGGCGAAGAAGGAGCAACCTTTGCCGCCTCTTCTCCTGGAGCTCTGAGATCCACGCTTCCTGGGGAGGCGGAAGAGTCCGCGGCCTCTCTCCCCACGGTGGGGTGTGGGACCGCCGCTTGGCTCCTAGCCCCCTTCGCGTGGTTGGGCTTAGCTAAGCGGCAGAGGTACTGGGTGGACTTGTCGAAAGGAAACTTCTTTTTGCGCAGCTGCTGCTGGAGGTCTTTGCCCAGGCTGTTCTTCACGGCTGGCGGCTTCCCCTCCCGCTGCTTCAAGAGGCCTTCATCGATGACATTCTCGTAGTCCTCGCCTAGGTGGGCTGCAGCAAACCGGCAGGTGACCCCATACATGCACCTGCCGAACATCTTGAAGAGTATGCAGCTGTCTCCCAGGTCCGGCGGCTTGGTGGCCATATATTCTTTGACGCTGTGTAGGAAACGGCAGCGTGAGCCGAAGAAGCACTTATCGGCCCGTTCCTTCAACAAGAGAAAGAGGCTGCTTTAAAGGAGGGTAGAATAGGTTTTTAAATATAGACAGTATGAAGTTGCAGGTCAGCAACCTCCTCTTTAAAACGGGACCCCTGATAATTAGGTCCAGTCGTGAGCGACTCTGGGGTTGTGGCGCTCATCTTGCTTTATTGGCCAAGGGAGCCGGCGTACAGCTTCTGGGTCATGTGGCCAGCATGACTAAGCCGCTTCTGGAGCAGCACACAGAAACACCGTTTACCTTCCCGCCAGAACGGTACCTATTTATCTACTTGTACTTTTTGGGGTGCTTTCGAACTGCTAGGTTGGCAGGAGCAGGGACCAAGCAACGGGAGCTCACCCCGTCGCAGGGATTCAAACCGCCAACCTTCTGATCGGCAAGTCCTAGGCTCTGTGGTTTAAAACACAGCGCCACCCGCGTCCCTTAATCCCATCACGTCCAACAAGTGACCTGTGGCAAAAACCTTAAAGAAATATATCTTTATTTACACATTTAAAATTACACATAATGAAAGTACAATGTTCTGTAATAATGAAAAGATCTACACCAAAGAAATAGAAAAGAAAAGAAAAGGAAAAAGATAAAGAAGAAAAGAAAGAATAGAGTTAAAACAAAAATCTTATCAAGAACATTCGATTTTTAAGAAATACAAACCATCATCGATGTTGTTATATACATATATTCCCAGTAAGAATTTTATTTTCACCTTTTCAATTTTTCTTCATCACTCTTAGTTTCTTATCTATGCCTGATCTCTGGCTTTCCGTGACGGAAACCAGAGCGCACGGAAACGTAGTTTACCTTCCTGCCGGAGTGGTACCTATTTATCTACTTGCACTGGCGAGCTTTCGAACTGCTAGGTTGGCAGGAGCTGGGACCGAGCAACGGGAGCTCACCCCATCATTGCGGGGATTCAAACCACCAACCTTCCGAACGGCAAGGTTTAGACCACAGCGCCACCTGCATCCCCATGCCATTAACAGGGCTAGGAGCTCTCATCATCATCATCCTCCTTTTTATTCGACCGTCAGTCAGAAAAAAGTACATTTTATCAATACACAGTTAAAAACATCCAGGAAGATTTTAAAACTTAGCCAACACTAAAATGGGCTAAACAGATAGCCCCATATCAATACAGTCAATTATAGTCTTGCGACACTTAAAAGCTAAAAAGAGAAATTTGGCCACCAAGGAAGGTATAGCTCTAGTGGCGTTATTCAGCAAGTGTAAAACCTGGTTTTCTCCGGGTAGGAAGCTGAATTGACATAGGAGAGGGTCTATAAAATTTTGTCTAAGCTCTGCATAAGAAGGGCAAGTCAAGAGAATATGTTCAGTGGACTCAACCACCCCCATGGCACAATGACAGGTTCTCTGGGCGTATGCTAGGAGCTCTCAAATTTTGTCAATCTCTTCATCAAGTCCTAATCATCCTCACACATAGTTTACCTGGACGACTGAAGGGCAGAGGCGGTTCTTCTCGTAGTGAGTCGGCTTCATGCAAGGGCGGCTCTTATTCTGTCCCCGGGCCCTCTTGTGGCCCGGAGGATCCTTTGCAGTTCTGTTTTCCTCTTCCGGCGAGTTCTTTTCTTCTGCATTGCTTCCATCATTTCCCAGCTTCTGCAGTTTGGCAGGAGGCTCATTCAGGTCTCCACTGGTATTACTCCCTGCACTGTCCTCTGCAGCTAGCACATCGCCATCTTTCTCATTCGTCACCTCCCCTTCCCGATCAAGGTACGTGTGGAACTTTTCTTTTGTAGAGAGGTACCTATAGGGGAGAAGAGTTGTGAAGCTCCATGTCCACACCACATCACCTACAAGTGATGCTTCATAGAGTCACTAGAGGGCTACATTTTTGTGATTTACGGGTTTTTAACTCAGAACTTAAATACAGTGGTACCTTGGTTCCCGAACAGCTTAGTTGTTGAACAAATTGACGCCTGAACACTGCAAACTTGGAACTAAGTTTTCCTGTTTGTGAACGTTTTTTGGAAGCCAAACGTCTGACGCGGCTTCCGATTGAGTGCAGGAAGCTCCTGCAGCCAATCGGAAGCCATGCCTTGGTTTTTGAACAGTTTTGGGAGTCAACCGGACTCCCAGAACGGATTAAGTTCAAGAACCAAGGTACCACCGTATAAGGGTTCTATTTTACCACACGGTGACAAAAATACTTCCCATCAGAAGAATCTGCACCCCAACCCCCAAGAACTTTTTTATAGTTTATTCATTATTGGATTTATTTTCCATCTTTTCTCCAGTGGTCTCAGGATTGCATACATGTTCGTCTGCCTCCTCCCCATTTTATCCTTCCCACAATCCTGTGAAGGCTGAGAGACTGTGACTGACTCCAAGGTCACCCACTGAGCTTCATGGCTGAGAGGGGATTTGAACCCAGGACTCCCAGGTCCTAGGGACGCGGGTGGACGTGCCGATCAGAAGGTCGGCGGTTCGAATCCCCATGACAGGGTGAGCTCCCATTGCTCGGTCCCTGCTCCTGCCAACCTAGCAGTTTGAAAGCACGTCAAAGTGCAAGTAGATAAATAGGTACCACTCCGGCGGGAAGGTAAACGGCATTTCTGTGCACTGCTCTGGTTCGCCAGAAGCGGCTTAGTCCTGCTGGCCACATGACCCAGAAGTTGTACGCCGGCTCCCTTGGCCAATAAAGCGAGATGAGCGCCACAACCCCAGAGTCGGCCACAACTGGACCTAATGGTCGGGGGCCCCTTTACCTTTATCTCCCAGGTCCTAGTTTAATACTCTAGTCACTACACCACGCTGTGGGCTCTCAAATAAAAATGAAACCCCCCACATGCTCCAAGAAGCTCCGTGCATAGATGTTTGGGAAGCTTTGTCTTTTTAAGAGAGAAAATGACCCATCAGAGATTTTGTGTCATGAACGAAGGTTATGGGCTTAGGAAACATTCAAATAGAGGCATTCATAGGAGTTGGGATCCTCCTGCAAAGGAAGCCTGCTGCACATCTTGCAAAGCTACCGAGATACCATTTGCTTTGCAACCATTGATCACAATCTTAAATCTCTCAGATGTCAAGGAAATAAACAACTATCTGACTTTTAGATGACATCTGAAGGCAGCCCTGTTTAGGGAAGTTTTTAATGTTTGATGTATTTACCGTGCGTATAATATTCTGCTGGGAGGCACCAAGCGTGGCTGGGGAAACCCAGCCAGATGGGTGGGGTATAAACAATAAATTATTATTATTATGGCATCAGCCTAGAACTGGGTGGGCCCAAGGTAATATTCTAATGGGAGCTGACCAGAGTGGCTGGGGAAACCCAGCCAGATGGGCAGGGTATAAATAATCTATTATTATTATTATTAGTTGGGCATCAGCCAAGGACTTGGCAGGCCCAAGGTAATATTCTAATGGGAGATGCCCAGAGTGGCACGCAGAAGGCCTTAGGTTCAACCCCCCCCAATTGGTGCTGACCTTGAAAGACCTAAGTGGCCTTGGCGCAGTATCCCTGAAGGAGCGTCTGCACCCCCATCGTCCAGCCCAGACACTTACGTCCAGCTCCGAGGGCCTTCTGGCGGTTCCCTCCCTGCGATAAGCGAGGTTACCGGGAACCAGGCAGAGGGCCTTCTCGGTAGTGGCACCTGCCCTGTGGAACGCCCTCCTATGTCAAGGAGATACACAGCTATCTGACTTTTAGAAGACATCTGAAGGCAGCCCTGCTTAGGGAAGTTTTTAAATGTTTGATGTATTTACCGTGTGTATAATATTCTGCTGGGGAAAGTGGCTGGGGAAACCCAGCCAGATGGACAGGGTATAAATAATAAATTATTATTATTATTATTTGGGCATCAGCCTAGGACTGGGCAGGTCCGTGGCAATATTCTAATGGGAGCTGCCCAGAGTGGCTGGGGAAACCCAGCCAGATGGGCAGGGTATAAATAAATTATTATTATTATTACTTGGGCATCAGCCAAGGACTGGACAGGCCCAAGGTAATATTCTGCTGGGAGCTGCCCAGAATGGCTGGGGAAACCCAGCCAGATGGGTGTGGTATAAAATAATAATAATAATAATTTGGGGATCAGCCTAGGACTGGGCAGGCCCATGGTAATATTCTAATGGGAGCTGCGCAGAGTAGCTGGGGAAACCCAGCCAGATGGGCGGGGTATAAAATAATAATAATAATAATAATAATAATAATAATTTGGGCATCAGCCTAGGACTGGGCAGGCCCATGGTAATATTCTAATGGGAGCTGCGCAGAGTAGCTGGGGAAACCCAGCCAGATGGGTGTGGTATAAAATAATAATAATAATAATAATAATAATAATAATAATTTGGGCATCAGCCTAGGACTGGGCAGGCCCAAAGTAATATTCTAATGGGAGCTGGCCAGAGTGGCTGGGGAAACCCAGCCAGATGGGCAGGGGATAGAAAATAAATTATAATTCTAATTAACATTCCAAGGTCACACGCCCCCCCACCCCGAATCCCAGGGAAGACGCTGCCTGTCAGTGCAGGAGATACTATGTTCCTTGGGGCGCAGAATCTGGGCAGGGAAGGAAGGAGGGGGGGTCTAGGGAAGGTTTGGGGTGCGGAGGGGGGCACCCTAATACTCACTGGGCTCTGATAGGGGCCACCCCAGCAGCCTCCATTGGGGCGGGGGCGAGGGCCGCACCCCCCAGCCCCCCCAGCCCCCCACCCTCCGCCTGCCGAGCAATTCAGACAGGAAGCGGGACTCCCCCTGCAGCCGCACAGCGTGGCTTCCGGCGCTTCCGGTCCCAAACCGGAAGCTCCCCGGCCGCTTCCGCTTCCGCTCCCTGCAGCGCGGAGGCCGAGGTTCCTAGAGCGACGCAGACCCAGGAGGAAGGAGGGCGAAGGATTCTGGCGCCCCCTGCCGGAGGTTTCCGTCTAAGCTCCCGCCGCTGTTTTTACCTTGCGAGGGAAAGAAGGTTGGGAAGGAGGGAGAGGCGGGGCTTAGGGGAAACGGCGGGTTGGGATTGGGGGAAAGCGGGTGGGCGGGGCCTCGGAGGACGGGGCTTAATTGGAATTGGGCTGGGTATAAATAAATTATTATTATTATTATTATTATTATTATTATTATTATTATAGACGGGAGAAAGAATAAAAATGGCATTGATTTTGTGTTTGGGAAGCAGCAAACCTCGATGTGATTTATGGAAAAAGATAAAAACAAAAACAAAATTCAATAAAACTTTATTTTATTTTATTTATTTTATTTATTCATTCATTCATTCACTCACTCACTCATTCATTTAAAAAACCTCAATAAGACTACCACTAGCAAAATGTTGCAGCAGCAATTTTAAAAGGTTGTTGTTGTTGTTCAGTCGTTTAGTCGTGTCCGCCTCTTCGTGACCCCCTAGACCAGAGCACGCCAGGCACTTCTGTCTTCCACTGCCTCCTGCAGTTTGATCAAACTCATGCTGGTAGCTTCGAGAACACTGTCCAGCCATCTCGTCCTCTGTCATCCCCTTCTCCTTGCACCCTCCATCTTTCCCAACATCAGGGTCTTTTCCAGGGAGTCTTCTCTTCTCCTGAGGTGGCCAAAGTATTGGAGCCTCAGCTTCAGGCTCTGTCCTTCCAGTGAGCACTCAGGGCTGATTTCCTTACGAATGGATAGGCTTGATTTTCTTGCAGTCCATGGGACTCTCCAGAGTCTCCTCCAGCACCAGAATTCAAAAGCATCCATTCTTCGGCGATCAGCCTTCTTTATGGTCCAGCTCTCACTTCCATTCATCACTACTGGGAAAACCAGAGCTTTAGCTATACGGACCTTTGTTGGCAAGGTGATGTCTCTGCTTTTGAAGATGCTGTCCAGGTTTGCCATCGCCTTTCTCCCAAGGAGCAGGCGTCTTTTAATTTCGTGGCTGCTGTCACCATCTGCAGTGATCATGGAGCCCAAGAAAGTAAAATCTCTCACTGCCTCCATTTCTTCCCCTTCTATTTGCCAGGAGGTGATAGGCCCAGTGGCCATGATCTTAAAAGGTACAAAATGTCAAAGCCGTAATGGGATAGGCTAAAGGCTCGACTTAAAACTTGTGCAAAGCTCTGTGGAGAAAAAAAAGAGTTGAATATAAATGAAAATTATGTCCTTAAAAAAATTGCTTGCATGCAGTTTGGTGTCACTACCTGAAGAGGGTAGCACATGCCTTTTCTGTTCCTATGCTTAGTTTGGGGAAAGAGATGGATGGGATTTTTGCAGCCTTCTGGTTCATCGTCTAACTAACCGGATCCTTACATAAGTCTGTGGGATGTCTCCCACGTCCAAAGTACCAGCTGCAATCTATGCAAATCCTGCCTCAAGGAAATTCAGATTTCTGCATTTGGAATAAAATTGCACTCTTAAAAACAAACAAACAAAAAATAATCAATTTTGTTCCAGGGGTTCCTGAAGAACTCAGCTATACATCTGCAAATAACCCTCCAACATTTCCCTGATGAAAACAGGGACGTCCTCTTCCATGCCCTCCAACATTTCTCCCATGAAAATAGGGACGTCCTATTCCATCCCCTCCAACATTTCCCTGATGAAAATAGGGAGGTCCTATGCATTAACAACAA
The DNA here is from genome assembly GCF_964106645.2 of Podarcis pityusensis. Taxonomy (NCBI): domain Eukaryota; kingdom Metazoa; phylum Chordata; class Lepidosauria; order Squamata; family Lacertidae; genus Podarcis; species Podarcis pityusensis. The sequence goes on from NC_138043.1 coordinate 6,049,328, forward strand.
CAACAACAATAAAAAAGAACAAAAATCCTGGACAGCATCTTAAAAAGCAGAGACATCACCTAGCCGACAAAGGCCCGTATAGTCAACGCTATGGTTTTCCCAGTAGTGATGTATAGAAGTAAGAGCTGGACCATAAAGAAGGCTGATCGCCGAATGGATGCTTTTGAATTCTGGTGCTGGAGGAGACTCTTGAGAGTCCCATGGACTGCAAGAAGATCAAACTTCTCCATTCGGAAGGAAATCAGCCCTGAGTGCTCACTGGAAGGACAGATCCTGAAGCTGAGGCTCCAAGACTTTGGCCACCTCAGGAGAAGAGAAGACTCCCTGGAAAAGACCCTGATGTTGGGAAAGATGGAGGGCACAAGGAGAAGGGGACGACGGAGGATGAGATGGTGGGACAGTGTTCTTGAAGCTACTAACATGAGTTTGACCAAGCTGCAGGGGGCAGTGGAAGACAGGAGTGCCTGGCGTGCTCTGGTCCAGGGGGTCACGAAGAGTCGGACATGACTAAACAACTAAAGAACATCAACAGCACACCCATGGATCGAGGGATGTGTGGGATATTGAAGCACCTGACTTGTGCAACAACTGGAATGTAGGGGTTTGCACAAAGGCAAGAACCACATCCATTGCTCCTCGCACTTTTGACTCTCTTCCTCCCCACCTTTCCCCCCCTGGTCCGTCCCACCCACAACTGGGCAAACAGCCCCCCGGGAATGTTGTTCCATTGGAAATATCCTCTGGACTGAAAACTTTCCTCACTCCTGAAGGATGGGAACATTTAGAAAACCAGCTCGGACAGCAAATCTCTCCCGTGCTAAAAGGTTTTTGCGTTTTGTGTCGTTGAGAGCTCTCCATATGGGTAAGGAAGGGGGATTATTATCTGGACATGGCTTCAAGTATAGGATATACGTTAAGAATATCAGTTACTCCCTTTGCTTGTGTGTGTTCAGGGGCCCAGATCTTTTGAAGCAATTTGGGGCTTGGACCCCCAGCCTTTAGCACATTGCGGGAGGGATATAATTTCAAGGAGCAGGAAAACCTCATTAGCAATGGCCTCTTAATCCCCTTTCGGCTTTGCCCTTGAACAAGAGCCCTGTGTAGTTTATGCAACTATTAGGCTCGGTTTGCCCAATTTGTTTTAACAAATGGCTCTCTTTTGCCTCTGCCTGTCAGAAAATCACACGCGCAAACCGCCTTAAGGCCAAGGCTATCGAAGCAATAACTGTGTTTAACTTAGGAAACAAAACAAAAAAGTGCAGGGAACAAGCCGTTTCAGCTGCCACCTTAGATCAAGATCAGGACGCTAGACTAGATGGGTCTTTGGCCTGATCCTGCAAGTCTTCCTTATATCCTTATGGATACTGTGGTTGCCAATTGGAGCGATCACAGGCCAGTGTTTCCCGGTTGTCAGTGTTTACACTACATTTTTTTAGATTTGCCTTGAGAGAGTCTTTGAACCTCTTTTGTTGACCACCAGCATCACACTTTCCATTTTTAAGTTCGGAATAGAGGAGTTGCTTCGGAAGACGATCATCAGGTATCCGCACAACATGACCGGTCCAACAAAGTTGACATTGAAGAACCATCGCTTCAACATCTTTGCTTCTTCCAGTACACTGGCATGAGTTCACCTGTCTTCCCAGGTGATGTGTAGAATTTTTCGGAGACACTGTTGATGGAATCTTTTGAGGAGTTGGAGATGGCGTTTATAAGAAATGCGCTAAGAGGAAGGCACGCTTGGCAAACCCTCCCCATGATAAACTCCTGCTCAGAAACCTATGTTCCCACTGTGGCAGGACGTGTGGATCCAGAATTGGCCTCCACAGTCACTTACGGACTCACTGTTAAGATCGTGTTCATGGAAGACAATCTTACTCAGCTATGAGTGATCACCAAAAAAGAAGAAAAGGAAGAAGAGGAGGAAGAAGGTTTTCATTTTCCTACAATAAGCAGGGTCTAGGCTAGACAAGTCCCCTTCCAGCTCAATGAACCCAATATCATTGTATGAATCTTTGGGGGTCATCAGAAAGTTACCAGGCATTTCCCAGTGAATTGCCTCGTCGTCCAACCCAGTGTGATGGCCTGGGACTCAGGTTCGGATTGGAACCAGAGGAGTCTCAGTCTGCACTGGATTCTTTGCCTCAGGCATCATCTGAACCAAGCCTGGGGCCTGATCCTGAAGAGTCCAAGTCTGCACAGGTTCCCCTGCAACAAGCACCGGCTGGGCCGAGTCAGGGGCCTGAGCCTGCCCTGGCTCCAGATGCGGGGATTACCTCGTTGCCTCCAGCTGGGCCATCACTTACAGCTGCTCCACTACTGGTTGGGTCAGGGGAGGCTGAGGTGGCCCCTGGGTCTAGTGACCTATGACGTCTCCCAAGCTGCAGAGACTAAGGTCTGAGAGAGGAGAGACCTGAGTACTTGCAAGAGGAGGGCTTGCCTTCGGGCAAGACAGGGAGGTGAGTCGCCGGGGGATCAGGACCGGCCATTACCCCCACAAAGATAAAAGGCTGTTGGACCCCGCCCCAGGTTGCAGGAGCAACATTGCTGTTTGCCAGATCCTGCCTGAGATCCTGTACCTGTCCTTGCCTGGTTTCCTGCCTCATGACCAGCCTTGACCCTGTTGGACTGACTCCTAGCTGAACCTACAGATTCTGGATTGGACCTGGACCGTAATTCTTGGGTTACCCCCGGGCCCAGCACACCCATCTTCTACCAAGCATTTGCACACCCCGGCTCCCTGCTTCCTCCTCCTGCATCCAAGCCCGAAAATGCCGTGGGGCTTGGATGGAGCCAAAAGGGCAGGGGGATCAGATGCCGGGGTGCGTGCAAAACCCAGGGTTTGCAGAAGTACAAAAATTATTTTGAAAGGGAAGTCTAAAAGAGCCTGTGCCCACAGACAGCAACCCAATGAGAAACCTGCATGTTCAGTAGTACCTTGGTTCTCAAACTTAATCCGATCCAGAAGTCTGTTCCAAAACCAAAGCGTTCCAAAACCAAGGCGTGCTTTCCCATAGAAAGTAATGCAAAATGGATTAATCCGTTCCAGACTTTTTAAAAACAACCCCTAAAACAGCAATTTAACATGAATTTTACTATCTAAACTAGACCGTTGATCCATGAAATGAAAGCAATAAACAATGTACTGTGGTACCTCGGGTTACAGATGCTTCAGGTTACATACGCTTCAGGTTACAGACTCCGCTAACCCAGAAATAGTGCTTCAGGTTAAGAACTTTGCTTCAGGATGAGAACAGAAATCGCGGTGCGGCGGCAGCAGGAGGCCCCATTAGCTAAAGTGGTGCCTCAGGTTAAGAACAGTTTCAGGTTAAGAACAGACCTCCAGAACGAATTAAGTACGTAACCAGAGGTACCACTGTACTGCAGTCACACAATCAATCAACCAGTAGCTGAACTGGGTTCCACGCAGTCACAAAAAGGAAATGAAAAGGAGCCGCAGAAACAAAACCGCAAAATAAATAGCGAAAACAGACAGACTTCAGCGTAACACTCAAAACGGAGCACGTTCGGCTTCCGAAAAATGTTTGTAAACCGGAACACTTACTTCCGGGTTTGCAGTGTTTGTGTTATGTATTAAGATTAGTAGCAGTTCTCACTCAGGGCCACCAGTATGTAAATGAAGGATTGACAACTGTCGCTCCTGATTGGTTAGCTAGTTGTGAGTTGTTACTGTTTCACGGTACTTAGTATTATATAAAGCAGCCAGCTAGGTTGCAATCAGTCTGATTCCAGGAGCAGTTCTAACCGCTGCAATAAAGAGCTATGAATCCAACAGAGCTGTGTCCTTCGTCCATCTTTTCCACTATTCAACAGTTTGGGTTCCAAGTTGTTTGAGTACCAAGGCGTTTGAGAACCAAGGTAGTAGGAGAGGAGGGGGGAATGTTATGTTGTGGGTGAACATATCAGACGACACAGCGATTCTTCAAACAGCTCTTGTTTATTCACAGGCCAGAACAGAACTGAACTAAAGGGTTCAGTCAGCCTGCTTATATAGAGCTCCAGTACAACGTAACTGTAACAACTTTCTAAAACTGTCCAATCACTGAACGTCACTTTCGATCCCTTATTTGCATAACTATCTACAGTATCCTCCTGCTGGCCCAGGGTGAGAACTTCAGTACATAACAGGGAATGGGAAACCAGGGGACAGACGGAATGGAGTACTCTGGATGGAGGACATGGCCGGCTGACACTCTGAACGGAAACATGCCTTTTGGACCTCCCTTCTTGCCTCTGAAGAAAGAGGCTCCTGTCCACATTGCTTGTGCATCAACTCTGCCTTCCCAGGGGCCAGGGGTTTTTGCTGTACAACATCCCAGCTGGTCCTCTGGGAGCTGTTACTCCCTTGTCGTGTCAACTCTTTGCCAGATCCATCCTTCTTCCTTAGCCAGGCCTGGATTTGCAATTCCTGCTTTCCTAAAATGCACTTAAGGGCTTTCCCCTCTTTGGAACAGCCTACATAATCTCCTCTTCCGTGGTCCTTTCCACCTCTGCTGTTGAAATGGCCTTCGCTTCTTTTCCCACGCTTAGGACTCATCCATTCCTCAAAATGTTTACAGTCTTAAAAGCCTGCTTCTGCTCGCTTGCTTACTCTATCCTGGGCCTCCCCGCCTGACCCATCGTGGCCTCCATTGATCCATAGCTGCCAACGTTTCCCTTTTTTTTAAGGGAAATTCCCTTATTCCAAATAGGATTCCTCGCAAAAAAAGGGAAAAGTTGACAGCTACGCATTGATCATTGAATTCTGGTGCTGGAGGAGACTCTTGAGAGTCCCATGGACTGCAAGAAGATCAAACCTATCCATTCTGAAGGAAGTCAGCCCTGAGTGCTCACTGGAAGGACAGATCCTGAAGCTGAGGCTCCAAGACTTTGGCTACCTCATGAGAAGAGAAGACTCCCTGGAAAAGGCCCTGATGTTGGGAAAGATGGAGGGCACAAGGAGAAGGGGACGACAGAGGACGAGATGGTGGGACAGTGTTCTCGAAGCTACCAGCATGAGTTTGACCAAACTGCGGGAGGCAGTGGAAGACAGGAGTGCCTGGCGTGCTCTGGTCCAGGGGGTCACGAAGAGTCGGACACGACTAAACGACTTAACAACAACAACAACAACAACATGCATTGATCTTCCCTCTCTTCTGGCTCATCAGGTACAAACCACGCCCCTCATCCCCAATTTCCCAGCTGGTTTGGTCAGTTCTCCCCACATTCTTCGTTCCAGGACTTTGAAGCCATTGGTTCCAGTCCTACCCTCTGGCGGCAATTTTTCAGTGCGGATTCAGCAGCAGGGGCAGGAAGCTGCAAGAGAAATAAAGGAGCTGAAATATGGAGCCAGCTGTGTTCATCCTCCGAGTCTGGAGCTGATATTAATTAGCTGTTTTAATTTTAATGTTTTTACGCTGCTGCCTTCTGTGTTTGATTTTTGGGATATTATTGGAATTTATTGCTTTGGATTTTAGACTGGGTGTTTCATATGTTCAGGTTTTATCTGATGCAGGACACCTCCAGCTTACATTTTTTGTGCTCAGAAGATCAGTAACTTGCCTTCTAGGACAATGTCCAGTTTAGAAAGGAAAGCAGGGTGCGGATTATTATTAAAGTTATTATCTCGGTTGAATCAGGATTCAGGCAGGGCTGAGATGCAGAGGCAAAAAACTAATTCTGTTTAACAAATTTCACTCGGTAAGTTCAAAAACCTCTGGAAAAACCCAGAAGCAGTTCCCATAAAGCCTTGACACAGTCGTTCATGTGTTGCTTGCTTTATGGATAGACTACTGCAATGCCCTTCATGTGGGGCTTCCCTCGCCGTTGACCCAGAACTGGCAGAATGCTGCAACACAATTGCTGACAGAAGTAAGGCCTTGTTAGAATGCAATGCCTGTGCTCAGAGATCTTCACTGCTTGCCGATTTGCTGCTGGACCAGTTCTGTGGTTTTGCTAGTAGCATATAAAGCCCTTAACAACTTGGGACCAGTTTACTTACGAGATCATAGAATCATAGAATTGTAGAGGGACCCCAAGGGCCATCTAGTCCAACTCCCTGCAATGCAGGGATCTCAGCTAAAGCATCCAGCCCAGCTGTGGCTGTTTGAAGTAGGACAAGACTGCTTTAAATATTAGGGATGCTACTGGAATACACCCCTAGAGGGCAGCATTTCTCAATCAGGTTCAAAACAGGTGAGATCACTCCATCCCCTAAATTCACCTTTTAACAACAACAACAGCAACAAAGGTTTTATTATTTATACCCCGCCTTTTGCGTCTTTGTCTTTATCCCCTGGGGGAGGAGGAGTCAGGGATAGTGGCGGTGGGGAATTGGTTAAATCTGCATTTAAACAATGCGGGTGGCACTGTGGGTTAAACCACAGAGCCTAGGGCTTGCCGATCAGAAGGTCGGCGGTTCGAATGCCCGCGACGGGGTGAGCTCCCGTTGCTTGGTCCCTGCTCCTGCCAACCTAGCAGTTCGAAAGCACGTCAAAGTGCAAGTAGATAAATAGGTACCGCTCCGGCGGGAAGGTAAACGGTGTTTCCGTGAGCTGCTCTGGTTTTCCAGAAGCGGCTAAGTCCTGCTGGCCACATGACCCGGAAGCTGTACACCGGCTCCCTCGGCCAATAAAGCGAGATGAGCGCCGCAACCCCAGAGTCAGTCACGACTGGACCTAACGGTCAGGGGTCCCTTTACCTTTACCTTTACCCTGTGCTTTCTGAAACAGTGTACATACTGAAACACAGAAACATGCCCTTCTCTTGCAGTGCAGTTATCCAGCCAAACAGTGAATGCACAAATGCATTAAAAAATGCAAATAAATTTTGCATGCATAAAAAAGTGCGCATTTGTGAAAATTGCATACAAAATGCATTGCGTTAGTTCCTGATTCTCTTACCCATATTGATAACTTTGCTCAGCTTAACAGATACTTGCCAGGCTGTATTTGCAAAGGGAGCCCCTACAGTCCAAAGACAATTGGAAAGCTTTTCCTATTTCCTTCCTCCTTGCAGAGAAACATTTGAGGTCCATTTGGGAGAGTTAAAATGGCTTCAGGATTGCTCTCGTGTACTATTTCAGACACGTGGTTTATATACTTATGTATGTGTTTGCCTTGTACATTTAGGAACATTTTTAAAAATATTTATTTTATATATATATATTTTTTATATACAGTGGTACCTCGGGTTAAGGACTTAATTCGTTCCGGAGGTCCATTCTTAACCTGAAACTGTTCTTAACCTGAAGCACCACTTTAGCTAATGGGGCCTCCTGCTGCCGCCGCGCCGCCGGAGCACAATTTCTGTTCTCATCCTGAAGCAAAGTTCTTAAATCGAGGTACTATTTCTGGGTTAGGGGACTCTGTAACCTGAAGTGTATGTAACCCGAGGTACCACTGTATAAGAAGACCTTAGAATTCCTATAACAGTTACCAACAGAGGCATGACGGAAAGCACTTTTGTCCAAGAAACTGACGCCGGCCCATTCCTCTCCTCATTCGTCAGTCAAACCCTCCACGGCTGCCCTTTCCTTTCCGGCCGGCGTTGGGAGATAAGCGCTCGGCTTTGCTGGAGTGGAAGCTGGATGGAACAAGCATGTGGCCTGGCTGCCTCTCACCCGTCCCCCGCCTGCTCCAGCTACCAGGTCTATCGCTTCACCACCTTGTAAATGTCAGCAACTCCCTCACGTGTGCTTTCGTTATTTCTCTCTCGGTGTGTGTATATTGGGGGGGGGGGGTTAACTTTCCAAAATAGGCCTTGCTGCTCTGAGAGCAGAGATAGATGTGCGAAAGCCCAGCCTGTGCCAGAATGTGGCAAAGGAATTCCGGCCGCTGCCCAGCCTCATCGTAGGTCAAGGTTCGGATCCGAGCTTTGTTGCTCTTCGGTGGCTCCCGGGTGACCCAGGTGGAATCTACACGCCTATTGAAAAAAACACTGTGAAAGTTTTTTTTAAAAAAAGAAGTTCTGAAAAATACATCAAATTTTGCGTAGCTCACTGCCGCCATCTAGTGCCAAATTTGTATATTGCACATCACATTTCAAACATTTTACTGGCTGCTGTATTGCTGAGTCCCCATTTACTGAGCATGTGTCTTCACCTGTTTCATACCATCCAACATTTCTCCAATGAAAATAGGGACATCCTATTCTATTAATATATTAATAAATTAATATATCAATACATCAATATTAATATATTGATATATTGATATTAATATTATACCCCAACCATCTGACTGGGTTGGCCCAGCCACTCTGGGCAGCTTCCAACATAGATAAGAACATAATGAAACATAAAGCATTAAAAATACTTCTCTGTACTTGGCTGCCTCCAGGTGTCTTTTATAGTCTTTGTATAGTTACTTATCTCCTTGGCTTGGGGGTTGCATAATTCAAGGGCTTTTTTCAGCCGGAAGTCACCAGAACCCAGTTCCGGCACCTCTCTATGCCCTCCAACATTTATGTGATGAAAATAGGGACGTGCTAAGGGAAAGGGGTCGCGGGTGGCACTGTGGGTTAAACCACAGAGCCTAGGATTTGCCGATCAGAAGGTCGGTGGTTCAAATCCTCATGACGGGGTGAGCTCCCGTTGCCTGGTCCCTGCTCCTGCCCACCTAGCAGTTCAAAAGCACCTCAAAGTGCAAGTAGATAAATAGGTACCACTCCGGCGGGAAGGTAAACGGCGTTTCCGTGCGCTGCTCTGGTTCGCCAGAAGCGGCTTAGTCCTGCTGGCCACATGACCACATGTACACTGGCTCCCTCGGCCAGTAAAGCAAGAGCGCCACAACCCCAGAGTCGGTCACGACTGGACCAAATGGTCAGGGGTCCCTTTACCTTTACCTTTAAGGGAAAGCAGGACATTCCAAGATCAAATCGGAAACCAGGACAGCTTCTGTAAATCTGGGACTGTCGCTGGCTAGATCCAGTTGCCCAAATTCACCCTGTGGATTCACCCTGTGGAATGGACAGGGCTCAGTTCTGAGGCTGAGTTAGATGGATACAACCCACATATACAGTGGTACCTCGGGTTACAGACGCTTCAGGTTACATCCGCTTCAGGTTACAGACTCCGCTAACCCAGAAATATTACCTCGGGTTAAGAACTTTACTTCAGGATGAGAACAGAAATCGTGCTCCGGCAGCGCGGCAGCAGCAGGAGGCCCCATTAGCTAAAGTGGTGCTTCAGGTTAAGAACAGTTTCAGGTTAAGAACGGACCTCCGGAACGGATTAAGTTCTTAACCCGAGGTACCACTGTATTGTCTGTTTGGCACTCCTGTTGCGAAAAAGTGAAGTAAGAGAGTTTTCGGCCGCTGCCCTGCCATCAACACCCTGAATTATTAAATCCGCCCTTTTGAAATATGGAGTTTGAATTGCGATGGTTATTGCCTTAGAACCGGGCCACAATGGAAACATTTGCTCATTCGTACCGTTGACTCACACACTTCTGATGTCATAATTTTCTCTCTCTTTCTCTCTCCCCGCCAAACGACAAGATGGCAGCCAGAGCAGTTCTAAAAATAGACACATCTAATTTTAATGGCGGGTGTTACAAATGTCCTTCGTAGTGAGTGACGGGCCGACGACACCACACACATCTACCAAGTGTTTGGGGGCAGAGTTATTCCTTAAACATTAAAAAGAATCATACAATCTTAACTGGAAGGGATTGATGCTTTTGAATTCTGGTGCTGGAGGAGACTCTTGAGAGTCCAATGGACTGCAAGAAGATCAAACCTCTCCATTCTGAAGGAAATCAGCCCTGAGTGCTCATTGGAAGGACAGATCCTGAAGCTGAGACTCCAATACTTTGGCTACCTCATGAGAAGAGAAGACTCCCTGGAAAAGACCCTGATGTTGGGAAGGATGGAGGGTGCAAGGAGAAGGGGACAACAGAGGATGAGATGGTGGGACAGTGTTCTCGAAGCTACCAGCATGAGTTTGACCAAACTGCGGGAGGCAGTGGAAGACAGGAGTGCCTGGCGTGCTCTGGTCCAGGGGGTCACAAAGAGTCGGACACGACTAAACGACTAAACAACAACAACAATTGGAAGGGACCAAACTGGAATCTAGTCCAATCCTCTGCAATGCAGGAAACTCAGCTAAAGCATGCAAGACAGATGGCTATCCAACCTCTGCTTAAAAACCTCCAAGGAAGGTGTCTTCTTCTATTTGTCCCCATGTCAGTTTCAGATTATTGGTTAATTTTTCTAGTAGGGCTGTTTCCTATACTATCTGGTATCATTGGTCCATGCTTACTCCTGACAGGTCTCTCCAGTGTCTGGCTATGATGCTTCTGGCTCCGCTAACCCAGAAATAGTGCTTCAGGTTAAGAACTTTGCTTCAGGGTGAGAACAGAAATCGTGCAGCAGCAGGAGCAGCGGCAGCAGGAGGCCCCATTAACTAAAGTGGTGCTTCAGGTTAAGAACAGTTTCAGGTTAAGTACGGACCTCCGGAACGAATTAAGTACTTAACGCAAGGTACCACTGTAGATTTATTAGTCCCTTGATATATTATCAAGAGAGATTCTCCAAAGGTTATCTAAGGATCAACGAGGACATAAGGTCATGTATTAGATCCTTCCAACACTACGATTCTAATAGTAATAGTAATAACTGCTTTCAACATTTTCTGCCACTACCGCCCAAGGCAGCTCCCTTGTTCCTGCCCTGTCTCCACGCTGGTCAAGGAAAGCATGGCTTTGCTCCGATGTTGATGTTATCTAATCAGGCCTTGTGTTGAACATGGGTCTGGTGCTTGGGAGGCCACACACAGTGCGGTTTCGATGTACCGGGGAAGCCTCCCTCGATCTCCAGCCAGACTTCAGTCATCACCTTGCCAAGATAAGCCTTGGAGGTCACACAAGGAGAAAAGCTCATTGCAGCAGCCGTTGGAACGGAAGATCTCAGAGGAGCTTCTAATGGAAATCTTTGACCGCCATCCCATTAAGGGTCACATGACTTCTTCCCCATTCCCCCCTCTATGTGCTGATGGAGATAAGCATTGATGAATGAAGCTTCTTTGATTCTCAAGTGCCCTGTCTGCTTTCTGTCTTGTCCTGTCACTGAGACCCAGGACACGATAACGCCGGCCTTTCCCAGCTGTCTTCAACCAGCGCTGACCCGTAGCTGAAACCGACGTGGGTGGAGAGCTTTGCTTTGTGGGCTTCTAATCTGGAAAGCGAAACCTTAGTTCTGAGCCTTGAAATGGGGAAATCCATTAACCAGAGCAAGATGATGAAGGGGCCAGCAGGTCTGCCAAGGGGCAGCAGTTGTTTAGGGCGCTGTGGGAGGCCTGGACACCAGAGTCTGCTCCCAGGGGAAAGTGGCTGGACTTGCCAGCTCCTAATAGGAAACCATAACATAATAGGAACATTTGGGAACACGGGCAGCTGCGCTCTTCTTGTTGGAAATACTGGAAGCCAAGGCCCAAGGTTGGAGCAAGTTTGAACCCCTAGCCGGAATTAAGATTGCCGGAAGACATATCAACAACCTCAGATATGCAGATGACACAACCTTGATGGCAGAAAGTGAGGAGGAATTAAAGAACCTTTTAATGAGGGTGAAAGAGGTGAACGCAAAATATGGTCTAAAGCTCAACATCAAAAAACGAAGATCATGGCCACTGGGTCCATCATCTCCTGGCAAATAGAAGGGGAAGAAATGGAGGCAGTGAGAGATTTTACTTTCTTGGGCTCCATGATCACTGCAGATGGTGACAGCAGTCACGAAATTAAATGACACCTGCTTCTTGGGAGAAAAGCGATGACAAACCTAGACAGCATCTTAAAAAGCAGAGACATCATCTTGCCAACAAAGGTCCGTATAGTAAAAGCTATGGTTTTCCCAGTAGTGATGTATGGAAGTGAAAGCTGGACCATAAAGAAAGCTGATTGCCGAAGAATTGATGCTTTTGAATTCTGGTGCTGGAGGAGACTCTTGAGAGTCCCATGGACTGCAAGAAAAACAAACCTCTCCATTCTGAAGGAAATCAGCCCTGAGTGCTTACTGGAAGGACAGATCCTGAAGCCGAGGCTCCAAGACTTTGGCCACCTCATGACAAGAGAAGACTCCCTGGGAAAGACCCTGATGTTGGGAAAGATGGAGGGCACAAGGAGAAGGGGACGACAGAGGACGAGATGGTGGGACAGTGTTCTCGAAGCTACCAGCATGAGTTTGACCAAACTGCGGGAGGCAGTGGAAGACAGGAGTGCCTGGCATGCTCTGGTCCAGGGGGTCACGAAGAGTCAGACACGACTGAACAACTAAACAACTGCAACAACTCTTTGGCGAGAGAACCCCAGCAGAGATTTGTCATGGCAAAACATACCCCAAAGAAAAGCATGGAAATAGAGGCTGGGAAACCTTTAAAAAAGTAGCCCTCCATCAAGTTCCAAAGTGTCCTTTTTCAAAAGCTCCTTCCAAACTTTCCCACTTGTCCAGCACACAGACAGACCGCATGTTTGGTAAGCTACGATGTACTTACAAAACTCTTCAAAGGTCTGATTCATGTGCTTTTCCATACGGCAGGAGTGCCTGGCGTGCTCTGGTCCATGGGGTCATGAAGAGGCGGACATGACTAAACAACTAAACAACAACAGCAACCCTATATTTCTAAGTCCGACCAGTCTGGTTCAGTACTGTCTACTTTTACTGTCAGTGACTCTTTCTGAGGCTTCAGACAGGGAGTCTTTTCCCAGTCCTACCTGGAGATTCCTTGACCTGAACCAGAGATATTCTTCAGGCAAGACTGATTCTCTGCTATTGAGCGATAGCCCTCCCTGAATAGTAAGGCGAACCAGAAGCTGCCTGGCACTATGGGGCTACACTGTTCAGTACTAATCCCAGTGGGGATTCCATTGAAAATGGAATTACCTGGCAGAGAAACTGCGTGCCTTATGCCCCTCCTGGACAACGGCTGCCCGCCCGTGATTCCCCCAATCACTCAAAACAAAGGGGTAACGGGGCAGGAGATCAGGGAAGGCTCGGGAGTCATGGGCGGGTGGCACACCATTGCCCAGTTTTTTAAAAACTGCGCATTTATGTTTCACAGGGTGCGAAAGAAGGGCATTGCATCTTTATACAATATACATGTGCGCTTGGGCCCAGGGCCTTTTGCCTCACCATCCCCACTACTGACTCCCTGTTGCTAGGTAAAGGTAAAGGGACCCCTGACCATTAGGTCCAGTCGTGGCCAACTCTGGGGTTGCAGCGCTCATCTCGCTTTATTGGCCGAGGGAGCCGGTGTACCGCTTCTGGGTCATGTGGCCAGCATGACTAAGCCACTTCTGGCGAACCAGAGCAGCGCACGGAAACGCCGTTTACCTTCCCGCCGGAGTGGTACCTATTTATCTACTTGCGCCTTGACGTTCTTTTGAACTGCTAGGTTGGCAGGAGCAGGGACCGAGCAACGGGAGCTCACCCCGTCGTCGCGGGGATTCGAACTGCCGACCTTCTGATCGGCAAGTCCTAGGCTCTGTAGTTTAACTCACAGCATCCCTGTTGCTACTCAGCTTCAAAAACAAACAAAAAAAACCAAAAGTGTCCCTGGATTCATCGAAGAAAGTCTGGTAACCATAGGCTACACAGCTTTGAGCCACCAGAGATCTTCCACACCCTCCAACTGTCCCTATTTCCCAGGGACGTCTCTGATTTAGAGAAGCCGTCCCGGTTTCTGATTTGATCCCGGAAGGTCCCGCTTTTCCTTAGAACGTCCCTATTTTCATCAGAGAAATGTTGGAAGGGATGGAGTTATCCGACCGCCGAGCCATCTCAAGGCAATCCTGCGTAGGGAAGCTGCTTAATGTTTTGTTACGTTGTACTGTGGAGAGTGTATTAACTTATGGTCTCTGTGTGTGGTTTGGGAGCTGCACGGCCAGGGAAAAAACAATGCAGTCCAGGGTTGTAAAGACTGCGGAGAGAATAACTGGGTGCACTCTTCCCACCTTGGATCAAATCTACTCTTCCAGGTGTCATAAGAAAGCTGCAGAGATAGCGCAGGACAGTGCGCACCCCGGAAATGATCTCTTTCAACTTCTGCCTTCTGGAAGAAGGTACAGGGTTATAAAGACTAAGACTAACCGCCTGAGAAACAGTTTCTACCCAAATGCAATTCTGGTTCTAAACGCAGCATAAGGGGTCTCTATAGTATATTGTATTTTAAAATGGGGTGTCAGAGTTTTTAGGGGTTTTTGAATGTCTTATGTAGATTTTTTTAATTTCATTGTTCTGTATGGGACAATGACAATAAAGATATCGCATTGTATTGTATATATGTTGGAAGCTGCCCAGAGCGGCTAGGGCAACCCAGCCAGATGGGCATAAATAGTAAAATAATCCTTATGGAATGGGGCATCTCTATTTTCATCGGAGAAATGTTGGAGGGTACGATCTCCTGGTGTTCTTTACGGGCCTTGCAGGGTTGAGGGTGGGGGAAGCAGCAGGAGGATTGACGTGGCGGTGGGGTGGGGGTGTTATGCTCCCAGTCGCGAGTCTTGACATCTGCCGTCCAGATGGGCGAGGGACCAGCTGAGCCGAGAGGCATTTTGCAGAAAGTGAAGGCCACTCAGCCTTCTGGGTGAAGGCAGTGATGCCCTGGTCATCTGTTCAGCTCTCAGTGCATGCCAGTGGCATTGAGCAGTAGCACAGAGGTGGGGGTTGGGGGGTGGGCTGTCTCAACCGGCAGGCCAGTTTTGGCCCAACAGGGCTATTGGCAAAACCGATTTGGTGTTTCGCAACTTTCTGACTAGTTGCAGGACCTTAGCCGGACCTAGCAGAGTAAACGCAGAATCCACGGAAGCAATTGGCGACTTGGCTGCAGACAGGATAGACGAAGCAGGAACCAGGAACTTGTAGTTAGGTGTTTATTATATACAGTGGACTATCTACAGGAACAGAACACAGATCTTTTGCTAGCTCTCTCTGACACGACTCACAACTCCTACACTGACACACAGAACTCTGAACCTCTGAACACTGAACTAACACATTCCACTTAGTAGACCATTAATTATCACTCCCTTGAGAGAGCTTGACCAATCAGGGAGTTGTCTCCATGTCTCTGTTATCACCAGGCAGACTTACTCCTTCACATGACCTTCTGGCTGGCTGCCAAACCTTAATTGACTCTTTGTGAGTAGGGTGAGCCTGAAGGGACGCGGGAGGCGCTGTGGGTTAAACCACAGAGCCGAGGACTTGCCGATCAGAAGGTCGGTGGTTCGAATCCCCGTGACTGGGTGAGCTCCTGTTGCTCGGTCCCTGCTCCTGCCAACCTAGCAGTTCGAAAGCACGTCAAAGTGCAAGTAGATAAATAGGTACCACTCCGGCGGGAAGGTAAGCGGCGTTTCCGTGCGCTGCTCTGGTTCGCCAGAAGCGGCTTAGTCCTACTGGCCACATGACCTGTAAGCTGTACGCTGGCTCCCTCGTCCAATAAAGCGAGATGAGCGCCTCAACCCCAGAGTCGGTCACAACTGGACCTAATGGTCAGGGGTCCCTTTACCTTTTAAGCTGGCCCTAGGGGTAACCCGAGTAACGCGGTCAGGGATCCCTTTACCTTTACCAGGGTGAGCCTGTGACCTGGACTCAGGAACTAAAAGATTAACCATACTAGAAGACTGGCCAGGCTTCTTTTGGCTTCACTCTGGATAGGATGACTGGGCGCCGTGGCAACGGTAGCACCCGAAAGGCCCTCAATCAACATCCCTGGTGGTGGGTTACGCCTTCTTAATACACATTACTCAATTGTTATGGGAATTTTAAGGTCTCAAATATAGAACAGATATTCATAAATGCACACATATCTAAGTATATGAACCATGTGTCTGAAATAGCTTGGGAGAGCAATCCTGAAGCCATTTTGACTCTTATCAATGACCTCAAATATTTCTCTGTAAGGAGGAAGGAAATGGGAAAGCCTCTCTATTGTTTCTTAGGTGCAAAGGATGAGCCTGGATTCAGGAACTAAAGTATTAACCATCACAGAACAATGGCCAGGCTGCTCAGGCAATGCAATCAGTGACCATGATCAGGTATCCTGGCAGGCAGGATTTCTGCTGTAGACCGCCTCCTTCTGTGATGTATGTATGATGTTTTGGGGGGTGGTTTTGGGCGACAGGGTGGGCAATTTCAAAAGTCTATATAAGGGCTTGCTCGCCATTGTTCGGGGTTCTCCTCTCTCCTGAGTGTGGGGAGTGGGGACCCAGTTACAACAGTTAATAAAGATCAGGCTTACTAGCTGCTTTGCTGCTCAATATTCTCTGCTTGGCCTCTGTTATTTTCTCCTGCTGATAAGGAACCCACTTAAGGACTCTGTATGGGCTCCGGAATACCCCATAAGGGAAAAGGAGCAGTTTCCCCCCCTTATAATAGTTGACTCCTGCTTGCTGTTTTCCCGCAGGCAACAAGAGGATGCTGGACTAAGTGGAACTGATCCAGCAGGCTTTTTCTCATGTTTTTAATGCTCCCTTCCATTCAACAGGAGCAAAGTCTGGATTCAACCCACTATGAAGTGCAGAAGCTGAAATCTTAATTCTTGTGAAAATAAGACAAAGACTGAGGGAAGCAAACCTGCAACTGGAGTTAGAACATGCTATTGTTCAGTTTGCATTGATTACTATTCATCTGCTGACACCGTTTTGAATGGTTGATTGGTTGGTTCACTCAGCTATTGTTGCTCTACGATAAATTGCTGCTCACTTTAGGATAAGCGAAAATACATTGTCTTCCACTTACGGCATTTTCCTAGCGCCGTGTTCCTCCAGTCAGCACAAACCCCTTTAGCTATGCAGAGGGAAGCATATATCTCCAAACTGTAGCAAGGCACAGAATCATTGGAAGACTGACAGGCTTCAAGGAGGCATAGCTGTCAAGTGTCCCTTATTTGAAGGGACAGTCCCTTATTCCAGCGCCATGTCCCACTGCTGTCCCTTATTGATGGATGTCCCTTAAATGTCCCTTTAATGATGTTCCTTAAATTTCAAAGGAAGCAGCTCCTCTCCCTCCCTCCTTGCCGGCCAGGGAGGAGGGAGGCTCCAACTGTGTTGCTTGGCTATGTTGCTCACCCAATAAGAAGTCTAAGAACGACTGGGGGGGGGGGGTGGAGCTTGCATGCCTTGTGTGTGGCTAGTTAATGCAAGCTGTGGGGGTTTTTGAATGCTGGACGCCATTTTGTTGCACGTGCTGCTGCAAACGTTGCAGTGCAAAGCCAGGCCGGGGAGCCATCTTAAGTTGAGGCTGCATAGGCCTTGTGGTACATGTGATTCTATTCAGTTGAACCTCTGGTTACAAAGTTGGTTGGACAGTGTTCTCAAAGCTACCAGCATGAGTCTGACCAGACTGCAGGAGGCAGGAAGACTGGAGTGCCTGGAACAGGTGAGGCTGCAGGTCCCTTATTTTGGCTGCTGGTCCCTTATTTTCAAATCTGTAAGTTGACAGCTATGCAAGGAGGCAGTCTTCATAGTATATTCTGGGAGGCAGAACCTTATGGCATTCTTCAAAGAGACTTCAAACACAAAAGAATACATGGTTGAACTGTGGCTCATAAATATTGCAATGTCCCCTTGCCACCCCATTTTAAGTATGAAACTGCAACTGAAAGGATAATATTCTTAGCAAATATGTACAGTACATTTCACAATGATATCAATTCTAGGAAGATCAGCTTTGTATTACTATGGAAGTAAAAATCCTGCAGTGTTGCAATGTTACAGCTCTTTATGGTATATAAGGTAGCTAAAATTGTTGGATGGACCTTATGTTCTTTGTATACTGTGTTAGTTTTATGATGTTAGCCGCCCTGAGTCTGGCTCCAGCCGGGGAGGGCGGGGTACAAATTATTATTATTATTATTATTATTATTATTATTATTATTATTATCCATGCAACGGTCACCTCCAGGCTTGACTACTGTAATTCGCTCTACGTGTGGCTGCCCTTGAAGCTGTCCCAGAAACTCCAGTGGGTGCAGAATGCTGCAGCGAGGCTCCTCACAGCGAGGTCTCTGCCATGGGAGCAGATTCACCCAGTGCTTTTCCAGCTGCACTGGCCCCCGGTAGAGTACAGCATCAGATTTAAGGTGCTGGTTTTGACCTTGAAAGCCCTTCACGGCCTAGGACCCTCGTACCTACGGGACCGCCTCTCCCGGTCCGCCCCACGGAGAGCCTCAAGGTCCATAAATAGCAACACCCTAGTGGTCCCGGGCGCTAAGGAAGTTAGATTGGCTTCAACCAGAGCCAGGGCCTTTTCAACACTGGCCCCGGCTGGTGGAACGCTCTGTCTCATGAGACCAGGGCCCTGCAGGATCTGATTTCTTTCCGCAGGGCCTGTAAGACAGAGTTGTTCCGCCTGGCCTTTGGCTTGGAGCCAATTTGATTCCCTCCCTCTCTTTCTTTTTTCCTTTCCTTCTCCTCCTGCGATGAGGCTACATTTTAACATTTTAATGTTTCAATATTTTAATGTTGTATTTTAATTTTGTTTTTAAGTTGTAATCATTCAACTTGTTTTTATTATTGCTTTTAAGCCGCTCTGAGCCTGGCCTTGGCTGGGGAGGGCGGGGTATAAATAAAAATTATTATTAGTAGTAGTAGTATTAAGGGATCTCCATTGTCAATCCAGACTGCGGATCTCCGCTGCCTTACAGCGAGATCAGTTTTGTATGGAAGATCCCTGTTGCAGAGATGCCGGGGCAGATGGCAGCTTGAAAGAGAAGACCTGTCGATCAGTTGCTGGGGACTTTTCTTCCACCCCTTTCCACCCCTGTCCTCCCCTCCTGGCTCTTTTCCTCTTCAGCCGCAGATTCATCCAATTACCAAAAAATAAACACCCCATTATAGCTGCTTCGTGCTCGCTCGCAGCTGGCTTTCATCTATGTAATCTAAACAGTTGCTGGAGCATAAGCACACAGATAGACTAGGGCTTATTTTGAGAACCCACATTGAGAGCCAACCCTCTGGCCTCTGCAGTGTACGGGTCCCATCTCAAGCCTCCAATGTCTAAATTGCTAAACGGTCTGAGCAGGGAAGCTTCCAGAACCCTCGCCGCCTAAGTTTCTCCCTGGATTTTGGTAGCTTTCCCCTCTTCGGTGTTCATTCCGAGCGAAGGTGCGTTTCTTTGGTTGCTAGCTAGCAGCCACCAGCCATCAAGGGCCGTCGATGCCCGTTGGTTGCGCTGTTGGGCATTGCTCTAAAGTGGAGCCGACGAACTGCGATCCCTCTGTTGTTCTGCGAAAAGCAGAAAAGGAGGTCAGGCGGAAGGCTCTCTGTTTTCGCAACAACTGGCTGCTTGCGAGCAGCTGTTGCGAAGCGGAAAAACAACGGCCCTTCCAGAATGTTCCAGCAGGGCCTCCCCAAGAAAATGCCGTCGTGTTGCTTGCAGGGAAAACAACTGCTTGGAGCTGTTCTTTTGCTGTTTCAAAACCAGGAGAAATTAGACATGTGTTTGGTGGAGGAAGGGCTCAGCGTAGGAAAAGGGCTACTGAGGCTGGTCAGAGCCAGTGTGTTGTAGTGGTTAAGAGCGGTGGACTCGTAATCTGGTGAACCGGGTTCGCTTCCCCGCTCCTCCACATGCAGCTGCTGGGTGACCTTGGGCCAGTCACACTTCTCTGAAGTCTCTCAGCCCCACTCACCTCACAGAGTGTTTGTTGTGGGGCAGGAAGGAAAAGGAGAACGTTAGCCGCTTTGAGACTCCTTTGGGTAGTGATAAAGTGGGATATCAAATCCAAACTCTTCTTCTTCTTCTTGGCAGAGATGTGCCCCACATCCGGTGGCAATCCCGGTTCTGGGGTCCTCTTGATCGACGTGGGTCCTTTGGCTCAAGGATAAGAAGCCTTTTCACCTTCTCTTCTTACGCAGCATGTCACACCCTTCGATTTGCTGCCTGCCTCAGAGCCAGCGTGGTGTAGTGGTTAAGAGCGGTGGACTCGTAATCTGGTGAACCGGGTTCGCTTCCCCGCTCCTCCACCTGCAGCTGCTGGGTGACCTTGGGCTAGTCATACTTCTCTGAAGTCTCTCAGCCCCACTCACCTCATAGAGTGTTTGCTGTGGGGGAGGAAGGGAAAGGAGAATGTTAGCCGCTTTGAGACTCCTTCGGGTAGTGATAAAGCGGGATATCAAATCCAAACTCCTCTTCCTCCTCCTCCTCCTCCTCCGCCTCCTCCTCCTCCTCCTCCTCCTCCTCCTCCTCTTCTTCTTCTTCTTCTTAACGCCTTGGCGTTGATTTGGTAAGCAAATGTTAGTGTTAGTGACAACACAACCATCTTTGCATTGCCCTACAGCAGGGCAAGAACCTATTGCCTCTGTTCAGACCCTAATGAAGAGTACTGAATAAATAGTAAAGGTAAAGGGACCCCTGACCTTAGGTCTAGTTGCAGACGACTCTGTGGTTGCAGTGCTCATCTCGCTTTATTGGCCGACGGAGCCGGCGTACAGCTTCCGGGTCATGTGGCCAGCAGGACTAAGCTGCTTCTGGCGAACCAGAGCAGCGCACGGAAACGCCGTTTACCTTCCTGCCGGAGTGGTGCCTATTTATCTATTTGCAGTTTGAGGTGCTTTCGAACTGCTAGGTTGGCAGGAGCAGGGACCGAGCAACGGGAGCTCACTCCATTGCGGGGATTCGAACCGCCGACCTTCTGATCGGCAAGCTCTAGGCTTTGTGGTTTAGACTACAGCGCCACCCGCACCCCTACCAAATAAATAGTGTCCAATAAATGTATAAAAAGCTCTGAACAACTTGGAACCTGCTTACCTGGATGACTACCTGGCTCTGCACAGACTTGTACGATCACTTAGATCATTTGGGGAAAACCTACCTGCAGCACTGAACCCTACAGAATTTCATAGGGCCCAGCCCCCAAAACATTTTCTGCTGCTGCTCCTATACCACAGAATGCCCTCACCTCTGCCACATAATATACGGTAATCACTGTTTTGTGTGCTTAAATCCCGTTTTGTGTTCTTGAAGTTTTGTTTTACAGTGGTACCTCGGGTTACATACGCTTCAGGTTACATACGCTTCAGGTTACATATGCTTCAGGTTACAGACTCCGCTAACCCAGAAATATTACCTTGGGTTAAGAACTTTGCTTCGGGATGAGAACAGAAATTGTGCTCCGGCGCCGCGGCAGCAGCAGGAGGCCCCATTAGCTAAAGTGGTGCTTCAGGTTAAGAACAGTTTCAGGTTAAGTACGGATCTCCGGAACAAATTAAGTACTTAACCTGACGTACCACTGTATATGTTTTCACACGTTATTATGCTTTTGTTTTATTTTTCTTGGGTTGTATTTTTGTTTTAATTCAACTGAGTGATTGTGTGTCTGTATGTGATATACGACTTGGAAGGTATATTTATTTTTAAATGGTTTAATATTTTAATCTTCTAAGAAAAGACCCGCCACCCATTGATTGCTTAGTACCTGTTGCCTACAAATAAATTCCCATCTGAGTCTAAAAAGAAAAAAGAAAGAGAGAGTTTTGCTTACCATTTTAAAATGGGGTTTCAGAGTTTTTAGGGGTTTTTGAATGTTTTATGTAGTTTTTATGTAGTTTTTATGTAGTTTTATGTAGTTTTTGGGACGCGGGTGGTGCTGTGGGTAAAACCTCAGTGCCTAGGGCTTGCTGATCGCATGGTCGGCGGTTCGAATCCCCGCGGCGGGGTGAGCTCCCGTCTTTCGGTCCCAGTTCCTGCCCACCTAGCAGTTCAAAAGCACCCCTAAAGTGCAAGTAGATAAATAGGTACCGCTTTATAGCGGGAAGGTAAACGGCGTTCCGTGTGCTGCGCTGGCTCGCCAGAGCAGCTTCGTCACACTGGCCACGTGACCCGGAAGTGTCTTCGGACAGCACTGGCCCCCGGCCTCTTAAGTGAGATGGGCGCACAACCCTAGAGTCGGACACGACTGGCCCATATGGGCAGGGGTACCTTTACCTTTATGTAGTTTTTATGTAGTTTTATGTAGTTTTTCAGTTTCATTGTTCTGCATGGGAAAATGACAATAAAGATATCGTATATTGTATATCAGGGGTCCTTTACCTTTACCTTTTTAAAGCATGGAAATCCAGCATCGCCTGAGCTCTGCAAGTGAAGCTTTCTTCCGATTGAAGCACAGAGTGTTTGAGGACTGGGACATTCACTACAATTCTAGGATTCTATGATTCACCCTCATTTTAACCTCACAACAGCCCTGTGAGGTAGGCCAGGCTGAGAATCAGCTACTGAGTGGGGATTTGAACCTTGGTGTTCAACGTTCTTCTTCTTATTTGGTGATCCCTTGTAGCCGAGTGAGATTGTCTTCCACAAACATGGTTTTAACAATGAGTCTGTAAGTGACTGTGGAGGCCAATTCTGGATCCACACGTCCTTCCACAGTGGGGACATTGGTTTCCGGGGGGAGTTGATAATGGTGAAGGTTTGCCAAGCGTGCCTTCCTCTTAGCACGTTTCTCACTTTCGTCCTGAGTTCGAGTGTCTTCAAAGCCCATGACACCTTTGGCAAAGGCTGCTCTCCAACTGGAGTTCTCGCAGGCCAGTGTTTCCCAATTGTTGGTGTTTATACTACATTTTTAAAAGATTTGCCTTGAGAGAGTCTTTGAATCTCTTTTGTTGACCGCCACCATTACGCTTTCCATTTTTAAGTTAGGAATAGAGGAGTTGCTTTGGAAGATGATAATCAGGCATCCACACAACATGGCCAGTCCAACGAAGTTGATGTTGAAGAATCATTGCTTCAACACTGGTGATCTTTGCTTCTTCCAGTACACTGACAATAGTTCGCCTGTCTTCCCAAGGGATGTGTAAAATTTTTCGGAGACACCGTTGATGGAATCTTTCAAGGAGTTGGAGATGGTGTTTATAAGTGGTCCATGTTTCACAAGCATACAGTAAGGTTGGTAGTACCATAGCTTTGTAAACAAGCATTTTGGTTACCCTGCAAATGTCCCAGTCCTCAAACTCTCTGCATTTCAATCGGGAAAACGCTGCACTCGCAGGTAAAGGTAAAGGTAAAGGGACCCCTGACCATTAGGTCCAGTCGTGACTGACTCTGGGGTTGCGGCGCTCATCTCGCTTTATTGGCTGAGGGAGCCGGCGTACAGCTTCCGGGTCATGTGGCCAGCATGACTAAGCTGCTTCTGGCGAACCAGAGCAGCACACGGAAACGCCGTTTACCTTCCCGCCGGAGCGATATCTATTTATCTACTTGCACTTTGACATGCTTTTGAACTGCTAGGTTGGCAGAAGCAGGGACCAAGCAACGGGAGCTCACCCTGTTGCGGGGATTCGAACCGCCGGCCTTCTGATAGGCAAGTCCTAGGCTCTGTGGTTTAACCCACAGCGCCACCCGCTTCCCTTTGCACTCACAGAGCTCAGGCAATACTGGATTTCAGCATCAGTGTCGGCCCTTGTGGAAAGTAACTGCCCAGGTAAAAGAAGTGATCGACATTTTCCAACGTTACACCATTGAGTTGGTTTTGTGAAACTGCAGAGGGGTTATTTTGTGCTTGTTGGTGCAGCACTTTGCATGGTCTAACCATTACACCACCCCACCGCTGGGCACCTGCCCTCCCAGCCCCTCCTCCCTTTATTGGAGAGCAACTCCTCCAGCCCAAACGCTTCGACTCCATTCCTCCGTTTGTGCGCTTCTCTCCGAAAATAAATACAAGGGACTGTTATCCGAGACCCTTCGAGTTGCTTTTGGCAGCAGCTCTGCGCGTGAGAGAGAGCGTGTGAGCCAAAGCAAGCGTTTCTCTGCGTAATTATATCTTATTACCGCTGTGCAAATAAACAATCAAGGTTTGCGGCGGGTTGAATGACACGTGGGGTTTTTCTGGAGCGCTTGTGTGTGTTTTGCCGTCTCTGGAGATCTGTCAGCCTGAGTCTCAGAGTGGGGCAGGCTGGCTGGTGTCCAGGAAAATACCCTCCAACATTTCTCTGATGAAAACAGGGACGTCCTATTCCACAACAACGGCAATAATAATTGAATTATTTCTACCCCGCCCATCTGAATGGGTTGCCCCAGCCAGTCTGGGTGGCTACCAAAATAATGAAACATTAAATTAATTATTATTATTATTATTATTATTATTAAAGGTAAAGGTACCCCTGCCCGTACGGGACAGTCTTGCCAGACTCTAGGGTTGTGCGCTCATCTCACTCTGTTGGCCGGGAGCCAGCGCAGCACACTCTGTAGGCCGGGAGCCAGCGCAGCACACGGAAACGCCATTTACCTTCCCGCTGGTAAGCGGTCCCTATTTATCTACTTGCACCCGGAGGTGCTTTCGAACTGCTAGGTTGGCAGGCGCTGGGACCGAACGACGGGAGCGCACCCCGCCGCGGGGATTCAAACCGCTGACCATGCGATCGGCAAGTCCTAGGCGCTGAGGTTTTACCCACAGCGCCACCCGCGTCCCCAGCATTATTATTATTATTATTATTATTATTAATTTATACCCCACCCATCTGGCTGGGCTTCCCCAGCCACTCTGGGCGGCTTCCAAAAAAATATTAAAATACTGTAATACATCAAACATTAAAAGCTTCCCTAAACAGGGCTGCCTTCAAAAGTCTTCTAAAAGTCTGGTAGTTGTTGTTCTCTTTGACATCTGGTGGGAGGGCCTTCCACAGGGTGGGTGCCACTACCGAGAAGGCCCTCTGCCTGGTTCCTTGTAACTTGGCTTCTCGCAGTGAGGGTTTTAAACATTTTAAAACTTCCTTATACAGGGCTGTCTTCTGAAGGTTGTATAATTCTTTATCTCCTTGACCCGGGGAGGGTTTTTTTTCTTCATAAATCTTTGCTTTATGATTTTCAACTTTATACATTTCAATAGTTTTAACATTTCAAAACTCCACTTCCTCCTCCCCCCTTTCTGCAGTTCCTTAAATTTATTTTTAACATTTTCTGCATAGCCAAATTAACTTAATTTGCTCGTATATTCATCTGCTTTAAATAAATGCTCTTATAAAACTGCAGGTTGTTACAATAACCCTGCCAATGTTCTTATCTGTTTACCATTTGTTTGCAAATATTCTATAAACCCTTTCCGTTCTTTTATTTAAAAAGTTTGCTATCTTGATTTCTTATCTTTCCGGTACGATTTTCGCCATTTCTGCGTATTCCATGAGGTTTTTTTTATCTATTCTTCTTTCGCTGGGACTTCTTCTTCTTTCCATTTCTGGGCAAGTAACATTCGGGGGGGGGGGGATGTCACATAACTCCGTACCCTCCAACATTTCTCCGATGAAAATAGGGACATCCTAAGGTTCGTATTGTTAAAGCTATGGTTTTCCCAGTAGTGATGTATGGAAGTGAGAGCTGGACCATAAAGAAGGCTGATCGCCAGAGAATGGATGCTTTTGAATTCTGGTGCTGGAGGAGACTCTGGAGAGTCCCATGGACTGCAAGAAAGATCAAACCTCTCCATTCTGAAGGAAATCAGCCCTGAGTGCTCACTGGAAGGACAGATATTGAAGCTGAGGCTCCAAGACTTTGGCCACCTCATGAGAAGAGAAGACTCCCTGGGAAAGACCCTGATGTTGGGAAAGATGGAGGGCACAAGGAGAAGGGGAGGACAGAGGACGAGATGGCGGGACAGTGTTCTTGAAGCTATGAACATGAGTTTGACCAAACTGCGGGAGGCAGTGGAAGACAGGAGGGCCTGGCATGCTCAGATCCAGGGGGTCACGAAGAGGCGGACATGACTAAACGACTCAACAACAACAAAGGACATTTTAAAGAAAAGCGGGACATTCCAGGATCAAATCAGAAACCGGGATGGCTTCTGTAAATCCAGGATGGTCCCTGGAAAATAGAGAAGCTTGGAGGGTCTGGGCTACTAACCACAGCAGCTCTGCTCTGCTTCCACAGTGATGCTTCTGAATACGAGTTGTTGGAAACCACAAGAAAGGACAGGGCTTTTATGCTCTGCTTCTGGGTTTTCTACAGGTTGACATCTGGAGGTAAAGGTAAGAAGGGAAAAGACCCCGGTTAAGTCCAGTCAAGGGGTTGCGGCGCTCATCTCGCTTTCAGGCCAAGGGACCCAGCGTTTGTCCGCAGAAAGCTTTCCAGGTCATGCGGCCAGCAGGATTAAATCCAGGCATGTCCAAAGTCCATTTCAGGGGCCTAATCTGGCCCGCTGGTCGGTTTAATCCGGCCCCTGTGGCAGTTTAGTTCCTGAGGTAAAAGCCTAAAAAAACCCTCAAGAACTTCAATCCTGAAAAAAGGCTCAATAACTTTGGGTTGGGGTAAAATCATAAAAAAAGCTCAACAACTTCAATCCTAAAAAAAGGTTAACAACTTCTTTGGTTGGCCCTCACGGCCCTTCACTTCATCCGATCTGGCCATCTTTGAAAAAAGTTTGGATGCCACTGACTAAATCGCTTCTGGTGCAACGGGACACCGTGATGGAAACCAGAGCGCACGGAAACGCTGTTTACCTTCCCACCGGAGCAGTACCTATTTATCTACTTGCGCTGGCGTGCTTTCAAACTGCTAGGTGGGCAGGAGCTGGGACAGAGCAACGGAAGCTCACCCCATCGCCGGGATTCGAACCGCCGACCTTCCGATTGGCAAGTCCAAGAGGCTCAGTTGTTTAGACCACAGCGCCACTCGCGTACCTAACATCTGGAGGACGGGATGTTGAACTCGATGGACCACTGGCCTGATCCTTCATGGCTGTTTGATGTTTCAAAGTCACGTCCTCCTGGATGTTCCCAACCAACGTTACGACAACATTGCATAAAATCATCCTGTTTCTTAAGTCCCCTTCGTAGGAAAATGCCTGGACTTGTTGCGACACTCGGGACCTGCCGTCGGCTCTGAGCAGTCTTAGCTGGCTTGCTTGCAACGCTTTGCAGAGAGACACCTAGGAGCATTCATTGCGAGCCAAAAAGTTTCCAGGAAACGTTTTTTTTTAATTGCTTGGCGATTAAGGGATGCTTAATTTCTTCCTGTCAAATTTAATCCTATTTGTGATGGGTTATGTGTTCTCTCGCCCCCTCCAGACATCGCCCTGCTCTTGCCCATCTTTGCCTCCCAATATTTAATTGCTCACCTTTTCCTACAATTATCCATGGGGAATACAGGCTCCCAGTTAACATATTACCTTCTTTTGGCTTCAGACTGGATAGGATGAATGGGCGCCGTGGCAACAGTAGCACCCGAAAGGCCCTCAGTCAACATCCCTGGTGGTGGGTTACAACTTCTTAAGACACGTGAGAGCTGGACCATGGAAGTGAGAGCTAGACCATAAAGAAGGCTGATCGCCAAAAAATTGATGCTTTTGAATTATGGTGCTGGAGGGGACTCTTGAGAGTCCCATGGACTGCATGGATCAAACCTCTCCATCCTGAAGGAAATCAGCCCTGAGTGCTCACTGGAAAGACAGATCCTGAAGCTGAGGCTCCAATACTTTGGCCACCTCATGAGAAGAGAAGACTCCCTGGAAAAGACCCTGATGCTGGGAAAGATGGAGGGCACAAGGAGAAGGGGACGACAGAGGACGAGATGGTGGGACAGTGTTCTCGAAGCTACCAGCATGAGTTTGACCAAACTGCGGGAGGCAGTGGAAGACAGGAGTGCCTGGCATGTTCTGGTCCAGGGGGTCACGAAGAGTCGGACACGACTAAACAACAACAAAGACACATTACTCAATTGTTATGGCAATTTTAAGGTCTCAAATATAGAATAAATATTCACAAATGCGCACATATCTAAGTATATGAACCATGTGTCTGAAATAGTTTGGGAGAGCAATCCTGAAGCCATTTTGCCTCTCCCAATGACCTCAAATATTCCTCTGCAGTCAGGGAGGCAAATGGGGAAAGCCTTCTCATTGTCTTTTTGCTTTTGCAAATCCTGTCCTAAGGGTGTATTTGTGAATGGATAGGGTGAGCCTGTGACCTGGACTCAGGAACTAAAAGTATTTACCATCACGAAAGATGGCCAGGCTGCCCAGGCAATGCAATCAGCGACCATTATCAGGTATCCTGGCAGGCAGGATTTCTGCTGTAGACCGCCTCCTTCTGTGATGTATGTATGATGCTTTGGGGGGTGATCTTGGGTTAAATCACAGAACCTAGGACTTGCCGATCGGAAGGTCGGCGGTTCGAATCCTCGCTACGGGGTGAGCTCCCATTGCTCGGTCCCTGCTCCTGCCCACCTAGCAGTTCGAAAGCACGTCAAATGCAAGTAGATAAATAGGTACCGCTCCGGCAGGAAGGTAAACGGTGTTTCCGTGCGCTGCTCTGGTTCGCCAGAAGCGACTTTGTCATGCTGGCCACATGACCTGGAAGCTGTACGCCGGCTCCCATGGCCAGTAAAGCGAGATGAGCGCCACAACCTCAGAGTCGGCCACGACTGGACCTAATCATCGGGGTCCCTTTACCTTTACTTGGGCTATAGGGTGGGCAATTTCGAAAGTCTATTATAAGGGCTTGCGCACCATTGTTCAGGGTTCTCCTCCCTCCTGCGTGTGGGGACCCTGTTGCAACAGTTAATAAAAATCAGGCTTAATAGCCGCTTTGCTTCTCAATATTCTCTGCTTGGCCTCTGTTCTTTCCTCCTACCAATAGGGAACCCACTTAAGGACTCTATACTGGCTCCGGAATACCCCATAAGGGAAAAGGAGCAGTTTTTCTTATGGCACAATTATCTTTCCTGGCGCAGAAGGCAGACAAGTCGGAATAGCTCGGGGCACCAAATCCTGCCACCGTGGCTTGGAAGTTGGCACAACTTCTGTGACCTCTCTGCTTAGCTGCTTTCACTTCCGGGGGTGGCATTTCTTGACACTGCTATCTTCGTAGATCATTCTCCCATATCCCCAGTATTCAGACTGTGAGTGTTGTTGATTATTATTATTATTACTAATTTATGTACTGTCTTTTCCCCTGACAGGAAGTCAAGGTGGCTTACAGGTAAAAACAAAAACAACTAAAAACATGGGGGCGGAGGAAACCATCATTAAAAACAATTAAATATTGCTAGAATTAAAACTATATTCACATACATATATGCGTATGGGCCCAGCCCTACTGGGGGACATTGCTATCCCTGACAACAAATCCTAATTATTGGATTATTTTGCCTCATCTTTTTATGCCTGCCAAACAGCCATGTCACGCTTATGATAATATTTTATTCTCTTGTTAATTATGCTGTTTTAAATGTGCATTTTATATTTGACTTCACTTAGCAATGGTGCTGTTGTTTTTTGAAATGTTTAAGTTTTTTATAACTTTGTTTGTATTCTGTAGTTGACCTTTGCAATATTTTATTTTGAAATCTTTAAGATAATATTTAATTTTCTGTCAATTATGTTGCTTTGACTGTATACAGTGGTACCTCGGGTTAAGTACTTAATTCATTCTGGAGGTCCGTTCTTAACCTGAAACTGTTCTTAACCTGAAGCACCACTTTAGCTAATGGGGCCTCCTGCTGCTGCTGCGCCACCACTGCACGATTTCTGTACTCATCCTGAAGCAAAGTTCTTAACCTGAAGCACTATTTCTGGGTTAGCGGAGTCTGTAACCTGAAGCGTATGTAACCTGAGGTACCACTGTACTCTATACAGAAATGTTTGATTCTGAATTGTTTTATTGATGTTTGAATGTGCTGTAAACCGCTTTGAGATGTTTCTTAAATATATTAAGTGCTATAAAAGTGAAATATAATAATAATACATATATACAGGGCTTTTTTCAGCCAGAAGTCACCAGAAATCAGTTCCGGCACCTCTCAGGTGGACGCCGTTGCCATTCTAAGACGAGGGACACGTTCATGGTGATTTCTGGCGCCTCTTTTTCCAGAAAAACAGCTCTGCATCTATATACACACACACACACATAAAATCTATTAAAGCCATGCAGAGAATTGCAATGAAAAGAACATGTCGCCAGGCCTTTAATTGGAAGCAGTCAGTTCCCAGAAGCCCGTTGGAACGAAAAAGTCTTAGAATAGTAGAATTGGGGGGCTGGGACCCCTAGATCCATCTAGTCCAGCCCCCTGCGATGAAGGAATCTCAGCTCAAGCATCCATGACAGATGGCAAATATATATATATATTTGGGGGTCCGAAACTGCCTCGGCCCATAGCTGTCAACTTACAGATTTGAAAATAAGGGACCAGCAGCCTCGAAAATAAGGGACCAGCAGCCTCGAAAATAAGGGACCTGCAGCCAAAATAAGGGATCAACAATTACTTTGATAAAATACATATTTTGTTGCATGCAAATGGCTTTAGATACCTATTAGGTCCATAAATTACCATATAGCACATATTCAACACAAAAAACCAGCAACAATTTGTTGCTGACAAAGCACAGCTGGACATAGAAAGGGCCCCATTACCTTCAGTAGCTTATTTAAGGGACATCAACAATAAGGGACAGCAGCGGGACATGGCGCTGGGATAAGGGACTGTCCCGCCAAATAAGGGACGCTTGACAGCTATGCCTCGGCCCCTAGGAGTCGGTGCCTATGGCTCCTAACTTCTCGGCATTGGTTGAGAGAGCTGCGGAATCTCTGTTTCATGTGACTCTCATCCAAGAATTTTTATTACTCCTCGCTGTGTTTGTAAGTTTGATTGTCCCGGAATGGGCAGGGATTAATCATGACATCCTGTTAGTTCGCCGGGATTTTCTTAATGCCTTTGCTTTGATTCATCTGTTTGTGTCGCGATGTGGAGCCCATGGGCTGCTGGACATTTCAGATGACTCAATTGCTTCATCTCTCCCTCCCCTTTTCAATGCTTGTGGACATTTGTTCCCTCCACGTTTTGGGTGTGATAAAATGCCCTGAGCTTTTCTGACCCCCCCCTTCCACCTGTTTACATACATACATACATACATACATACATACACACACAATTTTATTTGTATGCGGCCTTAGGTAAAAAGTAAAGGACCCCTGGATGGTTAAGTCCTATCAAAGGTGACTATGGAGTTGCAACGTTCATCTCACTTTTAGACTGAGGGAACCGGTGTTCAGAAGGTTCAGAAGGTCGGTGGTTCGAATCCCCGCAACGGAGTGAGCTCCCATTGCTCGGTCCCAGCTCCTGCCAACCTAGCAGTTCTAAAACACATCAAAGTGCAAGTAGATAAATAGGTACCACTGCGGCGGGAAGGTAAACGGCGTTTCCATGTGTTTTGGTTTCTGTCGCGGTGTCCTGTTGCACCAGAAGCGGTTTAGTCCTGCTGGCCACATGACCCAGAAAGCTGTCTGTGGACAAACGCCGGCTCCCTCGGCCCGAAAGCGAGATGAGCGCCGGAACCCCATAGTCACCTTTGGCTGGACTTAAACGTCCAGGGGTCTTTTAAAAGGTAAAGGGACCCCTGACCATTAGGTCCAGTCGTGGCCGACTCTGGGGTTGCAGTGCTCATCTCGCTTTACTGGCCGAGGGAGCCGGCGTACAGCTTCCATGTCATGTGGCCAGCAGGACTAAGCCGCTTCTGGCGAACCAGAGCAGCGCACGGAAACGCCGTTTACCTTCCCGCCAGAGCGGTACCTATTTATCTACTTGCACTTTGACGTGCTTTCGAACTGCTAGGTTGGCAGGAGCAGGGACCGAGCAACGGGAGCTCACCCCGTCGTGGGGATTCGAACCGCCGACCTTCTGATTGGCAAGTCCTAGGCTCTGTGGTTTAACCCACAGCGCCACCCGCGTCCCTCCCAGGGGTCCTTTACCTTTACCTTATTGGGGCAGATGGGAAGCAGAAGGGACACAGCTCAATTCTGGCCCATGTTGCTGACACGCCAGTAAATGGGAAAGTTGGCCTCAGTGTGGTATTTTCCATATCCCACACGATTCTTCCTCTCTCGTCTGCATCTGAGTGACATCCTCCAGGGGGCAGAAAACGTGATGTTTGGGCATCTCCTTCTTGGCCCATGCCGAAGTCTCAAAGATGCTGGCAGAGAGATGCCCCCAATGGGCAGGGGTGTGCGCATGGAGGGCGGAGCGCATGTTCCACTCGAGGCCCGTCACTTGCGCTTGCGAAAATCCGCCCTGACAACGTGTGGGAAAAGGGGCCTCCGGTTTCTTCCAGGCTCTGTGAGGAGATCAGAAATACGTCAAGGTCAGCCGTGCTCTTCTCAGGCTCCCAGTTGGTCCTGGAAGATGCGAAGGAGACGGAATTAGACGAGGAGGCAGCATGATTTGGGGATCAGTCACGACCAGAGCGGCAGGAAGGGAAGGTCACGGCCGCTGCCACCAGGAGATCAGACTGATAAGGGCTGTGGAGCTTTCAATCTTCCGAGCTCTCTCTCACAAGATAGGAGTTGGGCTGCGCCGCCCAGCCAGGCAAGAGCTTGGCTGACGGGCCGTGAGAAAGAAAACCAAAGATTTCTAAACGTTTCTGCGAACCAAAGGGAGTGGGAAAGGTTGCAGTTCAGTGGCAAGGGCACATGCTCCTGTTGAAATCTGTTCAGAATCACGAGGACTGCAATCATTCACACTTCCTTTTGTACTGTGTTCCTACATGCAGGCCTGTGCTTTCAGACCTTCCAAGTGTCCTTATTTTCCAGGGACAGTCCTGGATTTACAGGAGTCATCACGGTTTTTGATTTGATCCTGGGATGCCTTGCTTTTCCTTTGTTGTTGTTGAGTCGTTTAGTCGTGTCTGACTCTTCATGACCCCCTGGATTGGAGCACGCCAGGCACTCCTGTCTTACACTGCCTCCCACAGTTTGGTCAAACTCATGCTGGTAGCTTCGAGAACACTGTCCCACCATCTCGTCCTCTGTCGTCCCCTTCTCCTTGCACCCTCCATCTTTCCCAACATCAGGGTCTTTTCCAGGGTGTCTTCTCTTCCCATGATGTGGCCAAAGTCTTGGAGCCTCAGCTTCACAATCTGTCCTTCCAGTGAGCACTCAGGGCTGATTTCCTTCAGAATGGATAGGTTTGATCTTCTTGCAGTTCATGGGACTCTCAAGAGTCTCCTGCAGCACCAGAATTCAAAAGCATCCATTCTTCGGCGATCAGCCTTCTTTATGGTCCAGCTCTCACTTCCATACATCACTACTGGGAAAACCATAGCTTTAACTATACAGACCTTTGTCGGCAAGGTGATGTCTCTGCTTTTTAAGATGCTGTCTAGGTTTGTCATCACTTTTCTCCCAAGAAGCAGGCGTCTTTTAATTTCGTGACTGCTGTCACCATCTGCAGTGATCAGGGAGCCCAAGAAAGTAAAATCTCTCACTGCCTCCATTTCTTCCCCTTCTATTTGCCAGGAGGTGATGGGACCGCTTTTCCTTAGGACATCCCAATTTTCATCGGAGAAATGTTCAGGGGATGGAGTTATGTGACCCCCAAGCTTAGGATATAAGGAACCATACAGCCTTTAGAAGACATCTGAAGGC
The DNA here is from genome assembly GCF_964106645.2 of Podarcis pityusensis. NCBI lineage: Eukaryota > Metazoa > Chordata > Lepidosauria > Squamata > Lacertidae > Podarcis > Podarcis pityusensis. Next base: position 6,082,660 of record NC_138043.1, read on the forward strand.
AGCCCTATATAGGGAAGGGTTTTTAATGTTCAGTGTTCATTATTTTATTATGGGTGGGAAATCAGTCAATCAATCAATCAATCAATCAATCAATCTGGCAGTACAATTGACTTTTGAAGATGATTACATGAATTCCACTACATAAGAAGAACTTCCAAGTGTCCCTTTTTTCCAGGGACAGTCCCAGATTTACAGAAGCCATCCTGGTTTCTGATTTGATCCCGGAATGTCCCGCTTTCCCTTAGGACATCTCTATTTTCACTGGAGAAATGTTGGAGGGTAAGGAGTTATCTGATGCCTGAGCCATCTGAAGGCAGCCCTGCATAGGGAAGTTTCAAAGTTATAATAATAAAGTTGTTGTTGTTGTTGTTGTTGAATAGGACCTCCCTATTTTAATCAGAGAAATGTCGGAGGGTATGCACTTTAAAGCTGCATCGGAGCAAATGGTAAAACACCGGAAGACCAAATTGCTGTTTGTTCCAATTCAGCATTAGAGAGCAGGTTTTCCTAGGGAAAAAAGGCAGTGGGATCCGGGAAATCACTCAGACATGGCGCTTTAAAGCACTGACCTATGCCAAAAAAATACAGGGCAAAAGGTTAAGTGTGAATGAGCCCTTTATTTTATTTTTTGCTTGGGAGAGGGCTGCAGCTCAGTAACGCAGAAAAAACAAATGATTCAAAGGCAAGGAGCCCTGTGCCAAACCGAGCACGCTTCAATTTTGGAAATGGATTTCCGAAATTCTTGTGGCTGAATTCAAATGCGGGAGGCGCGGAATGCAGGACAGATGCAGAGGAGCCGAAGCAATGGATTTGTCGTGGAGCAACAGGGCCTGCTGGTCAACCCTCTGTTGACCACGTTGCATAGCAGGGCCAGTGTGCTGGTCCGGGGGGGGCATGGTCCGTGTCCGGTCTGAGGCTGAAGCGGGGTCCAAAGCGTGGAGTCAGGTGTGGTCAGGAACTCTGGCAGAAAGCAGGACAGGGTGCCGGCAGGAACAGGTTTCCAGCAATGTTGCTCCCGCAACCTGGGACTGGGCTGGCTGGCTTTTATCTCCTCCGAGGCATAGGGCGGCCCCGGTCCACAGGTGACTCGCCTCTCCTGGCCTGGAGGCGAGCCCTCCTCCTGCGGGAACTTAGTTCCCTCTGCCTCTCTGCCCTGAGCCTCTGCAGCTCAGGAGAGGCTGGAGGGTTACTGGACCCAGAGGCAACCTCAGCTTCCCCTGACAGGGCTGGGAGAGGAGCACCTGCAGGCAATGGGTCACCTCCGGAGCCAGAGCGGATTCAGCTGGTGTCTGCTCCTGAGGATCCGGCACAGGTGAGAACCCTTCAGATTCAAGCCCCAACCCTGGCTCAGCCGGCCCTGGAGGTGGGGACTCCTGTGCAGGCTGGGATTCCTCAGGTTCAGCCTCTGAATCAGATTCCCAGGCCATCACAGCCAGACCGTTACGTGCCTCATGCGCACAGAACGAAAGCGGCACGGGGCCAGCTTACGGGTTTCTCTTCTGCGTGGCATGTTCTCCCGCAGCTCAGTTTGGAGTTAGCGCTTGTGGCCCCTCTGACTTTCAACATCTGCACCAAAAACATCTGGGAGTTGGTGTAGGAACTGTGGCAACACGTGTCGACACGGCTCCGATTTCCTGGCTGCGACCAGCGGCACTATAAGGGCGGGTGCGGACAGAAATCCATTGTTAACTCCCGACTTGCGGTCGCACTGCACATCATCAGGTAGTTTCTACAGGTGCTTGAGTTTGGAATCTGCAGCTCCGATGCTTGGCTGAACCAGGGGGACAATATTAACTCTGCTCCCCAAGCTTTCATCAGGAACAGGAAGGCATGGGAGTGGGGAGCTTCCCCCAGCTACTGCTGAAAGTTGTGGGTATAAATACCAGCCGGCCCAAATCTTCCTTCACCTGGTCAGCAAAAAATGGACTTAGGTCTCCAAGGATGCACAATGTTTTCTGTGCCACATCTCACTGAAAGAATTGAGCAAACAGGATCCTCTCTCCCTATAGGGAGAGAGTAGGGAGACTGAGAGAGAGAGAGAGAAAGCGAGAAAGCGAGAAAGCGAGAAAGAGAGAGAGAGAGAGAGAGAGAGAGAGAGAGAGACTCCTGCCTTGCATTGCCAAGACTCCAGTTAATTTGTGATCATGTTCCATTTAACAAGACAGCCTAAATATTTAAAATAGATTTGCGAGCGCGGGGGACGCGAGATCTGAGCAAAAGCGCGCTTTGCGAGGTCCCCCAGCTGATCGGGTTACAGCGTGCTGCAGATGGAAATTATTACGGCTCCAAGCCGGGAAAGGAGGAGAGGCACGTAGGTTTTATACACTGGTGTGACAACAACAACAACAACAGCATCCGGACCATCAGAGCCCAGGCAGCTGTTTTGAAGCCTGATAATTTAATTCTGCTTCTAAAACAAAACTAATTCTGAGCAGGTGTGGTGAGTTGAGGATCATATCTCCATTGGCAAAACGAGGGTCTTGGATGCTGGGAATGCTCAGAGCGCTCCCAGGCAACTGTTCCACTGAGCATCCATCCTGATTTGTTTGCAGGGAGGTTAGACGACGTTGGCTATTTATTGTCGGACTGTGGTTTCTCCAGTATCCAGCTGCTAGTCCTGGAGCAACTTGGTGTCAGAAGTGGGATCCCTCTCTGGCCAGGCATTTCCCCCTGGTAATCTGGAGGAGCCAAACAGCAGACTCAATAAACAAATGTAACCCCCAGTTCTCCTTGGGGACAACCTCTTGTTATTAGTTATGGTGGTTGTCTGGGATCTCCCTGTACAGGAGCAGTCTACCTGTAAATGCCAAACAATGGGGGAAAGGCCAGTAGCTCAGCAGTGGAACATCTGCTTTGTGTGCAGAAGTCCTCAGGTTCAATCCTTTGCATTTCTGGGTAGGGCCAGAAAAGACTCCCTAGCAAGTTGGTGCAGACCACACTGGGCTAGATGAGCAACTTCCTATGTTAGTAAGAAGACTGTTGCCTTGATATTCTGGCAATGGGCTCCCAAAAGGCATTTGATAAGCTACTGTGGTAAGCAAGGTGATAGGGTGGATCACTTGCTCTGATCCAGCAGCTCTTCACTTAGGGAGCCAATCCCAGCTCTGCTGTATGGAACCCTTTAAGCTGGAAGGAGGGGAAGTGTTTTAACCTGGGATCTTCTGCATTTCATAGAATCATAGACAATTAAGGGTCATCTTGTCAAACCCTCTACAATGCAGGAATCTCAACTAAAGCATCCATGATAGATGATCATCGAAATGCTGTTTAAAAACCTCCAAGGAAGGAGAGTCTGCCACCTCCCGAGGGAGACTGTTCCACTGTCAAACAGCTCTCACCATCAGAAAGTTCTTCTGAATGTTTTGTAAGAATCTCCTTGCTTGCAACTTAAAGCCATGGGTTCGAGTCCTACCCTCCAGAGCAGGAGAAAACAAGCTTGTTCCCTCTTCCCTGTGACAGCCCTTGAGATATTGGAAGATGGCTCTTATATCTCCTCTCAGTCTCCTCTTTTCCAGGCTAAACATACCCAGCTCCTTCGACCGTTCCTCATCAGGCTTGGTTTCCAGACCCTTGATCATCTCAGTCACCCTCCTCTGCACACCTTCCAGCTTGTCAACATCTTCAGGGATGTTGCTGTAACACTCATAAGAGCTAAGGAGTCTTTGCCCCCCAATAAAATATTTTAGGGGGGCAGGACCCCCCTCCCAAGTTAATGGGCATTGCCATCCAAATGTTGTCTGTGCACGGCCTAGGACCCTTGTACCTACGGGACCGCCTCTCCTGGTATGTCCCACAGAGGAACTTACGCTCTTCAAACAAAAACATCCTGAAAGCCCCAGGCCACAGAGAGGTTAGGCTGGCCTCAACTAGAGCCAGGGCTATTTCGGCTGTGGCTCCAATATGGTGGAACGCTCTGGCACAAGAGACTAGGGCCCTGCGGGACTTGACATCTTTCCGCAGGGCCTGCAAGACAGAGCTGTTCCACCAGGCCTTTGGCCAGGGCACAGCCTGACTCCCTCCTTTGGCAATCTTCGCAGATCTCTGGCCCAGTCGTTGCCATCAGTTTGATTTGAGTTAATTTTATAATGAATGGTTTTGGTATGTTGTACTATTTTATTGTTAGCCGCCCTGAGCCCGGCTTCGGCTGGGGAGGGCGGGATATAAATAAAATTGTTATTATTATCACATCATGTGATCGATTATGCAAGACAGGGCTTACTTGCCCCCAAAATATTTTTTTCAAGTTGGTACCCCTGGTAACACTGAACAGCTTTCGGTTCCCAGTTGAAGGGACGGGACTCCTTCTCTATGGGGAAAAGCAACAGATTTGGCTAGGCAATAATTTAGAAAGCTTTAGATACAGAAGAACTTGGAGGACTTCCATGTTCTGAAGCAGTCTACCTCCAAACACTGGTTGTTAGGGACAAACAGCAGGGGAGAGGTGTTGCTTTCATATTTTCCCCAGAAGCACATGCTTGGTTGCTGTGAGAAACAGGAGGCTGGGACTTAGGGTAATTCTTCAGTCAGATCCAATAAGGGTCTTCTTCTGTGCTTAAGCTTGGTGGGCCATTTTTGTGGCACAGAGAACTTGCAACTGCCTACTGTGGCAGGTTGTGGTGGCCTGGGATTCGGACTTTGAGGCTGAACCTGAGGAATCCCAGCCTGCACAGGAGTCCCCACCTCCAGAACCAGCTGAGCCGGGGCTGGGGCATGAGCCTGAAGGGTCCTCACCTGTGCTGGGTCCTCAGGTACAGGCACCAACTGAATCTGCTCTGGCTCCTGAGGTGATGGAGGACCCATTGCCTGCAGGTGCTCCACTCTCAGCCCCGTCAGAGGAAGCTGAGGTTGCCTCTGGGTCTGGTAACCCTCCAGCCTCTCCTGGGCTGCAGAGGCTCAGGGCAGAGAGGCGGAGGGAACCAAGTTCCCGCAGGAGGAGTGCTCGCTTCCAGGCCAGGAGAGGCAAGTCACCTGAGGATCGGGGCCGCCCTATGCCTCGGGGCAGATAAAAGCCGGCCAGCCCCAGTCCCAAGTTGCGGGAGCAACATTGTTGGTTGCTAGTTCCTGCCTGAACCCTGTCCTGTTTTCCTGCCAGAGCTCCTGACCCGCCCTGGCTCCCTGCTTGCAAGCCTGTTCCTGACTTCACCCGACTCTCTGCCCTGCACCCAGCTTCCGCTACTATGGACTGCCTCCACGTTGCACCTTCGACCTCGGACTGGACTTGGACCTTGCCTCACGGAAACCCACGGGACCAGCACACATGTTATACTTGGTCCTAAGCAGTCAGTCCTTTGAAATTCAAAATTCTCTGAATTTTGCAATTCTGCCATTCGCAGAATAATGGAATTGTAGAGGGGACCCGAGGGTCATCTAGCCCAACCCCCTGCAATGCAGGAACTTTTTATCTAACATGGGACTCGAACCCACAACCCTAAGATTCAGAGTATCATGCTCTACCGACCGAACCCTTAAGAGACTGTTAAGCAGTGTGTATAGAAACACATATTTAATTTTAATTTTAATTGTTTTATTTTTTAAAGAAAAGAAGGATCTTTTTATCACATGTGGTGGGAATGTAAGAAAGCGAAAAGCTTCTGGGAAATGATATATAATGAGATGAAAAAGATGTTGAAATATACCTTTATTAAAAAAAAACCAGAAGCATTTCTACTTGGCATTGTAGGGGAGGACATTAATACACAGGATAATAAACTGTTTTTATATGCAATAACGGCAGCAAGAGTACTATTGGCACAGAAATGGAAACAAGAAGAACTACCGACGAAAGAGGAACGGCAGACGAAATTAATGGACTACGCAGAATTAGGCAAGGTGACAGGAAGGATTCAAAACCTGCGGGATCAAAGATTCTCAGAGGACTGGAGTAAATAAGTGAACTATTTGAAAAGCAATTGTAATCAATAGATTACACTAGTAGGATTGCAAGAAGTTTTGTAAGGAGGACTATGTGAAATATTGCAGAGAAAAGTATGAAGAGAATTATTAGTGAAGGACTATTAAAAGTAATAATGAAGTTAATGAAATGAAGATTAAGTGATAAAGATTGAAAAATCTTCAGATGTGCTTGATGTCCAAAACACTGAATAAGATGAGAAAATATGTTGTAATTTTTTTTTGGAAATTTCATGCATAAATTATATATATATATATATATATATATATATATATATATATATATAAAAAGAAACACTTATTTTAAGTGTTCACAAAATGCATACGCATTCTCACGAAAACAGCATGCCATTTGGGGAGACTGCATGCGAAAATATGTACGGCAGGACGAATCTCCATTAAAATGTTGGGGAATTTCCGTGAGGACTTGGGGGGGGGTGTATGAATTGCAAATGCGGAGAACCAAATTTCAGATCAGAAAAACGAAAAACGGTATCATTCATATGCGTGGGATGTTTTTGGGGTTTATTATATGCATTTTGAATTCTGGTGCTGGAGGAGACTCTTGAGAGTCCCATGGACTGCAAGAAGATCAAACCTCTCCATTCTGAAGGAAATCAGCCCTGAGTGCTCACTGGAAGGACGGATCCTGAAGCTGAGGCTCCAAGACTTTGGCCACCTCCTGAGAAGAGAAGACTCCCTGGAAAAGACCCTGATGTTGGGAAAGATGGAGGGCACAAGGAGAAGGGGACAACAGAGGACGAGATGGTGGGACAGTGTTCTCGAAGCTACCAGCATGAGTTTGACCAAACTTCGGGAGGCAGTGGAAGACAGGAGTGCCTGGCGTGCTCTGGTCCAGGGGGTCACGAAGAGGCGGACACGACTAAACGACTCAACAACAACAACAACATTATATGCATTTTCTGAAACTTGAAAAATAAGTTTTAGAAAGGAAATAAGAAAAGATGATAAGATAAGATAAGATAAGATAAGATAAGATAAGATAAGATAAGATAAAATAAGATAAAATAAAATAAAATAAAATAAAAGAGCATGCACCCATTTCCTTTGCCCGTCCGTCAACTCTGGAGGCGCCGCAACAAAGACTTGCGAAATCTGTTTGCCAGAGGCAATATGGTGTGTACACAGCCCATGATGTCTCTATCATAGTCCTTTCAGCGCTAGGAATATAAACCCGTCATCTGCCTCCAGCCGTACAGATCACTCCCATGGCAGCGGACCCCATCCCCTTGCTCTCTCACGCATGCACTCCCCTCCCCTGAAAATTTATTGTCCGGCACAACTCCCTCCCCCCCATGCTAAGCCATCGCTCCCCAGCCTGGATTCGCCCTCCCTCCCTGCTTTCTTCGTACCAATAACTCAGAGGAAATAGCAAAAAGCTTTCAAGTTTCTGTTGCTAAGGGCAACTGTTTTTATTGGGGTAGCCACATGTTGGGCACATGTGTCCAAAGCCATGACGGCTCTCTTTGCAAAAGGAGGAAAGGAAAAGGCTTGCCTTCCAGCCGAGGCCTCATTCCCCCAGCAAAACGCCGCTGAATCGCAGGAATCTTGAGCGGCGAGGCACCTAAGGGTTCATCTAGTCCACCCCGTGGAAGACGACAAGAAAGCAACCCTGACAGACGCCCACCAAGCCTCTACTTAGATGGGGGGCACCTGGCTTGCTAGTAGTAGGTGTGAAAAGGATCTAGGGGTCTTGGTGGACCACAAGATGAGTCAAGAATGTGAGGCTAATGCTATTCCAGATCAAGGGAAGTCATAGTCCCGTTCTGTTCTGCCTTCGTCAGACCACATCTGGAATGCTGTGTCCAATTCTGGGCAGCACAATTTGGAAAGGATGTTGACAAGCTGGAAGGTGTGCTGAGGAGGGCGACTGAGGTGATCAAGGCTCTGGAAGCCAAGCCTGATGAGGAACAATTGAAGGATCTGGGTATGTTTAGCCTAGAAAAGAGGAGACATGATAGCCTTCTTCAAATATCCGAAGGGCTGCCACATGGAAGATGGAGCAAGCTTGTTTTCTCCTGCTCTGGAGGGTAGGACTCGAACTCATGGCTTCAAGAAAGGAGATTCCGACTCAACATCAGGAAGAACTTTCTGATGGTGAGAGACGTTTGACAGTGGAACGGTCTCCCTCGGGGGGTGAAGGACTCTCCTTCCTTGAGGTTTTTAAGCAGAGGTTGGACGGCCATCTGTCATGGATGCTTTAGCTGAGATCCCTGCATTGCAGGGGTTGGACTAGATGGCCCTTGGGGTCCCTCTACAATTCTATGATCTCGTAAGTGAACTGGTCCCAAGTTGTTAAGGGCTTTATATACTACTAGCAAAACCACGAACCTGGTCCAGCAGCAAACCGGCAAGCAGTGAAGATCTCTGAGCACAGGCATTGCATTCTAACAAGGGCTCACTTCTGTCAGCAATTGTGTTGCAGCATTCTGCCAGTTCTGGGTCAACGGCCAGGGAAGCCCCACATGAAGGGCATTGCACTAGTCTATCCATAAAGCAAGCAACACATGAACGACTGTGTCAAGGCTTTATGGGAACTGCTTCTGGGTTTTTCCAGAGGTTTTTGAACTTATCGAGTGAAATTTGTTAAGCAGAATTAGTTTTTTGTCTCTGCATCTCAGCCCTGCCTGAATCCTGATTCAACCGAGATAAGAACTTTAATAATCATCCGCACCCTGCTTTCCTTTCTAAACTGGACATTGTCCTAGAAGGCAAGTTACTGATCTTCTGAGCACAAAAAGTGTAAGCTGGACGTGGCCTGCGTCAGATAAAACCCGAACATATGAAACACCCAGTCTAAAATCCAAAACAATAAATTCCGATAATATCCCAAAAATCAAACGCAGAAGGCGGCAGCGTAAAAACATTAAAATTAAAACAGCTAATTAATATCAGCTCCAGACTCGGAGGGTGAACACAGCTGGCTCCATATTTCAGCTCCTTTATTTCACTTGCAGCTTCCTGTCCCTGCTGCTGAGTCCGCACTGAAAAATTGCTGCCAGAGGGTAGGACTCGAACCAGTGGCTTCAAAGTCCTGGAACGAAGAATGCGGGGAGCACCGACCAAACCAGCTGGGAACTTGGGGATGAGGAGCGTGGTTTGTACCTGATGAGCAGATCTTTCTGTCCATGCTGCTGAGTCCACACTGATAAATTGCTGCGAGAAAGCAATGTTCTTGTGACCGTATGAGATGGTGGTGTCAAAATCTTTTCAGGAGAATTTGGGGACTCTCAGGTCTGGGGGCCAAATGTGGTCTTCTAGACTTTTCCATCTGGCCAGCATTCAAGCTACCCATCTCCTCCCACCCCCAGCTGCTGACCCTCCAAGTGTCCTGATTTTCCAGGGACAGTCCCAAATTTACAGAAGCCGTCCCGTTTGATCTTGGAATGTCTCGCTTTTCCTTAAAGGTAAAGGTAAAGGGACGCCCTGAGCATTAGGTCCATTTGTGACCGACTCTGGGGTTGCGGTGCTCATTTCGCTTTATTGGCCAAGGGAGCCGGCGTGCAGCTTCCGGGTCATGTTGCCAGCAGGACTAAGCCGCTTCTGGCGAACCAGAGCAGCGCACGGAAACGCTGTTTACCTTCCCGCCAGAGTGGTACCTATTTATCTACTTGCACTTTGACGTGCTTTCGAACTGCTAGGTTGGCAGGAGCAGGGACTGAGCAATGGGAGCTCACCCCATTGTGGGGATTCAAACCGCTGACCTTCTGATCGGCAATTTGCATCGGAAAAATCTTGGAGGGTATGGAGTTGTGCAACCCCCGAGCCCAGGAGATAAGGAACTATACAACCTTTAGAAGACATCTGAAGGCAGCCCTGTATACGGAAGTTTTTAAACATTCAGTGTTTTATTATGTTTTTATGTATGTTGGAAGCTGCCCAGAGTGGCTTTGGCAGCCCAATCAGATGAACAGAGTATAAAATTCTAACAGTGGTACCTTGGTTCGCAAACTTAATCCGTTCCGGAAGTCTGTTCAAAAACAGAAGCGTTCCAAAACCAAGGCGCACTTTCCCATAGAACGGATTAATCCCTTCCAGACTTCTAAAAACAACCCCTAAAACAGCAATTTAACATGAATTTTACTATCTAACGAGACCATTGATCCATAAAAGGAAAGCAATAAACAATGTACTGCAGCCACACAATCAATCCATCAGTGGCTGAACTGGGTTCCACACAGACACAGACACACAAAAAGAGCCGCAAAAACAAAAACGCAAAATAAATAGCAAAAACAGACAGACCTCAGTCTAACACATAAAATGGAAGTTTGGCACGCAAATTGGAAGCGTAACACTCAAAATGGAGCATGTTCAGCTTCCGAAAAAAGTTTGCAAACCAGAACACTTACTTCCGGTTTGGGTTCCAAGTTGTTTGAGTACCAAGGCATTTGAGAACCAAGGCACCACTGTATTGTTATTGCTGTTGTTGTTAGTATTAAATAGGACATTCCTATGTTCTTCAGATAAGGGATGTGGGTGGCACTGTGGGTTAAACCACAGAGCCTAGGACTTGCCAATCAGAAGGTTGGCGGTTCGAATCCCCGCGACGGAGTGAGCTCCCGTTGCTCAGTCCCAGCTCCTGCCAACCTAGCAGTTCGAAAGCACAAAGTGCAAGTAGATAAATAGGAACCGCTCCGGCGGGAAGGTAAACGGCGTTTCTGTGCGCTGCTCTGGTTCGCCAGAAGCGGCTTAGTCCTGCTGGCCACATACCCAGAAGCTGTACGCTGGCTCCCTCGGCCAGTAAAGCGAGATGAGCGCCGCAACCCCAGAGTTGGTCACGACTGGAACTAATGGTCAAGGGTCCCTTTACGACTCTTAAAGTGGTATAAGAGAGCTTTACATGTATGGTACTGGATGTGACCAGATGGGATCTGGAAAGACGGAGAAGCGAATTTAAGACTGGAGACAGGAGGGGAATGCGATGGGCAGAATTTCACCCTGTCCCTCCCTTGCCTGGCCTAGCAAAGTCCAGAGGGTGAGAGAGAAGGGGCAGGAAGCCCACCCCACCCCTTCTCTAAGTAATGATACCTCATTTGAGGTTCAGGGTGACTTTGTGGAGAAAAGAAATAAAATGACTTGGAGCATCAAAAGAGCAACAACAAACTGTAAAATGCAGACCGTCCTGGTCAGAGTCAGTAGCTGCTAAAGCAAACATCTTAATCTGAACCAGACTCGCTGCAGAAGAGAAAACATAGAAGCAGGGCAGAGGGGGGGGGGGAAGAGTTTGGAAAGCCCTTTTCACAAAAACTGGTTGTAGTTCAGGCATAGGCAAACTCGGCCCTCCAGATGTTTTGAGACTACAACTCCCATAATCCCTGACCGCGGGCCCTGTTAGCTAGGGATGATGGGAGTTGTAGTCCCAAAACATCTGGACGGCCCAGTTTGCCTGTTCTAGTTCAACCTTTCTCCAAAGGAACTGTTATGGAAATTACCGGAGGGGGGCACATCTTTAAAGTTAAATATTACAAATATTATGCCTGAATGTATCCTTTCAACTTGACAGCTCAGGGAAGTTACCTAGCTTTAAAAATAATATAAAATCATCTCCTTTCCCAGTTTCCTCCATTCCAAAGCTATTTTCCCCTTGGAAAAGGACTCCAGGAAGTTCCCAGAGGTGACAATTTCTGGGCTCATTGTTAGTCAAGGGTAGCCCAATCTCATCACCTGACTCGCCTCAGGCTCCAGACATGAAAGGAAGTTCTATTGTACTTTTGGGTGGTGGGTACTTAAGACATATTTGTCTATGCTGATCTTATACCTGAGTCTTGCCCTGCCATGTCGGCTTATGCTAATCTTGTACCAAGGACTTGTCTGGACATGTTTGCCAAGGTTAACCCCTCCCCTTCGAACTGTTTTCTGGGATGTGGTGGAAAAGTTTTAAAAGTCCTTGTCACCCCATCCTCAGGGTTCAAATTTGCTCTTTGAACCTATTGCTCAATAAACTTTGGTCTACAGCGGGAATTCGCGCTGTGCTCCGAAGGCTTCGGGTTCCTTTCGCTAAAGCCAGGAGAGTCTTGCTCTCCCCTGCACGCCGGAGGCTTCAGGCGGCTATCCCTGAAGCCTGGAGAGCGAGAGGGGTCAGTGCACACCGCCCCTCTCGCTCTCCAGGCTTCAGCGAAAGCAACGCGAAGCCTCCGGAGTGCGGAGGGAGCGCTCCCTCTGCGCTTCGGAGGCTTCGCGTTGCTATCGCTGAAGCCAAGGAGTCTGCATTCGCTCCATAAGACGCACACACATTTCCCCTTAATTTTTGGAGGGGGGAAAGTGCGTCCTATAGCGCGAAAAATACGGTATTTGTTTGTTACATTTATGTGCCAACTTTGTCTTGGGTCTCAAGGCGGTGCCCATGGTTCTCTGCCTCCCCATTTCATCCTCTCAACAAGCCTGCGAGGTAGTTTAAGAGATGCTGCGACGGACTCCAAGGTCCAGATGGATCAAGCAGCAGAATGTGAAATGATTTGTTACTTACAGTTCCCCACCCCCTTTTCTCTTTAAAGGTCCTATTTCGGTTTTCTTTTGCAGAAAAGGCACCCGTAAAGTCTCTCCAGCGGGTACCACGAGCCCCTCCCCCTCCCCCATCTGGAAACCTTATTTTCTGGGGACAGCTGGAAAGGCTTAACTCTTAACATCTGCATTGGCGGGGCTGGCAAAGCAAAGGGATGGGTGTTGTTGACGTTTGCTTCTCGCCCCTTTGGAAATGAAGAGACAAGTCAATGCAAAAGAGGTGGCTGGGAATTGCAGTACAGTGGTACCTGGGGTTACATACGCTTCAGGTTACATACGCTTCAGGTTACACACTCCGCTAACCTAGAAATAGTGCTTCAGGTTAAGAACTTTGCTTCAGGATGAGAACAGAAATCGGGCTCTGGCAGCGCGGCAGCAGCAAGAGGCCCCATTAGCTAAAGTGGTGCTTCAGATTAAGAACAGTTTCAGGTTAAGAACGGACCTCCGGAATGAAGTAAGTACTTAACCTGAGGTACCACTGTACTTTTCTAACTCCACAGGGAGAGATGAAGGCAAGGAGAATCGCAGACTCAAGGCCAGTTGCAGTCTCAGTTTTTGAATGTGGCAAGTGAGGCATGGAGTAAAGTTCAGTTTTTGGATCTGCCCGGTAAGTATCTTTATACAGCGATGTTAAGTAAAACAGTGTTTGCCTCCTGTTGCTCATGAATTACATTACATATATTTCAATATACATTGGTACCTTGGGTTACATACGCTTCAGGTTACAGACGCTTCAGGCTACAAACTTCACTAACCCAGAAACAGTACCTCAGGTTAAGAAATTTGCTTCAGGATGAGCACAGAAATCGTGCGGCGGCAGCGGGAGGCCTCATTAGCTAAAGTGGTGCTTCAGGTTAAGAACAGTTTCAGGTTAAGAACGGACCTTCAGAACGAATTAAGTAATTAACCAGAGGTACCACTGTACAGTGGTACCTCAGGTTACAGACGCTTCAGGTTACAGGCACTTCAGGTTACAGACTCCACTAACCCAGAAATAATACCTCGGGTTAAGAACTTTGCTTCAGGATGAGAACAGAAACTGCGCAACAGTGGTGTGGCAGCAGTGGGAGGCCCCATGAGCTAAAGTGGTGCTTCAGGTTAAGAACAGTTTCAGGTTAAGAACGGACCTCCAGAACAAATTAAGTTCTTAACCTGAGGTACCACTGTATATATATTTCAATATACTTTAAAAAGGTAAAAGTAAAGGACCCCTGACAGTTAAGTCCAGTTGTGGACGACTCTGGGGTTGCGGCACTCATCTCACTTTACAGGCCGAGGGAGCCGGTGTTTGTCCACAGACAGTTTTTCCGGGTCACATGGCCAGCATGACTAAGCCGCTTCTGGCAAAACCAGAGCAGCGCACGGAAACGCCATTTACCTCCCCGCCGCAGTGGTACCTATTTATCTACTTGTACTTTGACGTGCTTTCGAACTGCTAGGTTGGCAGAAGCAGGGACCGAGCAACAGGAGCTCACCCCGTCGCGGGGATTCAAACCGCCGACCTTCTGATCAGCAAGCCCAAGAGGCTCAGTGGTTTAGACCACAGCGCCACCCGCATCCCTTTCAATATACTTTAGTGCTGCCCAATTAATGCATTTTTGAAAAGAAAGACGCAGATGTGGAGAAAAGTGTTCTGTCTATTCTCAAAATTGAGAATGGACTATTCTTCTACTGAAGGAATCTGGAAACCAAGTCTCTTTCTAGGCTGAAGATTCCAAGCTCCTTCAACCATTCCTCATCAGGCTTGGTTTCCAGACCCTTGATCATCTCAGTCACCCTCCTCTGAACACCTTCCAGCTTGTCAACATCCTTCCTAAATTGTGGTGCCCAGAACTGGACACAATATTCCAGGTGTGGTCTGACCAAGGGGGAACAGAGTGGTACTATGACTTCTCTTGGTCTCCAACTTGGGGACTTCCCATTGGGGCAACTGAATGGTCACCGGGCTGTGGCAGCTGTCCCAGGTGGCAGAACCTCAAGAGTTGGCGCCCTGCCTAAACTACCGCCTTTGCTGTTGGTGGAGAAACGGCAGTGGCGACTTCTGGCAAGCTGTTGTTGAGATCTCACGAGATCTCATGAGCTTTGTGAGTTCGCGTGAGAGTTCCACAAGATCTCGCTCATCCCCACTGCTTCTTGGGTACCACCACACATTTGTCATGGGAGAAATGTTGGAGGGGATGGAATAGGATGTCCCTATTTTCATCGGGAAAATGTGGGAGGGGATGGAAGAGGACGTTAGTTTTTTCATCGGAGAAATGTTGGAGAGGATGGAATAAGATGCCCTTATTTTCTTGGAAGAAATGTTGGAGGGGATGGAATAGGATGCCCCTATTTTCTTGGAAGAAATGTTGGAGGGGATGGAATAGGATGCCCCTATTTTCATGGGAGAAATGTTGGAGGGGATGGAATAGAACGTCCCTATTTTCATCAGGGAAATGTTGGAAGGGATGGAATAGGACGTCCTTATTTTCATCAGGGAAATGTTGGAAGGGATGGAATAGGACGTCCCTATTTTCAAAAGAGAAATGTTGGAGGGGATAGAATAGGACGTCTCTATTTTCATCAGGGAAATGTTAGAGGGGATGGAATAGGATGCCCCTATTTTCATGGGATAAATGTTGGAGGGGATAGAATAGGACGTCTCTATTTTCATCGGGGAAATGTGGGAGGGGATGGAAGAGGACGTTAGTTTTTTCATCGGAGAAATGTTGGAGAGGATGGAATAAGATGCCCTTATTTTCTTGGAAGAAATGTTGGAGGGGATGGAATAGGATGCCCCTATTTTCATGGGAGAAATGTTGGAGGGGATGGAATAGGATGTCCCTATTTTCATCAGGGAAATGTTGGAAGGGATGGAATAGGACGTCCTTATTTTCATCAGGGAAATGTTGGAAGGGATGGAATAGGACGTCCCTATTTTCAAAAGAGAAATGTTGGAGGGGATAGAATAGGACGTCTCTATTTTCAT
The DNA here is from genome assembly GCF_964106645.2 of Podarcis pityusensis. NCBI lineage: Eukaryota > Metazoa > Chordata > Lepidosauria > Squamata > Lacertidae > Podarcis > Podarcis pityusensis. Next base: position 6,098,063 of record NC_138043.1, read on the forward strand.
CAGGGAAATGTTAGAGGGGATGGAATAGGATGCCCCTATTTTCATGGGAGAAATGTTGGCGGGGATGGAATAGGATGTCCCTATTTTCATCGGGGAAATGTGGGAGGGGATGGAAGAGGACGTTAGTTTTTTCATTGGAGAAATGTTGGAGAGGATGGAATAAGATGCCCTTATTTTCTTGGAAGAAATGTTGGCGGGGATGGAATAGGATGCCCCTATTTTCATGGGATAAATGTTGGAGGGGATAGAATAGGACGTCTCTATTTTCATCAGGGAAATGTTGGAGGGGCTGGAATAGGATGTCCCTATTTTCATCAGGAAAATGTTGGAGGGGAACAGGAATAGGACTCCCCTATTTTCATGGGAGAAATGTTGGAAAATATGGAATAGGATGTCCCTATTTTCAATGGCAGGACTGTACCTTCCCATTTTACCTCAGGCGGCAAAATGGAATGGGCCACACTCTACTTCGTGGGCCACTGGCCTGATTCAGCAAGCTGGCCTTACGATCTTAAGTCTAAAAATTTGTCAGACCTGACTGGGGAACCTATGTAAAACTGTGTGCCTTCCCTTTGTGATGAAATACACTTTCCTGGAGCCACCAGCGCACAGCCCTGGGGCGAAATCCTGCCCCTTGCTCTCGCCCCTGCCCTGCCCCAGGAGAAAGCAAGATGGGGAGCCCAGCCAGGACAAACCTTCTCCTGACCCCACACCTTTCCAAAGCCAGAAGACGCTTTAAATGGTCAAAACTGTACCACGGGGAAACATGCCATATTAATCATAATAATCCTAAATCCAGGTCAGCTATATAAAGGCTGATGTCAAGGAATTTAAATCCTATGAAAAATATACACAGCGCCGGTGTTTCAAACCAGAGTCGCAAAAAAGCATTGAGATTCTCTTCTTCGTACAACCCTTAGATTTACAGGGAGGTCACGTGGTACGGGCTATTTTGGGGGGCAAATAGTGGCGGGACTCCAGGGAGGACTTAACATTTTCAGGAACAATACTTGTTGCCCCTGTAGGTTTCAATACAGTGGTACCTTGGTTCTCAAACTTAAACCAAAACGTTCCAAAACCAAGGTGCTCTTTCCCATAGAAAGTGATGCAAAATGGAAGAACCTGTTCCAGACTTTTAAAAACAACCCCTAAAACAACAATTTAACATGATTTTTACTATCTAATGAGACCTTTGATCCATAAAATGAAAGCAATGAACAATGTAAAGGTAAAGGTACCCCTGACCATTAGGTCCAGTTGTGGCCGACTCCGGGGTTGCTCATCTCATTTCATTGGCCGAGGGAGCCGGCGTACAGCTTCCAGGTCATGTGGCCAGCATGACGAAGCCGCTTCTGGCGAACCAGAGCAGCACATGGAAACGCCGTTTACCTTCCCGCCGGAGTGGTACCTATTTATCTACTTGCACTTAGATGTGCTTTCGAACTTCTAGGTTGGCAGGAGCAGGGACCGAGCAACAGGAGCTCACCCCGTTGTGGGGATTCAAACCGCTGACCTTCTGATTGGCAAGTCCTAGGTTCTGTGGGTTAACCCACAGCGCCACCAGCATCGGTGTAAAATCAATAAAACAGTATTGTTAAAAATGAAAATGTATTTTTTCCCCTACCTGCACTGTCTAAAGTGGCTTTGCAGCTTTTATCCGCTTCCGCAGGCACACAATCGAATCGATCAGTAGCTGAACTGGGTTCTACACAGTCACAAAAACAAATGAACCAAAAAAGCCTCAAAAACAAAACGCAAAATAAATAGCAAAAACAGACAGACCTTAGTATAGCACTCAATATGGAAGTGTGCCACTCAGAAAGGAAGAGAGGCACTCAAATCGGAAGCGTAGCACTCAAATCGTGTCAGGTGTGCGTGCAGGAACCAGGCCCTGTGACCAATAGGACTCTGCAGGACTGGAGCCTTCCTAAGTTTGTTCTGAAGAGGCAAGGCACGGCTGCACAGGTGAGGCCGCTTGGTAACTTGCTGGACCTGGTGGCAAGAGCCGGGAAGGGATATAAGGTCAGCATTTCCCTTTGGCTCTTTGCCACAGCAACACGTTTCCTGCCTTGCTGTGTTTGGCTCCTTGATTTCTTGCTCCTCGGACCCCTGACTTCGTGATTCCTTGCTTCTTGATCCTCAGACCCCTGGCTTCGTGACTCCTTGCTTCTTGCTCCTCGGACCCCTGATTTCGTAACTCCTTGCTTCTTGCTCCTCGGACCCCTGACTTTGTGACTCCTTGCTTCTTGATCCTCAAACCCCTGGCTTCGTAACTCCTTGCTTCCTGACCCTCGGACCCCTGACTTCGTGACTCCTTGCTTCCTGACCCTCGGATCCTTGGCTTTTTGACTCCTGGCTCTCTGACCTTCGGACCCTTGGCTTCCTGACTTCTGGCTTCTGGACCCCTGTTCCTGCTCCCACTCCACCATCTTGCCCCCGGTCCTGACGTCCCCTGCTGGGACTTCGATCGCCCATGAACCGGACCGTGACAGCACAGTTTGTACCCAGTTTGGACTGGGTGAAGTCACCTCAAACTGGGCGGTGGTTATCTCCAGAAGTGCCCTCATCGGCACATTTTGGGTTCATCGTACCCAACCGCTCAGAATCATGCCAAAGTCATGCTTCGGTCTGCCCCCTTGATTCCAAATGCCCCCCCAGAGTCCAAACGTTGACTTGTCAACCCCATCTTGGGACCCCCAGTGCGGGTTTTGGCGACGGCATCTTGAGAGGCAGCTGAACCGAGGTCAAAAAAAAGGGCAAAGTCACACAGCAGCTGTGGTTCGGTTCAGCGTCTCGATTCAAAATGGCAGCTGGCAGCCAAAGGTCGGTAAAATGGCCGCCACTACCTCAGGAAGTTGTGCGCCAAGTTTGATGATGATATCTCAACACGCGTCTCAACCGATGCCCCCCCAAAACAGGCAAAGTTACATTTTAGTCTGCTATCTTGAGTCTAACTGTTGCTCAGTATCCAAGCAGGGATATCTTCCACCTCCTGCGCCTCAGAAACCCTCATGGAATTTTCTGCGACGATATCTCAGGAGGCATCCAACTTTACAATTCTACGATTTCTGGTTGAGCACAATATCCCTAGCGCAGTTACACTATAGATTTTTATAATGGCATTATGATATTGCCAGAAAGATACTGACCCCTTTCTTAATGTTGTCCCCTATGGAAATACCCAATTTTCGCAAGTTCCAATCAGGGTTGAGGGTTCTTCATGCAGGAAAATGTCACCCTGAGGCAAGGCCTGCGTTCTATTTTTATTCCGCCCCCAGCCCCCGCCTCCCCTGCCACCATTTTCTCTGAAAAGGGAACAGTTTGGTTGAAATACTTACTTACAGAAAACAAATGTCACATTAAATTTTAATTTTAACCATCTGGCTGAACTCGTTTTGGAACGAGTAGATGAGCGAATGTCGTGCTTGGCCCACTTTACTGACCAAGAACTGGGAATTGTATCTAAAGCCAGCCCTGCTCAGCACAGACCCACTGAATTAATGGACAAGGCTATGGTAGATTTGTTAATTTCAGTGGGTTTCTCCTGAGCAGAATTTAGCTTGATGGAGAGATGGCAGAATATCCTGGCGAAAACAGAAAGGAGAGTGGAAATCGCTGATATTTGCTTCTTTGTCCCATGTTCAGAACAGATGGATAGAAGATAGATTCTTTATTTGCATCAGCCACTGTTGTTGTTGTTTAGTCGTTTAGTCATGTCCGCCTCTTCGTGACCCCCTGGACCAGAGCACGCCAGGCACTCCTGTCTTCCACTGCCTCCAGCAGTTTGGTCAAACTCATGATTGTAGTTTCAAGAACACGGTCCCACCATCTCGTCCTCTGTCGTCCCCTTCTCCTTGTGCCCTCCATCTTTCCCAACATCAGGGTCTTTTCCAGGGAGTCTTCTCTTCTCCTGAGGTGGCCAGATTCTAGGAGCCTCAGCTTCAGGATCTGTCCTTCCATTGAGCTCTCAAGGCTGATTTCCTTCAGAATGGAGAGGTTTGATCTTCTTGCAGTCCATGGGACTCTCAAGAGTCTCCTCCAGCACCAGAATTCAAAAGCATCCATTCTTCGGCGATCAGCCTTCTTTATGATCCAGCTCTCAGCCACTAGCCATAGCAATAAAATGAAATAAAATGCACTGAAGATAGAGGTAAAAACTTAACTATAGGAAATACATTCGGGGGGTTTACATCAATAATCAAATAATAGATCTTCTACTAATTGCCTCTGCTAAAAAACTTGCAGTTTTTGCTGTCACCTGATCATCTTGATCTGCAAAGTAGCAAAGGTTGAGCAACCCAGCATGGGTAATAACATCACTCCTCAAATCTTTATAAAGCGTTAAAGCCAGAAACATACGAGCCACTGACTCAATACTGCCATCTCCACAGGGACATAACCGTTTTTCCAGTGGAATTTTCTGAAACTGACCCTCAAGTCCAGCCGAAGGCAGTCTTTTCAATCTTGCGAGAGTGAGAGCACATTTGTATTTTGGAATTGCTAAATTTCGCAGATAGGGTGCCCAAAGTGTCAAAATGACTAGGTGGGAAATAATCATACCATGGATACCTATTAAAGGTAAAGGGACCCCTGACAATTAAGTCCAGTCGCAAATGACTCTGGGTTTGCAGCGCTCATCTCGCTTTACAGGCCGAGGGAGCCGGCGTTTGTCCACTTCCACAGACTGTTTTTCCAGGTCTTGTGGCCAGCAGGACTAAGCCGCTCCTGGCGAAACCAGAAACGCCATTTGCCTTCCCGCCGGAGTGGTACCTATTTATCTACTTGCACTTTGACGTGCTTTTGAACTGCTAGGTTGGCAGAAGCTGGGACTGAGCAATGGGAGCTCACCCCGTTGCAGGGATTCGAACCACTGACCTTCTGATTGGCAAGTCCTAGGCTCTGTGGTTTAACCCACAGCACCACCCGCATCCCACAGATACAGTCATACGTCTGGTTGCGAACATGATCCATGCGGCAGGCACGTTTGCAACACACAGCATTCACAGCCTGAAGCGCCGCATTGATTTGGCACTTCTGTGCATGAGCATGACATCATTTTGCGCTTCTGCGCATGCCCGAGTGCCGAAACCCAGAAGTAACCCATTCCGGTACTTCCGGGTTAGGTGCGGTTTGCAACCCAAAAACGCTCAACCTGCAGCAAGCTATGACTGTACCTATTCGGTCCATAAATTAACCCATAAAAGGTAAAGGTAAAGGGACCCCTGACCATTAGGTCCAGTTGTGATCGACTCTGGGGTTGCAGCGCTCATCTCGCTTTACTGGCCGAGGGAGCCAGCGCACAGCTTCCAGGTCATGTGGCCAGCATGACTAAGCCGCTTCTGGCAAAGCAGAGCAGAGCACGGAAATGCCGTTTACCTTCCTGCCGGAGCGGTACCTATTTATCTACTTGCACTTTGATGTGCTTTCGAACTGCTAGGTTGGCAGGAGCAGGGACCGAGCAACGGGAGCTCACCCCATCGCAGGGATTCGAACCGCCGACCTTCTGATTGGCAAGCCCAAGAGGCACAGTGGTTTAACCCACAGCGCCCCCCACATCCCACAGATACCTATTAGGTCCATAAATGACCATGTAGTATATATTCAACACAAAAAACAGCGGCAATTTGTTGTTGACAAAGGGCAGCGGGGACATAGAAAGGGCCCCGTTACCTTCAGTAGCTCAGGGCCAGATTTAGGTTTGATGAGGCCCTAATGGGCTTGACTCCACCAGCCATCGGCATGTGAGTCGCACCCTGACCTCTCTGCGCCTCGCAACCCCCGCCCCACGCGCCCGGGTCCCCACCTTTGCCTTGGGGGCTGATGGCTGATGGATGGCCTCTCCTCTTTCGCTGACATCTGGTTTGCAAGCCGGAATTTGTTTTACTGCTGATGACTCAGGACTCGGGCTGGGCGTCCCCGAGGTGATGCTGAGGTATTAAAGGGGCCTTAGGTGGAAGCCGCGGAAAAGCCGGGATGATCCAAGAACCCTCCTCTGAGAGGAGGCTGACAGGATGTGAGGGCAGCGGGGAGATAACCAGACACAGCTTGCTGGTTCGGAATCTGTTGTCATTCTATTCCCATCACCCCTCCACCTTCCTGTTGCAGAAGGGAAGGCTGCCTGTCTGCTAAAATTCACCAGACCTCCGTTGCTTTGAGCAAAGCACTGGATTTATGAAGTGGAGTCCTTCCACAGTAGGAAGGGAGGGATAAATTTAGCCACTGAGCCTCTTGGGCTTGCCGATCGGAAGGTCGGCGGTTCGAATCTGCACAACACGGTGAGCTCCCGTTGCTCTGTCCCAGCTCCCGCCAACCTAGCAGTTCAAAAGCACACCAGCGCAAGTAGATAAATAGGTACAGCTGTGGCGGGAAGGTAAACGGAGTCTCCGTGTGCTCTGGTTTCCGTCACGGTGTCCCGCGGAGGCCAATTCTGGATCCACACGTCCTTCCACAATGTGGACATAGGTTTCTGGGCGGGAGTTGATCTTGGTGAGGGTTTGCCAAGCGTGCCTTCCTCTTGGCGCATTCCCCCTTTTCGCCCTGAGTTCGCGCTTCTTCAAAGCCCAGGATTTAAAAACAAACAAACGAAAAAGAAGTTTGGAAAAAGAGAAACGGAGAAAAACCAAAACTGGTAGGTCCCTCTTCCACAGTCAGCCTTGCGACTTTCTGGCATGGGAGTCTGCTATCCTCTGGGTTCCCTGCCATTTCGTTTTGTAGTCGTGGCTTCTTGTCTAAATTTATGTGAAACGGGCCTCCGTTAAGGTTAAAAAGCTCTCCAGCTAAAATGTCATAAAACACAATTACAACCATAAAACCCCTAATAACAGGCAGACATAAAAAATGATGTTAACATCCAGCACAAGCCGCACCCACTCGATATATGTAAAGCACATTGAATGCATATGGCTTGCCCCTAAAGGATCATGGGAACTGTAGTTTTCTTCTTCTTCTTCTTCACAGAACTACCCTCGCAGCACCCTTAGCAAACAGTTCCTACGGCCGCTGGAGCAAAGCCACGATTTTCACATCGGCTTTAACTGTCTGGTGTGGGTGTGCCGAATGGGTTACGTGACTACGATCCAACCTTTCAGCAGCACAAGAAAGACACAACTTCGGAGCATTCAGACTAAAGCAGAGGAACACAGAATGCCGAAACATTCAGTGGATGGGGGCTCTTGGGGCATGGCTGGTCCAGTGCTCCAGGGAGACATGGTGCTGCTGCAGATACGGATGCGGGTCTCTCTGTGGTCTAAACCTCTGAACCTCTTGGGCTTGCCGATCGGAAGGTCGGCGGTTCGAATCCCCACGACAGAGTGAGCTCCCGTTGCTCCGTCCCAGCTCCTGCCAACCTAGCAGTTTGAAAGCACACCAGTGCAAGTAGATAAATAGGTACCGCTGCGGCGGGAAGGTAAACGGCGTTTCCGTGCGCTCTGGTTTCCGTCACGGTGTCCCGTTGCGCCAGAAGTCATTTAGTTCTGCTGGCCACATGACCCGGAAAGCTGTCTGTGGATAAACGCCGGCTCCCTCAGCCCGAAAGCGAGATGAGCGCCGCAACCCCATAGTCACCTTTGGCTGGACTTAACCGTCCAGGGGTCCTTTACCTTTTTACCATTACCTGCAGATATGGACCTCCTCCATTGTACTTGCCTTCCAATCTAGCTGTTTTCAGAGGCAGGGAATCCATCACATACAGATTGGTGGACCGCCATATATATATATTCCTATATATAGATATATAAAAGTAAAGGTAAAGGGACTCCTGACCATTAGGTCCAGTCGTGGCCGACTCTGGGGTTGCGGCGCTCATCTCGCTTTACTGGCCGAGGGAGCCGGCGTACATCTTCCAGGTCATGTGGCCAGCAGGACTAAGCCGCTTCTGGCGAACCAGAGCAGCGCACGGAAACACCGTTTACCTTCCTGCCAGAGTGGTACCTATTTATCTACTTGCACTTTGAGGTGCTTTCAAACTGCTAGGTGGGCAGGAGCAGGGACTGAGCAACGGGAGCTCACTCCTTCGCGGGGATTCGAACCGCGACCTTCTGTGCTTTAACCCACAGCGTCACCCACATTCCAGGATATAGATATATAGATAACCCCAAAATTAAGTCCTCAAATTCAAAGCTTTGAAAAGCACAGTGGTCAGAGCCTGGCAGACAACTTCTTCTTCTCCTTCTTCTTCTTCTTCTTCTTCTTCTTCTTCTTCTTCTTCTTCTTCTTCTTCTTCTTCTTTTTCTTCTTCCTCTTCTTCTTCTTCCCCCACCCAAACAATGACTATCATCAGTGCAGGTAAGATTTTTTTTAAATTCATAATAAAATTCATGGTAAATTGCTGTTTTAGGGGTTGGTTTTAAAAGTCTGGAACCGATTAATCCATTCTGCATTACTTTCTATGGGAAAGCGTGCCTTGGTTTTTGTTTTGGAATGGACTTCCGGAATGGATTAAGCTTGAGAACCAAGGTACCCCCCCCTCTCTCTCTCTCTGTGTGTGTGTGTGTGTGTGTGTGTGTGTGTGTAATTTTTTAAATTAGATTTTCTAATTTACATTTCAAAATAAGAAGTCTTCCCCTGCTATAATCTTTAGCTTCCCTTTAACCCCAGGCACCTGCATTTCTCTACAGTTCTCTCACAGAATTGCAAAATTCAGAGAAGTGTGAATGTCAAAGGATGGCTGTTTTTCGATCCACATCTTGCAAGGATGAATGCTAACTTTGCAACTATCACCATTTCCTTCGCGAGAATTGCTCAGGCGTGAAGGAAAGGCACTCTGCAAACGCCCAGGAATATTGCATTTTTGGTTGTTGGTTTTTTTTACTACATAATGTTGCGTTTCCAAATATTGGCTATGTGAGAAAGCCCCTTCCGCTTTCAGGAGGAGTTGGGGTTGGGGGCTTCACGGCCCCTCCACGCGTGCAGTTGCTGGAGACCAGCCCCGTGCGATTGGGGGGATTCCCGGCTGCGTCACCCCCTAGCCGGCCAATCGGCTGGCTTTGGGGGCGTGGCCTGCCTTATATAAACCAGGACGCGGCCGGGTATCTCCCTCTTTGACACCCGCCAGCTGTTCCTGTTTTCCCACCCTATAAGGTTTTCGTTCCTTGACCTTGCTATGGACCTCGGTTGGTCGCCGTTGAGGGGCCTGGTAGGAATTTTTCCACTTGGCAATTTGGCACCAGCCACTTGGCTTTCACCTACCTCGTAGCAAATCGTCACAACTTTCTGGGTACAGTGGTACCTCGGGTTACATACACTTCAGGTTACAGACTCCGCTAACCCAGAAATAGTGCTTCAGGTTAAGAACTTTGCTTCAGGATGAGAACAGAAATCGTGCTCCGGTGGCACAGTGGCAGCAGGAGGCCCCATTAGCTAAAGTGGTGCTTCAGGTTAAGAACAGTTTCAGGTTAAGCATGGACCTCCGGAACAAATTAAGAACTTAACCCGGGGTACCACTGTATTGGTGGTTAGGCATTGGTATTGTTTTGTAGATGGAAAATGGGGAGGTAGCGCCATCACCTGCCCCACATATTGAAGGGTAGTCCGATAAAGGATTCCGGGGGGCATGGCCCTGTCTGAAGCCTAAGGAGGTTAGGGCCTAAGGCACGCCCCCTAGCGGTGACCCCGGGGGAGTTCCTAGTTGATGTGCATCAGCAGGACTCCCCCTACTGGTGGTTAACCCTTCCCAGACTTCAAGCGGACGGGGTGAAGTCGGATATAGTCGGTTAGGACCAATGCAGTGGAATTTGCTGCCAAGGAGTGTGGTGGAGTCTCCTTCTTTGGAGGTCTTTAAGCAGAGGCTTGACAACCATATGTCAGGAGTGCTCTGATGGTGTTTCCTGCTTGGCGGGGGGTTGGAGTCGATGGCCCTTGTGGTCTCTTCCAACTCTATGATTCTATGAATGCCTAAGCCAATATCGCTCATCACCTGTAATCAATAAAGTTGTGGCCTTTTTTTTTTTAGCACATTAACCTTAATAATTGCATAATGTGTCATTATTTCCACCTGGGGAACTTTCCATGCAATGCTGGGGTCAAATCACTTGTGGCTTCCTGGGACAGCTCAGAAGGCAGAGCCGCAAGACTCTTAATCTCAGGGCTGTGGGTTCCAGCCCCACACTGAGCAAAAGATTCCTGCATCACAGGGGGTTGGACTGGATGACCCTTGGGGTCCCTTTCTACAATTCTATGAGTCTATGAAAGAAAAGTGGAGCAGAACAAGCAGGTCCTGTACAGTGCTGCCCCGCAAGACGAATGCCTCGCAAGACGAAAAACTCGTTAGACGAAAGGGTTTTGCGTTTTTTGAGTCGTTCCGCAAGACAAATTTCCCTATGGGCTTGCTTCGCAAGACGAAACGTGCAGCGAGTTCTTGCGAGTTTGTTTCCTTTTTCTTAAAGCCGCTAAGCCGCTAAGCCGTTAATAGCCACTAAGCCGCTAAGCCGCTAATAGCCGTGCTTCGCAAGACGAAACGTGCAGCGAGTTCTTGCGAGTTTGTTTCCTTTTTCTTAAAGCCGCTAAGCCGCTAAGCCGTTAATAGCCGCTAAGCCGCTAAGCCGCTAATAGCCGTGCTTCGCAAGACGAAAAAACCGCAAGACGAAGAGACTCGCGGAATGGATTAATTTCGTCTTGCGAGGCACCACTGTACAACACTTTCGTCCTTTCTGCCTTCCTTCAAATCACTCTTCAATTTGCAGACTTCCCTGTGTGGCCTTCCTTTCTGAAAATCACCACTCCAAATTTTGACTGCCCTTATCTGGATTCATCCACTCCCTGGTTCCCCTCCCTGGTCCCCCCCCCAGCCTTGTTTGTTTATTTTACTTTGTAAGCTCCTAGGGGGCGGAGAGCTGCCTTCCACATTTTTGCCTCCGCGAGGAAGACAGCATGCGAATCGATGATGTCTACAAAAAGTGCCTCTTAAACGGCAAACGCCCGGATGACATCCTCGCTGAGCTATTTCAAATAAAATGTCCTCACCTGGTACTTAAAATAAAATCACTCCTCTCGTCTTCCCCCCCTACCCCCCCTGAAATCTAGATTTTCCAGCCCTCTCATCCTTCTCTCTTCCCATGGTTTGGGAGAAGCAGCTCCGACCGTCTCAGGAAAGACACGCTTAATCTTTTGGGCACTGGGGGGAAATTTGACACCCTCAGCCTTGGTGGTGGAGGGTGGGGCTTGCCAAAACCCCTCCCCTCGTGCATTCGGCTCTGTGGACTGCACCTTCTCCGCCCCCCTCCTTTCACCCCCCCCCAGAAAAAGAGTTGGAAGGCAGGAACAGATCCACCAAACCCTTTCACTGTTCCCCCTAAAGCAGAGAAGCTCCAAGGTGAATGTGAAAAATGCAAAGCAGGGGAGAAGGAAAATAGCTGCTGTGGAAGGAAATAACTTCTTGAAAAGTGACAGAACCAGAAGCCTTGGTTTTTTGTTTTTTTTTTTTGGTGTGTGGGGTTTCCCCCCCCTTGCATGTGTGCTTCTTGCTTGCTTTCTCTACCCCCACCGTTCTAAACAACCCTGCTGTTCTGTCTCCAAAGGATTTCTGAGTTGAGGCTGGCAGCTGGCTAGGAAGAGGAGGAAAGGTCGGCGTTTATGCACACCAGACGCACCAGCGCAAAGAGACTCCAGCTGCGGCCGGGAGAAGCGCTTCGGAAAGGGCATCCGAGTGACCTTTGGAGGCCTGAAGACCGCCACCTTCCAGCAAGAAGTGGCAGGGAATTAGTCAGCTGGGGGAGACCGATTCGCCAGGTGCCCAAAGGAGGCTCCGCTGGCGAGGATCGCACCTGGCCCAGGAGCAGAGGTGGGCGGCAAGAGCCACGTGCAGACGTCCACCTGCTTGACCTCCCTCCAGAGGACCTCTTCTCCCTCGGGGCGAGGCGAAGGAGGGAGGCCCAGGTCAGCAGAGGGAGCGTCCTCCGCCGCAGAGAGCCACAAAAACTTCTGGAATCTGCATCTGTGTGTCGTCCCCAGACCGTTTCCGATGTCCTTCAAAGTCTGGATCCCCAGGGAGTGAGAAGATGGGTTTTGGTAGCAAAGCTGCCCTGGTTTGGCAGAATGCAGAAAACGGAATGAGGTTTCGCAGGGCGGTTGGTGGTCAGAAGGAGGATTAACCCAAAGTCGGGTGTGGAGGTTTTCTGGAGTTGCCGCTGAATTATTTTTGGACTTTCCTGGATGAGATGGGCCCTTTGAGGTGATTTGTGTTCCCACCCCCCACCCCACCCCTTGTGTTTTTGTGGGTTTTTGTTTGTTTTTGCAAGGATGACTGGCCTTGTGGGTTTTGATTCTTTCGGAGATCTCTGCTTTCTCGGGGACGCTTTTTGACGGATGGTTTTCGGAGAGACTGGACTGCGAAGGTAAGAGGACGGGGGCTCTTCCCATTGTTTTCCGGGCTGTTAAGGCAGGGTATAATCCTGCTTTCCGGGGGAGGTGGAAATGTGAGGACATGCAGAGTTTGAGGACAACTTGCTGAGATCATTTTAACAACCAGATCAAGAGGAGAAGTGTCTTAAATATGGGAGGGTGACGGAAGATGTGTACATTTCCTTCTTTCCCCCCAGTGCCATCTCAAATCAGATCTGTCCCTGCAGCAAAATGAGGTGGTCGGATCCTGATGAAGTAGAATGGCTTTATACCCCTTCAGGCTGCATGGAGTGGCGGGGGACGTAGGAAATTATACATTGGTTTATCTACTCTCCGGTGTTTCACACAGGGGGGTAATTTGCAGTCCCCCCTAGAGATGACAAGGATTGAATCCTGGCATCCAAAATAGTTTCCCTACCCTTGGGCTCCATCCCTTCTCCAGCCACAGTTTTGAGCATTCCCCCATATTAAAATGAAAGCCAAGCAAAATGCCCCGCAAGCAGAAATCTAGCACAGCATGCAGAGGGCAAGGTTTTTCTCCTTGCGGTCAAACAAGGAGCTTTTTTTTTCTTTTCCATTTTATTACATGTCAGGAAGCATTTGAGCACCCCCCCCCCCCCGCTTGCAACCTTGAAAGCAGCACAGTCCACTACTCCCTTCCTCCTCAGGGCCATGCTTTTGGGCAAAGTGGAAATTCTACTTTTTGAACACAGGACCGGAGTTGGGAATTTATTTCTGGGCGGCTTAATGTAGCCTACGGTGAACGAACTTTACAAATTTGGGTGGCTCTCAGATGCTGGATAGAGAATAGTTTTCATATCTCTTGTTAGAGGGGTAGGGCAGTGCCAAATACTCAACTAATTGGGACTAAGAATTTATCCCTAGATTTAAATATTTGGTTTTTTTAGGTTAGGGGGATACCAAGAACACTGATATACCAACTGCTTCATTCACTAATTAATGAATAGCATACCTCCCCAGTGTTGACAGGGATGTGCAAAGTTAAAATCCCCAGGGAAGAATTTTGCACGTGAAATAATGGCTCGACGCACATGTTTCAACAGTGCGTAAACCAGAAAACTCTGCTTTCTCACTGTAGAGTTAGTGCAGGGCAGGGAAATGAGGGCAGGGCATATTCCTCCGTTTTCACGAATACATAAATGAGTATCAGAGCAGCTGCTCGCATCAACTATGAACTCGTTTCCAGAACTGCCCAACTTCTACTTACGGGAGCAAAACTGCATAGCCGACTATCGCAAACTCGGAATTTATTTATTTAGCGAAATCTAGCTTTGGGATACAGTGTGATTTCCTCACTTGCTGGCGACAAAAGCATGAAGCTTGCACCTTGTAATCGGTATGCCTAGGTGCACATTTAGAAATACCGTATTTTTTGCTCTATAAGACTCACTTTTTCCCTCCTAAAAAGTAAGGGGAAATGTGTGTGTGTCTTATGGAGCGAATGCAGGCTGCGCAGCTATCCCAGAAGCCAGAACAGCAAGAGGGATTGCTGTTCTGGCTTCTGAGATTCAGAATATTTTTTTCCTTGTTTTCCTCCTCCAAAAACTAGGTGCGTCTTGTGGTCTGGTGCGTCTTATAGAGCGAAAAATACGGTAATTGCAAAGGTTTATATAGAGATGCGTTTCATCTCCTGGAATGGGGAAGACTGACAAGGCGACTTGTATTCTGCATCTGTAAGCTGCCTTGAGTCTTTGTCTGGGAAACAGTCAAGGTATAAATAAATATATCATCATCAATATCACAATCTGTTGTTGATGTTCTCACTGTGGATGGGAAGCATGGAAGTATTTTCAGATCTGCCTTCTTGGCATTCTTTGGCAGTGTTCAGACCAGTGCCGGATTTACGTATAAGCTAAACAAGCTATAGCTTAGGGCCCCACTCTCTTGGGGGGCCCCAAAAAAATTAAAGGAAAACACTGGATGTACATTTCCAAAATATAAGATAAAAAACAGACCAATAATATAAGACCTACATACAGCAACAGCGCTTTGTGTTGTGTAGGCTCCTATGATGTAAGTCATGGGCCCCGCCTGCTCCCTAAAATATCACTGGTTTGCACCTTTCTATATATAGGGTGCCTACATTCTGCATGGACTGGTTGCAACATGGGCAAATGGCTTGAGATACCTATGAGATCCATAAATGACCATATAGCATATATTCAACACAAAAAAACAGCGACACTTTGTTGTGGACAAAGGACAGCTGGACATAGAAAGGGCCCCATTACCTTCAGTAGGGCCTCATCAAACCTAAAACCAGCCCTGGTTCAGACTATACATTTAAATACATACGATTGGATCCTGACGTTTACCCACTACAGAGCTACATTTCCCAGCACCCAGAGCAAACTACAGTTCCCAGGATTTCTTTGGGGGGGGGAATCACGTGTCCTTATGTGTGTCTGCAGACTTTTGTCTCTAGACTAGGCTTGGGCTGGACAGCCCCCCAGACAGAGAGCAGACCCTCCAAGCCTCTCTGTTTTCCAGGGACAGTCCCGGATTTACAGAAGCCATCCCAGTTTCTGATCTGATCCCGGAACGTCCCGCTTTTCCTTAGGGCGTCCCTATTTTCATCAGAAAAACGTTGGAGGGCAAGGAGTTATGTGACTGCCCCCCCGCAAGCCAAGGTGATAAGTCACAATGCAACCTTTAGAAGACATCTGGATAGGGAGGTTTCTTAATGTTCTGTTTTCTTATGTTTTTACCTATGTTGGAAGCTGCCCAGAGTGGCTGGGGAAACCAGTCAGATGGGCGGGGCATAAATAATGAAAGTGTTGTTGTTGTTGCTCTTCTTCTTCTTCTTCTTCTTCTTCTTCTTCTTCTTCTTCTGGTTATTATTATTATTATTGATGTTCTAGTCAGACGAGCGAACTGCTAGGTTGGCAGGAGCTGGGACTGAGCAACGGGAGCTCACCCCGTCGTGGGGATTTGAGCCGCCGACCTTCTGATTGGCAAGCCCTAGGCTCAGTGGTTTAACCCACAGCGCCACCCGCATCCCTAAAGGTAAAGGGACCATTGACCATTAGGTTCAGTTGTGGACGACTCTGGGGTTGCAGCGCTCATCTCGCTTTACTGGCCGAGGGAGCCGGCGTACAGCTTCCGGATCATGTGGCCAGCAGGACTAAGCCGCTTCTGGCGAACCAGACCAGCGCACAGAAACGTCGTTTACCTTACCGCCGGAGCGGTACCTATTTATCTACTTGTGCTGGTGTGCTTTCGAACTGCTAGGTTGGCAGGAGCTGGTACAGAACAACGGGAGCTCACCCGGTTGCGGGGATTCGAACCGCCGACCTTCTGATCGGCAAGTCCTAGGCTCTGTGATTCTGTGATCCTGAACTCAGCTTCAAGGTTCCATCTCTCTCTCTCTATAGATCACTCTCTTGTTTAGGCTTCCTCAAATACCTCTGGCCGCTTGCTCTTTCGAGACGCTGCCAGGCGCCGTGGAGTGTCTTAAGTCATATAAATTTTTACTGTATTGCAATCTCAAGTGCCTTCTGGAGAAGCGAAGGACCGCTGCCAAGCCGCTTCACGAGAAAACTTTGTTTAGGGAAGCATGTTATTCCAAGGCCCTGCTCCTCCCCTCCCGGTTCTGCAGGCTGTGGCCGCATTTCCCCCCAAGCACGCATGCTTTCCTTGACTGAGATGGTTGTTCCTGAACCATGCGCTGAGTGGTGGCTGGTGCTCCTTGCGACTGGACCCAGAGCCAAGGACAAGGGAGGGCCAAGCCATTCTACTTTGGTCTCGCTCCTCTTCGCTCCTGAGTTCTACAGGAGCAGCCTTGGGTCTTGAGGAGCAGGAGGAAGGTGGAAGGAAGCATCTCCCTCTAGTTTGGCTGAAAGTAACAAAGGTCCGTACAGTTAAAGCTTTGGTTTCCCCAGTAGTGATGTATGGAAGTGAGAGCTGGACCATAAAGAAGGCTGATCGCCGAAGAATGGATGCTTTTGAATTATGGTGCTGGAGGAGACTCTTGAGAGTCCCATGGACTGCAAGAAGATCAAACCTCTCCATTCTGAAGGAAATCAGCCCTGAGTGCTCACTGGAAGGACAGATCCTGAAGCTGAGACTCCAAGACTTTGGCCACCTCATGAGAAGAGAAGCCTCCTGGGAAAAGACCCTGATGTTGGGAAAGATGGAGGGTGCAAGGAGAAGGGGACGACGGAGGACGAGATGGTGGGACAGTGTTCTCAAAGCTACCAGCATGAGTTTGATCAAACTGCAGGAGGCAGTGGAAGACAGGAGTGCCTGGCATGCTCTGGTCCAGGGGGTCACGAAGAGTTGGAAATGACTAAACAACAACAACAAAGGATCTAGTGGCTGGCTGAGGGCATACATAGAACACCGGTCCTGAAAGACCTCCATTGGCTCCCAGGACGTTTCCGAGCACAATTCAAAGTGTTGGTGCTGACCTTTCAAGCCCTAAACGGCCCAGTATACCTGAAGGAGCGTCTCCACCCCCATCGTTCAGCCCGGACACTGAGGTCCAGCTCCAAGGGTCTTCTGGCGGTTCCCTCCCTGCGAAAAGTGAGGTTACAGGGAACCAGGCAGAGGGCCTTCTCGGTGGTGGCGCCCTCCCATCAGATGTCAAGGAAATAAACAACTATCTGACTTTCAGAAGACATCTGAAGGCGGACCTGTTTAGGGAAGTTTCTAATGTTTGATGTGCTTTTAATATCCTGTTGGAAGCCGCCCAGAGTGGCTGGGGAGACCCAGCCAGAGGGGCGGGGTATAAGTAATAAATTATTATTATTATTGAGTGTTTGGGGCACACTGAGCCAATTCTGTTTCAGGGACTAAGTACCAGTTGTCAACTTGTGGGGCAATGTCTGGAGAATCGAGAAGTTGTCTACCTTTGCCTTGTCGAAAAGGGATCCGTGAGCTACCTGTTCAATGAATACTCCTTCCTGCTGTGGCTACCTTTTGTGGGAGGTATTTAAACAGCGTCTGGTTGTTCGTCTGTCGGGGATGCTGTGCATTCATGAAGGGATTTCTGCTCGACCTGTCTTCCTCACAGCTGTTTCTGTTCTGCTGCGATTCGGTTCCGCCAAATGCCACATTCCTCTGTGGCATCCCCTGCCTGCTATTTAATGCAACCTCAGTGATTGGTTGCATATGTTACCCTAAGCTGCGAATTCCATGGAACCAAGGGCATAATTATTTCTACCCCCTCCGCTGAAATGCAAAGGAAGCGCGATTTAAACGGGGGAAAGTAATCAGTTACAGGCAGAAAACAACAGCAGCGAACTTCTAAACATCTCCAGCGCTGCACCCTTTTCTTGCAGGGCTCCAACCCTTGATTGTTTCGCTGCCCCTTTTCCAAATCTTTTCCAAACTCTTCAATGTCCTTTTTGAGCGACGGTGCATTGTAAAGGGTTGGACTAGATGACCGCAAGGGGGCCCTCCAACTTTACAGTTCTATGATTCTCTGTGTCCTAACACTAGAACCCATGGAAATCCAATGAAGCTGGACACCGGAAGATTCAGGACAGACAAAGGCCTACTTCACAGAGCATGTTAAGTGTAAGAGAACATGTAAGACTAAGAGTACCGTATTTTTTGCTCTGTAAGACTCACTTTTTCCCTCCTAAAAAGTAAGGGGAAATGTGTGTGCGTCTTATGGAGCGAATGCAGGCTGCGCAGCTATCCCAGAAGCCAGAACAGCTTTCACTGCGCAGCGATCCCTCTTGCTGTTCTGGCTTCTGAGATTCAGAACATTTTTTTTCTTGTTTCCCTCCTCCAAAAACTAGGTGCGTCTTGTGGTCTAGTGCGTCTTGTAGAGCGAAAAATACGGGTATGGGCTCTCTCTGGCGCAAGGATTCATATCCTAAACCTGTGCCAAAATAAGCACCCCTCTCCCTTAATGCAAATTGAGGAAATGTGCGCAGTGCTTCTTATTTTGCATAATTCTGGTTTTCCTAGTTGAGGCAGGTGGGAGAGCCCATCTTCCCCCTCCCCTCCCCGGTTGCTGGAAATCTGCAGCCGATTTTTGCACCCACTCTTAAAACGGCTATTGAACCGCTTTCCTGCTTCTGGAAATCCCAGTCTAGCGACAAGGCAGTACCGAGTCGCCGTTGAGGCAGACGGGCTGTGGGACGCCTTCTTCTCCCTTGTTAACTGGGAAAGGCAAGCGGTGATATATAAAGCGTTATATGCACATCCTCTGAATGGCTCTCGCGCACATGGACTGAATATTTCCCAGAACCTCTCTCTCTCTCTCTCTCTCCTTAAGTAAAGCAAGCTGAGATTCTCAGGAAGTTGAGTTGTGGGGTCAAAGCTGCTTTCTGTGATTTTTACGGCGTTCCTGGAGAATCGCAGCATCTAAACGCAGCCCTGAATTAGACGGATTTCCTGCTCTGTTGAAGTAAGGTGGAACTCAGGAGGCTAGCGGTGAATGGAAGGAGGTCAGCTTTCTCTGTTCCTGAAATAACCTGCTTCCTTTGGGTTCTCTCTCACACCTCTATTTTACTGCCCTCCCAGTGCTAATAAAGACTTCACAATTCTCTCTCTCTCTCTCTCTCTCTCTCTCTCTCTCTCTCTCTCCCTATTCAAGTTGGAAGAGGATTTTGGAGGGGCACTCACACTCTGCAATTTGCTTTTGCATTTTGTTTCAGGAATATTTTATTTCTTCCTCCCAACTAGTCAGTCAGTCAGTCAGTTTTATTGCACATAGCCAAAGGCTGCTGCAATGTACACAGAATTATTTGACAATTAAAAGAAAATATACTGAAAGACTTAAAACATTTATATTATCAAAACATTACGTATTCAAAACAGAGCTATAAAAGTACCCCAATGTACAAATCAAGACATTAAACAATAAAATTCGTAAGCTGAAATCATCACATGGCCACTAGTGTTAAAAGCAATGTCAATTAATACAGTGTGCAATTTATACTCAGGGTTTGGTGACAAAGATAGAGCAGAGCCTGAGGTAGATAGATAGGATCAAATAAATTAATCTCCTTTACAGTTAATGGCTACCTTGGCTATATAATTTGCTCTGATTTTCCTAGCAGCAGTTGTAAAAAGTGCTACACACTATTAGGAAGCTATTAGGAAGAACTTACTGATGACATGAGGTGTTTGACCGTGTGGACGGACTTTCCTTAGAATCACAGAATCACAGGGTTGGAAGGGACCCGGGGCGGTCATCTAGCACAACCCCCCTGCAACGCAGGAAAATATGCAGCTGTCACATGCAGGGATCGAACCAACAACCTTGAGGTCTTCAGGACCACACCCTAACCTACTGAGCTATCCAGACTGTGCTCAACTTCCTCATAGACTTTTAAAACTAGGCTGGGCGCCTACCTGTCGGGGGGAGGAATTTGGTTTGGCTCATATTTTAATGCAAACCCACCTGATTCACAATTTCTGAAACAATTTGTTGTTGTTGTTTAGTCACTTAGTCCTATCCGACTCTTCGTGACCCCCTGGACCAGAGCACGCCAGGCACTCCTGTCTTCCACTGCCTCCCGCAGTTTGGTCAAACTCATGCTGGTAGCTTCAAGAACACTATCCAACCATCTCGTCCTCTGTCATCCCCTTCTCCTTGTGCCCTCCATCTTTCCTAACATCAGGGTCTTTTCCAGGGAGTCTTCTCTTCTCCTGAGGTGGCCAAAGTCTTGGAGCCTCAGCTTCAGGATCTGTCCTTCCAGTGAACACTCAGGGCTGATTTCCTTCAGAATGGAGCGGCTTGATCTTCTTGCAGTCCGTGGGACTCTCAAGAGTCTCCTCCAGCACCAGAATTCAAAAGCATCCATTCTTCGGCGATCAGCCTTCTTTATGGTCCAGCTCTCACTTCCATACATCACTACTGGGAAAACCATAGCTTTAACTATATGGACCTTTGTCGGCAAGGTGATGTCTCTGCTTTTTAAGATGCTGTCTAGGTTTGTCATTGCTTTTCTCCCGAGAAGCAGGCGTCTTTTAATTTCGTGGCTGCTGTCACCATCTGCAGTGATCATGGAGCCCAAGAAAGTAAAATCTCTCCCTGCCTCCATTTCTTCCCCTTCTATTTGCCAGGAGGTGATGGGAAAAGTGGCCATTATCTTCGTTTTATGATGTTGAGCTTCAGACCATATTTTGCGCACTCCTCTTTCACCCTCATTAAGAGGTTCTTTAATTCCTCCTTACTTTCTGCCATCAAAGTTGTGTCATCTGCATATCTGAGGTTGTTGATAGTTCTTCTGGCAATCTTAATTCCAGTTTGGGATTTATCCAGTCCAGCCTTTGAAACGCAGCCGTCCTTCTGAATTCTCGCTTGTCCCTGAATTTTGTAATACAGCTCTATAGCCAGGAGCCGTGTACAAAAAAAGGCACGTACTAAGGGGATGTGTACATAAAAATGAATATATTGCTGAAAAAGGACCAATAGTGCATTGCATTGGGAGGGGAAAGGCTTTGTAAATAATGTGTAGCTTGGGAGAATTTCGCACTGAACCGTTGATGAATTTTAACGACTTTATGATACTGCACATTGCTGCAGAAATGTGGAGAACTGAATTTAATTGGGGTGTGTGCGTGAGAAATTGAGATAAACTTAAATTTTCAGATTCCCCCCTTAGTCTAAGGAGATCCCTTTCACTTCTGTGGTTCATTGATAAATCTCCACCACCCCAGCCCCATCTATGTGCAGGATCTGAAACACAGGTAAAAACAGATTCATAGCAGGGCAAGGTTACTCAGAAGCAAGCCCTGTTGGGTCCAGTAAGGCCTACTCTCTAGTCTAGTAAGTAGCGATTGGGGATAAATTTGGTACCAGCAATCCTTCAAAATCTTCACCTAC
Source organism: Podarcis pityusensis (assembly GCF_964106645.2). NCBI lineage: Eukaryota > Metazoa > Chordata > Lepidosauria > Squamata > Lacertidae > Podarcis > Podarcis pityusensis. Next base: position 6,119,208 of record NC_138043.1, read on the forward strand.
CTCCCATCCAAAAATAACCCCCAAAGTGTCATGCTGCAATAAAATAACAATTCACAGGGAGACAGCAAACTAAGTCATACTGAATTTAATGGGCTAGGGACGTGGGTGGCGCTGTGGGTTAAACCACAGAGCCTAGGGCTTGCCGATCAGAAGGTCGGTGGTTCGAATCCCCGCAATGACGGGGTGAGCTCCCGTTGCTCGGTCCCTGCTCCTGCCAACTAGCAGTTCGAAAGCACGTCAAAGTGCAAATAGATAAATAGGTACCGCTCCGGCGGGAAGGTAAACGGCGTTTCCGTGCGCTGCTCTGGTTCGCCAGAAGCGCCTTAGTCCTGCTGGCCACATGACCCGGAAGCCGTACGCCGGCTCCCTCGGCCAATAAAGCGAGATGAGCGCTGCAACCCCAGAGTCGGTCACGACTGGATCTAACGGTCAGGGGTCCCTTTACCTTTTAACTTTAACTCCATTGATTTCAATATGTCATCTCTATGACTAACATTCAATGGTACCCACATTGGGTTTTTTAAAAATAATAATAAGACAGCTTTAGGGCTTGTTTGGTTTCTTAAACCACTTAACACAACCAACTAAAACAAACAGAGGCAGAAGGATTTATTTATTCAAAGAGCAGTGCCTTGAAGAAGTAATGGTTGTCAGAATATTGTTATAAGCACTTCTCTGAATGGGGAGATATCCTAAAATAAGCACTGCTGCAGCGCTTAGGAACCCAGAGAGCTCCTTATATGGGCTGCTCATATGGAATCAGACCATTGGCCCATTTAGTCCAGTATTGGCTGCACGGGCTTGCAGCAGCAGCTCTCCAGGATTCCAGACAGTGTGGTGTAGTGGTTAAGAGCGGTGGACTCGTAATCTGGTGAACTGGGTTGGCTTCCCCGCTCCTCCACCTGCAGCTGCTGGGTGACCTTGGGCTAGTCACACTTCTCTGAAGTCTCTCAGCCCCACTCACCTCACAGAGTGTTTGTTGTGGGGGAGGAAGAGAAAGCAGAATGTTAGCCGCTTTGAGACTCCTTCGGGTAGTGATAAAGCGAGATATCAAATCCAAACTCCTCTTCTTCTTCTACCTGAACACAAGGTGTTTTCAGGAATCATTTGTCAGGCGAGTGTTAACCTAACAAGTTGACGATTTCCATTGATTCCTATGGGGAAATTTCTAATGCGTTCCCAGCCATGGAATTTTGACCCCCCCCCCCAAAAAAAATGCCTCAGGCATCATCTGAACCAAGCCTGGGGCCTGAACCTGAAGAGTCCCGGACTGCACAGGTTCCCCTGCAACAAACACCAGCTGGGCTGAGTCAGGTGCCTGGGCCTGCCCTGGCTCCAGATGCGGGGATGACCTCGTTGCCTTCAGCTGGGCCATCACTTACAGCTGCTCCACTACCGGTTGGGTCAGGAGAGGCTGAGGCGGCCTCTGGGTCTAGTAACCCACCGACGTCTCCCGAGCAGCAGAGACTCAGGTCTGAGAGAAGGAGAGACCTGAGTACTCGCAGGAGGAGTGCTCGCCTTCATGCGAGTCAGGGAGGTGAGTTGCTGGGGGATCAGGACTGGCCATTACCCCGACAAAGATAAAAGGCTGTCGGACCCCACCCCAGGTTGCGGGAGCAACATTGCTGTATGATAGATCCTGCCTGAGATCCTGTACCTGTTCTTGCCTGGTTTCCTGCCTCGTGTCCTGCCTTGACCCTGTCGGACTGACTCCTAGAGGAACCTTTGGATTCGGGACCACACCTGGACCGCGTTGCTCGGGTTACCCCTAGGGCCAGCATAAAAGGTAAAGGGACCCCTGACCATTAGGTCCAGTCGTGGCCGACTCTGGGGTTGTGGCACTCATCTTGCTTTATTGGTCGAGGGAGCCGGCATACAGCTTCCGGGTCATGTGTCCAGTAGGACTAAGCCGCTTCTGGCGAACCAGAGCAGAACATGGAAACCAGAGCAGCACACAGAAACGCCGTTTACCTTCCCGCCGGAGTGGTACCTGTTTATCTACTTGCACTTTGACGTGCTTTCGAACTGCTAGGTTGGCAGGAGCAGGGACCGAGCAACGGGAGCTCACCCCGTCGCGGGGATTCGAACCGCCGACCTTCTGATCGGCAAGTCCTAGGCTCTGTGGCTTAACCCACAGCGCCATCCGTGTCCCAGGGCCAGCATACTTCCGCCCTTATTTGTGACTGTCCCGTGATGCGCCTGCGGTTGTGGGCATCTGGAGTGAGAGGCCCTCCGCCTGAACCTGCGTTCTGCTGCTTCAGAACTGGACCCAGTCCAGAGCAGTGGAATCTTCCACGGGATAAAGGAAAGTATGTGAAGCATCCTTTCCCCCTTCCTCTGACTAACTCCAGCTGGGTTCGGAGCGGCCCTGTTCCCTTTCACGGCTGTTTTCAGCGCCGGAGAGAGGGAGCAAAGAAATGTGTTTCGTTTCACCTCTGCTTTTGGGAAGCGAGAAGAGTTATCCCTCTCCCCGCTTGCATTTTCTTCTTTAGAAAAAGAACACACACACACACACCCGCCCTGTTGTGTTCTTGTGACTTTTATGAAGTGTTTCGCTCTGCTGTGCAGGCGGTCCCATTCCTGCAGAAAGAGGAGGAGGAAAAGTATTGGTGGGGGGGGCGGTTGTGGGCCCGGGGGGGGCAGCACTGCCCCCATTGTAGGGGCGAGGGCACAAAGCTTGTTAAATGTTCCATGTGTGACTTTTTGTACATATATGGTAGCTTGGAAGGAAGAGGGAAAGAGGAAGGAGTGACAGGGGAAACTCATTAGCACGCCCTGTCTTCAGCCAAAACCGGGAACTGCTTTGAAGATAATAATACCTTTCTTGTCAATGTACAACCTGTGTACAATGAAATTAACTGAGCCTCCCCCCCCCAAACACTCAATTTCATTGCACTCTGTGTGCTTGTCGCACAACACACCAACCCCGAAAGTCAGTTGCACTATATTATTTTCCGTTCAGCAGCCTAACGGCCCATGGACAGAAGCTGTTTTGTAGCCTGTTGGTACGACTGATTATGGGACGCTGTGGGTTAAACCACGGAGCCTAGGACTTACCAATCAGAAGGTCGGCGGTTCAAATCCCTGCAATGACGGGGTGAGCTCCCGTTGTTCGTTCCCTGCTCCTGCCAACCTAGCAGTTCAAAAGCACGTCAAGTGCAAGTAGATAAATAGGTACGGCTCCGGCGGGAAGGTAAACGGCGTTTCCGTGCGCTGCTCTGGTTCGCCAGAAGCGACTTAGTCATACTGGCCATATGACCCGGAAGCTGTATGCCGGCTCCCTCGGCCAGTAAAGCGAGATGAACGCCACAACCCCAGAGTCGTTGAAGACTGGACCTAATGGTCAGGGGTCCCTTTACCATACAACTGATTATACTTCTATATCTCCTGCCCAAGGGTAGAAGATTAAAGAGGTGCTGGCCGGGGTGTTAATCGTCCCTGAGAATTTTTCTCGCTCTCCTAAGGCAACGATCCCTTGCAATGCCATCTAACGGGCTCAGGGGACAGCCCATGATATCATGTGCTGTGTTAACCCCCCCTGTAAAGACTTTCTGTCCGTGACTGTCAAGCCAACGTACCACACTGTGATACAAAATGAGAGGACACTTTCTATTGTGGACCGGTTGAAGGAGGTCATCAGTTGTTGTTTAACACTGTTCTCTCGCAAGACCCTGAGGAAATGGAGTCTCTGTTGGGCCTTCCCAGCCACCTGAGTTATATTGTTTTTCCTGTCCCCACCCCCAATTTTTTATTCATTTTATAACACAACTAAACAACACAAACTGAAAAACAATACAAACACATTCTTGTCTTATCCTTATTTTTTCTAAACATTGTTAGGTGGGCTTCCCCAAGTCCCCCCTATCTGATTTTCATTTTACCTCATCTTTAGCAGTTTACATATATAATAATTTTTTTCATGCTTACTTTTACCATAAAAATCTTCACAGTTTATCACTTACAAATAATACTATTTAAAAATACACTATCTTCTACTTCTAACCCTACAGCCCATATTGTTTGTCCAAGTGAGGTCTTCACTAAGGTAAACTCCCAGAAATTTAAAGGAAGAGATTCTCTCCACACAACCCCCCCTGATATACAATGGGGCTAGTTCCCCTCTCTTCCTCTGAAAGTCCAACACCATCTCCTTTGTCTTGCTAATATTTAGGTGCAAGTTACAGTGGTGCCTCGCAAGACGAATGCCTCGCAAGACGGAAAACTCGCTAGACGAAAGAGTTTTCCGTTTTGGAGGTGCTTCGCAAAACGAATCTCCTATGGGCTTGCTTCGCAAGACGAAAATGTCTTGCGAGTTCCTGCGGTTTTTTTTCCCTTTCCCCCCCTTTTTCTAAGCCGCTAAGCTGCTTATCTGCTTATCTGATAAGCTGATAAGCCGCTAAAAGCCGCTAAAAGCCGCTAATAGCGCTAATAGCGCTAATCCGCTAATCCGTCAATGGGCTTGCTTCACAAGACGAAAAAACCGCTAGACGAAGAGACTCACAGAACGGATTCTTTTCGTCTTGCGAGGCACCACTGTATTCTCTAGGCACCATGTAGATACTTTTTGAACCTCCCCCCGTACGCTGATTCATCTCCACCTGTAATTAGACCCATTATGGTAGTATCATCTGCAAACTTAAGAATTGCAGTAGATGGGTCAGGTGAAATACAGTCATATGTGTACAATGAGTACAGGTAGGGACTCAGCACACATCCCTGTGGGGTGCCAGTGCTGAGCTTCAGGGAGGTAGATGTAACAGGCCCAATCCTCACTGTTTGTGGTGGAGGCTAGCATGGTGGCGCAATCAAACAATTTTAGGCTCTGGTCTTAGAGGAGCTCCATTCAATACATGGTCCATGCTCATTGCCTCGCTTGCATCAGAAGTGTAGTGACTGTTAGGATATTTCCGTTCCACCTTAAAAGGGAGCAGGATGTTTGTGTCACAGCCTGCGTATTTCCTGTTCACAGGATGTTTCTGTTGTGTCTATGCTTTCGTTTCTCTCTCCCTGTGTCTGAGACACCGAAGCAGGCAGTCATGTTTTCTTTGTTCTGACCAACACTGAATAAACTTGTAAATAATGCTCTCCTGCGTGCATCTTTCGCTGTGTGAATTCTGCTGATAGAGCGTACATGAGCTCTGGAATGTGGCAAGCTATTTCTGGAGCTCGTGTCGCTAATTGCTGATACGGAGACAACGTGGAGTCATGATGGACTTTGTCTCCCTGGCAGTATCCCAACAGTGACCTTTGTTGTAAACAAAAATTGCCCTTTTCCCTTATGGGGTATCCAAGAGCCCATATAGAGTCCTTACATAGGTTCCCTATTGGTAGGAGAAAATAACAGAGGCCAACCAGAGATTATTGAGAAGCAAAGCAGTTATTAAGCCTGATCTTTATTAAAGCTGTTGCAACAGGGTGGTCCCCTCACCCGCACGAGAAGGAGGAGGAAGGACCCAGAACAATGGCGTGCAAGGCCTTATAAAGACTTTTGAAATTCCCATTCTGTAGATCAAGACCACCCCCAGAAACATCATACATACATCACAGAAGGGGTGTAACCTAAGACCACCACCCCCAGATACATCACACCTACATCACAGAAAAGGCAGTCTAAAACAGAAAATTTGAATGTTGTTTTTCTCCTGTTGTTGTTTATCTCCTGTCTGGCAGGTTACTTGATTGGATTGCCTGGGGAGCCTGGCCAGTCTTTTGTAGTGATAAATGCTTAGTTCCTGGGCCAGGTCACAGGCTCACACCCTAGTCATATCTTAAATGTGTCCTTAAGACAGGATTTGTGAGGAAAGCGACAATGGGGAGGTTCCCCACTTTGACCTTGCAGAGGAAACATTTGGTCAGTTTAGGAATCAAAATGGTTGCAGGTTGGCCTTCCTGTGCTGATCTATGTACATGCTTGGTTGGTACACTTATGAACATTACCATATATCTAAGACCATAAAATTCTTATCACAATATACACCCCTGCACACATGGAGGGGTCGTGAGAGCGCGCAACCCCACCTCCTCCTTAAGGCGGAAGTGGCTTTCTCAGCCAGCAGCCAGCAAGATCCATTGCTGAGCGCCTGATCTCAAATCTCTCTGGGGATCTGCAGCAGGAGGTCAGATCAGCTGCTTGCTTTAGGGAACCCACCCCGGAGAAGAACCGGCCTCGCCTGTGACTCACTGGTCTCCGCTCCTCAGACTACCTGTGCAGCAGGCAGGATCCAGGGAGTGTGCAAAAGTAGGTGAAAGGAGGATTTGCCCAGCGGGGTTGGTTAATGAACCAGCCGCCCTGCTCTTGTTGACTCATTCGTCAAAAAAGAACGGGTCAGAAGACAAGAGAGCAGACAGAGGGTTGGCTTGTCTGAAAGCATCTATACATGCCCCATGAAACTTCTTTCTTGAATGCCCTTCTCCTTTGTTTCGCTCCTCTCTTTCGCTTTCCATTTATTCTGGAAAGGCTGTTTTTGGTCCTCACATCAGGGGGTTACCCAAGTATTCGAGAGGTACACAGGTGGACAAAATTGTGGAAACCTTTTGGGAAATTTATGAGGTTTGATGTCTCATAACACCACCAGAGCCAATGTGGTGTAGTGGTTAAGAGCGGTGGACTCGTAATCTGGTGAACCGGGTTTGCGTCTCCGCTCCTCCACCTGCAGCTGCTAGTGACCTTGGGCCAGTCACACTTCTCTGAAGTCTCTCAGCCCCACTCACCTCACAGAGTGTTTGTTGTGGGGGAGGAAGGGAAAGGAGAATGTTAGCCGATTTGAGACTCGTTTGGGTAGTGATAAAGCGGGATATCAAATCCAAACTCTTCTTTTTTTGGAGCAATACCGTAAAATTACATTATCAACGGAAAGATAATTTAATGAAGAATGTAAGGCAATGAAGTTTGTTCAATGATCTGTATTCTATCAAAAGTTAGAGCCAAATAACCAGGCAGAGGGCCTTCTCGGTAGTGGCGCCCTCCCTGTGGAACGCCCTCCCACCAGATGTCAAAGAGAACAACAACTACCAGACTTTTAGAAGACATCTGAAGGCAGCCCTGTTTGGGGAAGCTTTTAATGTTTGATGTAACATAGTATTTTAATATTCTTTTGGAAGCCGCCCAGAGTGGCTGGAGAAACCCAGCCAGATGGGCGGGGTATAAATAATAAATTATTATTATTATTATATAAATAACCAGAAAAAGGAAGCACAATTTGCTTAGGTTGATATGAGGTAGATTTTCTTCATTTGAATGCAGCCAATGAGCAAAGTGTCTAGAGAGCCAATCAGGTGTTATGAGCCATCAAACCTTGGAAATGCACTTTCCCCAAAAGGTTTCTGTCTTGTCATCTTGTTTTGGCAATGAGCCATTCAGGTCACAGTAGGATTCAGCTATTGATGTTATGTACTGGAGATGAGGGGACGTGGGTGGCGCTGTGGGTTAAACCACAGAGCCTAGGGCTTGCCGATCAGAAGGTCAGTGGTTCGAATCCCCGCGACGGGGTGAGCTCCCATTGCTCGGTCCCTGCTCCTGCCAACCTAGCAGTTCGAAAGCACGTCAAAGTGCAAGTAGATAAATAGGTACGGCTCCGGCGGGAAGGTAAACGGCGTTTCCGTGCGCTGCTCTGGTTCGCCAGAAGCGGTTTAGTCCTGCTGGCCACATGACCCGGAAGCTGTACGCCGGCTCCCTCGGCCAATAAAGCGAGATGAGCGCCGCAACCCCAGAGTTGTCCACGACTGGACCTAATGGTCAGGGGTCCCTTTACCTTTACTGGAGCTGAGAGGAGGGCGTTTGTCAGAGTGCTAGGTGATTGCTATCAAGTTGGTTGTTTTTGGTTCTTTCATTTAGTGAGCTTGTAAAACATAATACAAATTAAAGAAATGGCGCAAAGAGTTGACTGGTCACTCAGAAAGCAATGTGATTACTTCTGCATTGGCTGTTCATGCCAGTTCTTCATCAGCTGATGGGCAGGAGGTTAAATCCTGCTCAGTTTGGCAGGATTCAGTGCAATCCGGAAGGGGGTCACGTTAAAACGCCTGATAAAAAATGAGGGTTCTTGCTTTAGCAAGGTGCTTTGACGTCCCGACTTTGGGACGTCAAAGTGCCGAAACACCTGGTGTCATTGTCGCTTCCAGCCCCACTCACCCATCCAATTTGGTTCACGAGGCCGGTCCTGATGAAGATCTGGTCCATGGAGCCAAAGAAGACCCCCACCCATGGGATAGAGAGTTCCCAAGCAAGGCTGGGATTTCTCTCGCAATCTGTGGGACCATTGAGCTCTCATTCCCGAAGCAAGCTTCTGTGCAAAGCTTGGTGGCTTCATTGCCCTTTTAACAATGTTGGTTTTGGCATGGGATCCTAGGACGACTCTTGGACAGTTTATTGCAAACTCTTGTTGACTTCTGACCCAGTCCTATAAATGAGGGAAGTTGTTTGAAAACAGAGGGAGGGACTGAAGACGATCTCTGCTCTCTTTTGCACCAGTCCATGCTTCTGGGAGGAAAGCTTCACTTTCTGGAGAGTCATGCCTTTGTGTGTGTAATTGGTGGGTTTTGTTGGAAAGTAGGGATACAGGGGGCGCTGTGGGTTAAACCACAGAGCCTAGGACTTGCCAATCGGAAGGTTGGAGGTTCGAATCCCCTTGTCGTGGTGAGCTCCGGTTGCTCGGTACCTGCTCCTGCCAACCTAGCAGTTCAAAAGCACATCAAAGTGCAAGTAGATAAATAGGTACCACTCCGGTGGGAAGATAAATGGCATTTCCATGTGCTGCTCTGGTTTGCCAGAAGCAGCTTAGTCATGCTGACCACATGACCCGGAAGCTGTAAGCCAGCTCCCTCAGCCAGTAAAGCGAGATGAGTGCTGCAACCCCAGAGTCAGCCATGACTGGACCTAACGGTCAGGGGTCCCTTTACCTTAGGGCTCATCCCATGCCCACCCCAACCCTGGTATTTCATTTATTTACGTGCACAAAGTGAAAAATGAATAGATGATGATGATAGTAATAGAAGTAGTAGTAGTAGTAGTAATAATAATAATAATAATACAGTCGTACCTCGGCTTCCGAGTGCCTTGGGAGTCAAACGTTTTCAAACGTTCTTTTGGAACTCGAATGTCCGACGGGGCTTCCATGGCGTCTGATTGGCTGCAAAAGCTTCCTGTAACCAATCAGAAGATGCGTTTTGGAAGCTGAACATTTCAGAAGTCAAATGGACTTCCGGAACAGATTCTGTTCTACTTCCGAGGTATGACTGTAATAATACTAAAAATAATTTATTAGTTATACTCCTCCCATCTGGCCAGGCCTCCCCAGCTACTCTGGGCAGCTTTCAACCGAAAATTAAAAACACAGTAAATCAAACATTAAAAACTTCCCTAAACAGGTACATATACCACCCAGATGTGTATGAACACCCTCCAACATTCTTGACCCTGGCGTTTCTTGCTGTCTCCCCACCACAGAGCATTTCCTATCCGAAGAAGGGCGGGTGCCAACACCATGGGTAGGCAAACTAAGGCCCGGGGGCCGGATCCGGCCCAATCGCCTTCTAAATCTGGCCCGCGGGCAGTCCGGGAATCAGCGTATTTTTACATGAGTAGAATGTGTCCTTTGATTTAAAAGGCACCTCTAGGTTATTTGTGGGGCATAGGAATTCGTTCACCCCCCCCAAAAAAATATAGTCCAGCCCCTCACAAGGTCTGAGGGACAGTGGACCGGCCCCCTGCTGGAAAAGTTTGCTGACCCCTGCTGTAGAGGACCTCGCCTGTCCGTGTTCTCCCTTTCTATCTCTGCCTGAGATCTTGGGGAGCTAAGAATGGATGCTTTTGAATGATGGTGCTGGAGGAGACACTTGAGAGTCCCATGGACTGCAAGAAGATCAAACCGATCCATTCTGGAGGAAATCAGCCCTGAGTGCTCACTGGAAGGACAGATCCTGAAGCTGAGGCTCCAAGACTTTGGCCACCTCATGAGAAGAGAAGACTCCCTGGAAAAGACCCTGATGTTGGGAAAGATGGAGGGCGCAAGGAGAAGGGGGCGACAGGGGACGAGATGGTGGGACAGTGTTCTCGAAGCTACCAGCATGAGTTTGACCAAACTGCGGGAGGCAGTGGAAGACAGGAGTGCCTGGCGTGCTCTGGTCCAGGGGGTCACGAAGAGTCGGACACGACTAAACGACTCAACAACAACAATTCTGAGCAGGCAATTTCCAATGCTTGGCTTCTACTCGACTGGGTTGTATAATCTCCCAAAGGGCACCCATCTCAGGCCTCTCCTTGCAGGCCCCTGCTTGCACATCTCTCCGGCAAGATTTTCATGAGCGTGGAAACTTGCCAGAAAGATAATGAGCTGGCGTTAATTAAGATGAACCCTCGCCCTTTTTAACATCTCCATCAACATCCCGGGATGGTGAATGTGAACCTGGCTTGACAAACCATCGTGTTTTGGAAACCGAGGTGGATAAAAAGGTAGCCGAGGGCTCTTTGGAATAGTTTTGAAAGCACCCGAGACTCTCCTCTTTTGCAGCAAAGGGAACAGAGGTGTTTTGCTCCCTCGGGTTAACCGAATACTTTGATTTTGCCATTTGACTTTCTGCCAAAGAGCCTGGAGGAATAATTCTCTGAACCATTGACACAGTCATTACAATCTCGCTAATGCTCGTTTTATTTTTATTTATACCCAGCGGTGGGAGAGAGATCAAATTCGGTTTGCAGCTACAGGGAAACCTGCCAAATCTGCCCTTTCCGAAATAGCACGAGAACCAAAACACAGAACCAACTTTTGAAATGCACGCTTCTCCGAAATTTACAGCCATGCAACGTGTAGAGAAACAGGCACCTTTCAGGGCTGAATGCGCACAGAAATACTTATGTTAGTAAATACAAAAGTGCATTTATTTGTGGAAACTGCTTTGCAAAAGTACACACACACACACACACACACACACACACACACACACAGAGAGAGAGAGTGGTACCTCGGTTTAAGAACAGCCCAGTTTACAAACGATTCATTTTGCAAACTCTGCAAAACGTGTCCCGGTTTGCTAACTTAACCTTGGTCTAAGAACGGAATCCACGGAAGCCGCTTCTCACGAACTGGAGCAGTGCACAGAAACGCCAATTACCTTCCCGCCAAAGCGGTACCTATTTATCTACTTGCACTTTGATGTCCTTTCGAACTGCTAGGTTGGCAGGAGCAGGGACGGAGCAACGGGAGCTCACCCCGTCGCGGGGATTCGAACCGCCAACCTTCTGATCAGCAACCCCAAGAGGCTCAGTGGTTTAGATCACAGCGCCACCTGTATCTCTTACTCTATATATAGAAAGGAGCAAACCAGTGATATTTTAGGGAGCAGGTTAGCAGGCAGGGCCCACGACTTACATCATAGGAACCTACACAACACAAAACACTGTTGCTGTGTGTAAGTTTTTTAATCTTATATTTTGGAAATGTACATCCAGTTTTTTGGGGGGCCGCCAAGAGAGTGGGGCCCTAATCTACAGCTTATTTAGCTTATACGTAAATCCGGCACTGCTCTGGTGTTGTGTGGAAATGGCCACCTCTTGCTCATTGGAAAAATGGAAAATAGGGGCACAGGGATGGCCTCATTGGGGTGCAAGTGTCCTGGCAGCTCCCCAAGGATGTTGACTGCTCCCTCGCGTTCTGGATCTTCCTGGTAACGTCTAGTTTTAAAAATGGCGCGATTGCACTCAGCATTCCGGTGCCCCTGCTTCACCTGCAGGGCTTGGCATTATAGGGAGACACCTGGAGGAGGAGAGGTGGGTCGGTGGCCGCCATATGCCCTGGTCCCTTCCAGCAATGAGCTTCCCATTCAGCCCGCGGACTGTCCTGCCAGAGTGGTGCATGCTCTAGTTATCTCCTGCTTGGACTACTGCAACACGCTCTATGTGGGGCTACCTTTGAAGGTGACCTGGAAACTGCAATTAATTCAGAATGCGGCAGCTAGACTGGGGACGGAGAGTGGCCGCCAAGACCACATAACACCGGTTCTGAGAGATCTGCATTGGCTCCCAGTACGTTTCCGAGCACAATTCAAAGTGTTGGTGCTGAACTTTAAAGCCCTAAACGGCCTGGGCCCAGTATATCTGAAGGAGTGTCTCCACCCCCATCGTTCAGCCCAGACACTGAGGTCCAGCGCCGAGGGCCTTCTGGCAGTTCCCTCATTGCGAGAAGTAAACCAGACAGAGGGCCTTCTCGGGAACCAGACAGAGGGCCTTCTCGGTAGTGGCGCCCACCCTGTAGAACACCCTCCCTTCAGATGTGAAGGAAATACGTAGCTATCCTATCTTTAAAAGACATCTGAAGGCAGTTCAGGGAAGTTTTTAATATTTAACGCTGTATTGATTTTAACACTTGATTGGGAGCCGCCCAGAGTGGCTGGGGCAACTCAGCCAGATGGGTGGGGTATAAATAATAAATTATTATTATTATTATTATTATTAGGACACAGGTGGAGGACCCGAATCCCGACTGCCCCACCCATTTGACACATGGGCCGTGCTGATATTATGACATCAGATGATGACATCAGAAGGGTTTCTTGTCAGTGCAAAGCAGCACCGACAGCAAGTCCTGATTTGCGTGTTTGCAGCGACAGCACGATACTACGGAGTTTTCTGGTCGCAAGACAGCAACAGAGGGAGGGAGGGAGGGAGGGAGGGAGAGTTCACCAGTGGAAAACTGGCAGGTGGCTATCGTTTCGCAGAGCACTTTGTGGTACCCAAAGGATGTTGACTTGTTCTCTTGGGCTAGAGTGATGCCTTGGAACAGAGTAGAAGTTGGGTTTTGCATGACTTTCCACGCCATATATACTCACAAAGGATACTTCTGTTGCAATCAGGGCTTTTGCCAAACTTCAGACTCATGTCCCCTTGGGCATTTGAAGTGCTGATAGTAATGTCATTCTAATTTTTTACAGTTGTGCCCTTCCCTCAGTTTAATTAACTTTTCCTCCTTCGAAATGACATTTCTGCAGAGGCGTTCGTTCATTTGGCTGGCGTTGTATGTGTGTGTGCTGAAAGGCTTTCTGTGACCAGTGACATAGCGTGAGTTGCTGGTGCCCGGGGCAAAGCAAGTGTTGCTCCCTCCTGGTAGACTGGGCAGTTGGGTTGGAGGCATGTGTGTCCCAGCCTGGGCACATCTTGCCTTCCTGCAGCTTAAGAAGATGGCGGGAGTTCAGCCATGCAGGCTCAATAAGGGAACCTGTCGTGGGGGCACCTAGTTGTGCCCCTCTCAGAATTTTGCGCCTGAGACCACCACCCCCTCTGTCCCTCCACGCTATGCCATCTTCTGTGAACATAATGCAGGCTGCACACTCAAATCAATCAGCTTTATTTACATCTTATTCTTACATATCGTATTTTTCGCTCTATAAGACGCACCAGACCACAAGACGCACCTAGTTTTTGGAGGAGGAAAACAAGAAAAAAATTATTCTGAATCTCAGAAGCCAGAACAGCAAGAGGGATCACTGCGCAGCGAAAGCAGCAATCCCTCTTGCTGTTCTGGCTTCTGGGATAGCTGCACAGCCTGCATTCGCTCCATAAGACGCACACACATTTCCCTTTACTTTTTAGGAGGGAAAAAGTGAGTCTTACAGAGCAAAAAATACGGTACTCTTAGTCTTACATGTTCTCTTACACTTAACATGCTCTGTGAAGTAGGACTTTGTCTGTCCTGAATCTTCCGGTGTCCAGCTTCATTGGATTTCCATGGGTTCTAGTGTTAGGACACAGAGAATCATAGAACTGTAAAGTTGGAGGGCCCCCTTGCGGTCATCTAGTCCAACCCTTTACAATGCAGGAATCTCAGCTCAAACATCCAGGACAAATGGCCATCCAATCTCTGCTTTAAAAACCTCCAAGGAAGGAGAGTCCATAACCTCCCAAGGGAGACCGTTCCGCTGAGAAAAACATAATTTTGATTACCTCTGTCATGTGTCTATTTACTCACTTTTCCTCCAAATTCTGGGCACAATTCAAAGTATCCCTGTATAACTGAAGGAGCATCTCCACTCCCATCGTTCTGCCCGGACACTGAGGTCCAGCTCCGAGGGCCTTCTGGTGTTTTTCTCCCTGAGAGAAGTGAGGTTACAGGGAACCAGGCAGAGGGCCTTCTCGGTGGTGGCACCCTCTCCGTGTCATGCCCTTCTGTCAGATGTCAAGGAAATAAACAATCTGGTTTTTGGAAGACATCTGAAGGCAGCCCTGTTTAGGGAAGCTTTTTTAACGTGTAGTGTTTTATTATGCTTTTGTAGTTTGGATGCTGCCCAGAGCAACTGAGGCAACGCAGTCAGATGGGCGGGGTACAAATAAAATGAAATATAAGATAATTGGCAAAGTTTTTATCGGTGGTTGCAAGAACAAATGATCCCTATATTCTGAACAAAATGCTTGTTTAACCTGGAGGTAGGCTGTCTGAATTGTGTATTGCTTTGTAATGATTTGTTGGGTCTCTGGACCGTAATAAAGATGGATTGATTGATAATTGAAAAGCCCCAAATGTTTCAGCCTTTCCTCAGAAGGGTTTGCTCCACCTGCTTGATCCCCAGCAAACAACAGGATCTCTTCCCTCCTTGCTAGATCATCCCTCACAGCCTCCCTTTCCCACGGATCCGGTTGAGTTCCAGCAGTTCCAGGCTGGAGGTACAGTGGTACCTCGGGTTAAGTACTTAATTCATTCTGGAAGTCCGTTCTTAACCTGAAACTGTTCTTAACCTGAAGCACCACTTTAGCTAATGGGGCCTCCTGCTGTTGCTGCCGTGCTGCCGGAGCACGATTTCTGTTCTTATCCTGAAGCAAAGTTCTTAACCTGAAGCAGTATTTCTGGGTTAGCGGAGTCTGTAACCTGAAGCATATGTAACCTGAGGTACCACTGTACGGTCCACACTTTAAACCTCCGTGTCCAAGCTACCCAGCTTTTTTTTACTTCATAGCTTCCCCTGCAAAACCCCACTCTTTAAAGCTGAATCACAGTAAACATCGATCCACCGAAACCCCAGATTGCCATTTGCTCCAATGGGGCACTAAAGAGCAGGCTTTCGCAGAGCTTTCAAGTGCTTCCCTTTTCCTAGAAAGAGCAGAGCTAAAACTTAAGTACAGCTAAGTCCTGCTAAAGGTAAAGGGTACCACTGTATAGACAACCCTCAGCTAGATAGACTTCTTATGTTCCTTTGGTAGCCCAAGCAGGGTAGCCCACAGACTTAGGGTCCCCTCTGGGCAAAAGCAGCAGAGCCCAAGATATGCCAGAGGGCTGTGGTTCACATCCTCTTGCCCCAGAGCTGTGCTGAGCGCCTCGCTCTCCCCCCCAAAGAGAAGGACTTTGTGCCTCCGCAGGGGAGATTTAGTAGCAGAGGCTCTGACGGCAGAAAAACAGCTGCCGAGCGGGGAGGGGGCGACTCTCAAGTCCCCAGCGCCTGCATATTTCTGCCTCATTAGCGAAATCAGAAACAGTTCCGAACCCCCGAGGAAGGAGAAGAAGAGAGGAGTTAATATGGCCTCTTCCCAGAGAGCAGCACTCAATCCCTGATCTTTCCTGCCAACTGCACATTTGGGAAAGGCGCTCAGCTTCTCGCAACGGGCGGCTCTGCTTCGGCGGACTTCGGATTCCCCGCTCTGGCCTTCGCGACACAATCGCATCGGGCAGTGGGAAGCAATGGGGCGCCAGCCATCGGAAGCAGCATTTCATCGGCGCTAGGAGAGGCTGGAGGGACGCGGGTGGCGCTGTGGGTTAAATCACAGAGCCTAGGACTTGCCGATCAGAAGGTCGGCAGTTCGAATCCCCGCAATGACGGGGTGAGCTCCCGTTGCTCGGTCCCTGCTCCTGCCAACCTAGCAGTTCAAAAGCACGTCAAAGTGCAAGTAGATAAATAGGTACCGCTCTGGCGGGAAGGTAAACGGCGTTTCCGTGCGCTGCTCTGGTTCGCCAGAAGTGGCTTAGTCCTGCTGGCCACATGACCCAGAAGCTGTACGCCAGCTCCCTCAGCCAATAAAGCGAGATGAGCGCCGCAACCCCAGAGTCGGCCACGACTGGACCTAATGGTCAGGGGTCCCTTTACCTTTTATGAGAGGCTGGCTCGATGTCTAGACAGGAGCCTCCCACCAAGGATCCATCCGGCCTGTAATTCTGTTTCACACAGTGACCAAAAACAGCTACAAATATGTCAGTGCATCCCGGCCCGGCCCTAGGGCGAGGCGGAGTGAGGAGGCAGCTGGTTCTGATGTGGGGGGAGTGTCCAGTGTTTGAGTGCCATATGACCTGCCCTACACCTGCTAAGCTAAAGGGATGCGGGTGGCGCTGTGGTCTCAACCAGTGAGCCTCTTGGGCTTGCTTATTGGAAGGTCAGCGGTTCAAATCCCCACGATGGGGTGAGCTCCCGTTGCTCTGTCCCAGCTCCTGCCAACCTAGCAGTTCGAAAGCACACCAGCACAAGTAGATAAATAGGTACCACTGCTGCGGGAAGGTAAATGCCGTTTCTGTGCGTTCTGGTTTCTGTCATGATGTCCCGTTGCGCCACAAGCGGTTTCGTCCTGCTGGCAACATGACCCAGAAAGCTGTGTGCGGACAAATGCCGGCTCCCTCGGCCTGAAAGTGAGATGAGCGCTGCAACCCCATAGTCGCCTTTGACTGGACTTAACCTTCCAGGGGTCCTTTACCTTTTTACCTGCTAAGCTAGCCCGTTGCCCATCATCATCATCATCATCAAATAAGTCGCTACCCTTTCGCCAGAATTGGAGTAAGATTCAACTACCAGTCCAATTGGCTTCTATATGTGCCTTTTTATACTCTGTTCTGTTCCTAGAGCAATACTAATTTTCCTTAATCTTCACTGGAAAAGTAAAGGATGAATTTGTGCGATGAATTTTGACAACCGGTTAGCATGTGAAGGGCAAAATACCTGCCATATTAGTCACTGCAGGCTGGGATATTATGAAGGTTGAGGATAATAGTTTGTGAAGTTAGAAATGGTTCGCAGTAGTAAATAGACTCTGCTATAACAAGTACATCTGTTTGCTGGCTCAGTTTTGAGTTTCAGTTTTGCATGGGTCATGGCACAAGAGAGGATTGTATTGTCATGAATTAAATTTGGATACTGTCCTTCGTCTGAAGATCACAGGGTGACTCACAACCTGAAAATGCGCAGAGAGAACACAAAATACAAAATGAAAAGAAAAAACCCCCAATAACCCTCTTGACAGAAACACATTTAAAAGAACGGCTCAGGACTGCAAAGACCGCCTCTCTCCATATGACCCTACCCAGACCCTGAGATCATCCTCTGAGACCCTTCTTTGTGTGCCTCCTCCACGAGAGACCTGGAGGGTGGCAACACGAGAACAGGGCCTTTTCTGCAGTGGCTCCCCGTTTGTGGAATACTTGCCCCAGAGAAGCCCGCTTGGCTACTTCATAGGCACTGGGCAAAAACGTTCCTAGAATCATAGAATCATAGAATCATAGAGTTGGAAGAGACCACAAGGGCCATCGAGTCCAACCCCCTGCCAAGCAGGAAACACCATCAGAGCACTCCTGACATATGGTTGTCAAGCCTCTGCTTAAAGACCTCCAAAGAAGGAGACTCCACCACACTCCTTGGCAGCAAATTCCACTGTTGAACAGCTCTTACTGTCAGGAAGTTCTTCCTAATGTTTAGGTGGAATCTTCTTTCTTGTAGTTTGGATCCATTGCTCCGTGTCCGCTTCTCTGGAGCAGCAGAAAACAACCTTTCTCCCTCCTCTATGTGACATCCTTTTATATATTTGAACATGGCTATCATAACCTCCTCTTCTCCAGGCTAAACATGCCCAGCTCTCTTAGCCGTTCCTCATAAGGCATCGTTTCCAGGCCTTTGACCATTTTGGTTGCCCTCCTCTGGACACGTTCCTCTTTAACCTGGTTCCTCTTTAACCAGGCCTTTTAAAATGTGTTGTGGGAGGGAGGAATTATTGGGTTGTCTTTGTTTCTATATGATGTATTTTGTGTTCTTTATGTTGTGATTTTATTTTGTGAACCTCCCCTGAGATCTACAGGTCTAGGGCAAAAATAATAATGATAACTGGGAGATTGCAACATCTTGTCCTTTGCCTCAGGTGGCAAAATGTCTTGAGCAGGCCCTGATACAGTGGCACCTTGGTTCTCCAACGCCTTGGTCCTCAAACAACTTGGAACCTAAACACTGCAAACCCGGAAGTAAGTGTTCCGGTTTGCGAACTTTTTTCGGAAGCCGAATGTGCTCCATTTCTAGTGTTACACTTCCGATTTGAATGTTACTCTCAGGCCTGTCTGTTTTGCTATTTATTTTTGCGTGTTTTTTTTTTTTTTTGTGACTGTGTGGAACCCAGTTCAGCTACTGACTTACTGACTGACTGATTGATTGATTGATTGATTGATTGATTTCATGACTGCAGTACAGTGGTACCTCAGGTTACAGACTCCACTAACCCAGAAATAGTACCTCGGGTAAAGAAATTTGCTTCAGGATGAGAACAGAAATTGCTTGGTGGCAGCAGGAGGCCCCATTAGCTAAAGTGGTACCTCAGGTTAAGAGCAGTTTCAGGTTAAGAACAGACCTCCGGAACAAATTAAGTTCTTAACCCGAGGTACCACTGTACATTGTTTATTGCTTTCATTTTATGGATCAGCGGTCTGGTTAGATAGTAAAAACCATGTTAAATTGCTGTTTTGGGGTTGTTTTTAAAAGTCTGGAACGCATTAATCCGTTTTGCATGACTTTCTATGGGAAAGCGCGTCTCGGTTTTGGAACGCTTTGGTTTTGGAACGGACGTCCGGAACGGATTAAGTTTGAGAACCAAGGTAGCACTGTATGTCCTTTGTACTCCAAAGAACAAACAGATAAAAACAGAATCCTGCGCTTTGCATTCTTCCATGTTTGCAACGCATCCACAGATTCCTCTCCCCCCCCCCCGGTCAGGCCCTTTGCTGGTAATGAGCTTCCAGTTGAATAAAACCAATTTCAGGACTGAGCAGCAGGGACAGGAGCAGACTGGGAGCAAAGCACATCTTTGCTTCAGAACCCAGACGCAGCTGTTTGCTTTGTGTCACTTTCTTTGCCATATCTGCCCCGTCTCAAGCAGAGATAATCCCGACAGGGCAATCTCTCCCCTTTGCTTTCCTGGGACGGCGGGGGCTGGGGGGTGGCCTTTCCTCTTCCGAAGCTGTAAACCAGACCTACTGTGATCCTCCAGCGCATGTGAAATTTTGTGGCAGCTGTGCTCTTCCGTCTTTGGGCTTCCCTGAACGGCGTTCCCATCCCACTTGGAATGCCAGAAATCTTGCTTGCATAGCTGTGGTTCCTCTACCCCCTAAGCATGTAGGGAGTTTGGCCACAAAGACGAATGGTACCTGAAACAGACAGACAGACAGACGGACCCTGCTCCGGCCGGCCGTTCCGTTCCCTCCCTCCCCGACACCCGTTTACCGCTTTTCTCCTCCAACCGACTCACAACGTTCTGTGTAAGGATGCTAGAAAAAATGGGAAGTTGCCAACAATTGCTTATACCCAGAACGGAAATCAACCCGGCGATCGATGATTGCAATTGTTGCTTTCGATTTGCAAATGGCACATAATTTATTACTCCCTCCCTCACCCCACCCCAATTTAATAATAACAATTTTTTATTTATACCCCGCCCTCCCCAGCCAAGGCCGGGCTCAGGGCGGCTAACAAGCAATAATAAAATCAAGTTGAATGATTACAACTTAAAACAAAATTAAAATACAACATTAAAATATCAAAATGCCTCATTAAAATGTCTCATCGCAGGAGGAGAAGGAAAAGAAAAAAGAAAGAGAGGGAGGGAATCAAATTGGCTCCAAGCCAAAGGCCAGGCGGAACAGCTCTGTCTTACAGGCCCTGCGGAAAGAAATCAGATCCTGCAGGGCCCTGGTCTCATGAGACAGAACGTTCCACCAGGCCGGAGCCAGTGTTGAAAAGGCCCTGGCTCTGGTTGAAGCCAATCTAACTTCCTTAGGGCCTGGGACCACTAGGGTGTTGCTATTTATGGACCTTGAGGCTCTCCGTGGGGCATACCGGGAGAGGCGGTCCCGTAGGTACGAGGGTCCTAGGCCGTGAAGGGCTTTCAAGGTCAAAACCAGCACCTTAAATCTGATGCTGTACTCTACCGGGAGCCAGTGCAGCTGGAAAAGCACTGGGTGAATCTGCTCCCATGGCAGAGACCCCGTGAGGAGCCTCGCTGCAGCATTCTGCACCCACTGGAGTTTCTGGTACAGCTTCAAGGGCAGCCCCGCGTAGAGCGAATTACAGTAGTCAAGCAATTACAAGTAGTCAATTTGTGTTGCATTTGCTTTGAACAAATTGTGGAATCGTGTGGCAATGGTGTAATTAATTATGTTAAATTCTATCGCAGCAGACAGGAGAATGACACAGTATTTGACAGAAGCCCAACTGCAGCAGAATGGAAACATCGCTGCGTGGGGAGGGAAAGAGATCAGAGCAGAAACTTTTGCCTTCTTCCATTCTTAACTCTCTGGCTACTAACCATACTTAATTCTCCATGGGTGCGCGCTCTCTCTCTCTCTCTCTCTCTCTCTCTGTGTGTGTGTATTTCCCACCCAACCCCTATTTAAACTTTTAAATAATATTTGGGTTCCTCTATAGATGCTGCTAGGGACGCGGGTGGCGCTGTGGGTTAAACCACAGAGCCTAGGGCTTGCCGATCAGAAGGTTGGCAGTTCGAATCCCCATGACGGGGTGAGCTCCCGTTGCTCGGTCCCTGCTCCTGCCAACCTAGCAGTTTGAAAGCACGCCAAAAAGTGCAAATAGATAAATAGGTACCGCTCCGGCGGGAAGGTAAACGGCGTTTCCGTGTGCTGCTCTGGTTTTCCAGAAGCAGCTTAGTCATGCTGGCCACATGACCCGGAAGCTGAACACCGGCTCCCTCGGCCAGTAAAGCGAGATGAGCGCCGCAACCCCAGAGTCGGTCACAACTGGACCTAATGGTCAGGGGTCCCTTTACCTTTACTATAGATGCTGCTACAATCTTCTCGTTTCCCTTTCTTATTTCTCACTAGCGTTGTTTGGTTTAATTCCTGTTGGCCCTCACTACCTGAGTTGGTCATTAGAAAGAGTGGTGATTCGCCACCCCTCTCGAAGAAGTGAAGAAGGAAAAGTTTATGTTTGTGTGTTTCTTTGCCTGTGAAACTGAAGAGCGCTAGGAAAAAGTGGACCTGCGTTCTGGTGGGAATTGGGTTATGCATGAGGATTATTTTTTTTTTTACAGCAAAGCAGAACCATCTGGAGGCAAAGAGGATAGCTCTGGTTTTGCTTACAGCTTGGATGGAGGTGCATGAGAAGGAAAATAAGAAACAGAAGCAGCCTGTTAATAATAATAATGTTAATTGGATGCTGCGCCAACGATGTCCAGAAAATCTTGTCTCCTGGCAAAGAGTCGCTGGCTCTTTCGGGCCGTTAGAGAAATCTCCTGGTGATCTGACAAGAAAGTGTTGCAAATGTCGGATCCTTCCTGGACGCGTTTGTTATGCCTGGAAAGAAAGGATGTGGTTGACAGCTTTGCAGAGCACGGATTTGGTTTATAAGGCCGAAAGTGTACTGGCGAGAAGTGTGTAAGAGTTGGACTCTGGCACCCAATTCAGTGTTTCTGGTTGTCAGATAGCACTGGAGAATCGCCCGGCGAAATGGCCAGTTCAGCAGATTCACAGAGGTTCAGGCTATTAACCTCGGGGTTTAACTTGCTTATTTTGAGGCAGTCTATAAGGTAAAGGTAAAGGGACCCCTGACCGATAGGTCCAGTCGTGGCTGACTCTGGGGTTGCGGCACTCATCTCGCTTTATTGGCTGAGAGAGCCGGCGTACAGCTTCCGGGTCATGTGGCCAGCAGGTCTAAGCCGCTTCTGGCGAGCCAGAGCAGCGCATGGAAACGCCGTTTACCCTCCCGCTGGAGTGGTACCTATTTATCTACTTGCACTTTGCCGTGCTTTCGAACTGCTAGGTGCTAGGGCAGGAGCAGGGACCAAGCAACGGGAGCTCACCCCGTCGCGGGGATTCGAACCGCCGACCTTCTGATCGGCAAGTCCTAGGCTCTGTGGTTTAACCAACAGCAGTGGCCCCAAAAGTAGTCATGCAGTTGAACCAATGAGATTCATCGCAATAGATTGTATGGGTACACATAACTAAAACACCACTAAGTGGCAGTCAGACTTTGGGTGGACAGTGGAGTCAGATGAAAGGATTAATTGTGAATGATGACAGCGAACTTGAGTCAAGAACAATGAAAGTGGATTCCGCAGCAGGCTACCTACTTTTGAGCCACCTTGCAAATCCTATTTTGTGTTACTGGGTGGCCAATTGCGTGAATGAGTGTGTGCTTCATCTCTTAATCGTAGGCCTCCCATAGCCTCAGCGCTCTTCTTCCTTCCTCAGGGAGAACAGGCCCACCAATGATAGCTGCTAGCCATGGCAGTTGAACGGAACTTCCATGTTCCAGAGCAGTCTACCACTGAATAGTAAAAGGACGTGGGTGGCGCTGTGGCCTAAACCGCTGAGCCTCTTGGGCTTGCCGATCAGAAGGTTGGCAGTTCGCGACAGGGTGAGCTCCTGTTGCTCTGTCCCAGCTCCTGCCAACCTAGCAGTTTGAAAGCACACCAGTGCAAGTAGATAAATAGGTATCACTGTGGCGGGAAGGCAAATGGTGTTTCCGTGCGCTCTGGTTTCCGTCCCGGTGTCCCGTTGTGCCAGAAGCGGTTTACTCCTGCTGGCCACATGATCTGGAAAGCTGTCTGTGGACAAACACCGGCTCCCTTGGCCTGAAAGCGAGATGAGCGCCGCAACCCCAGAGTCGCCTTTGACTGGACTTAACCGTCCAGGGTTCCTTTACCTTTTACCACTAAATGCAAGATATTGCGGGCAAACCAGTAAGAGAGGGCTTTTAATGTCCTGTTGTTAGTGTACCTTTGGAGCATGTGGACGGTCTCGGTTGCAAAAAAAAATGAGATAAACGGATACTGGCAGAGATTGGCATTTGGTTCCATCGTTGGTGAGAGTGACCATTTTGGGCAGCAGCTCCTCATGTGTAGGCAGGCAGGGGGTGGCAGTTTGATAACAGAGCCATAGGTGCTATGCTCTCATACCTGTTCAGAGAGAGGTTGCTTTCAAACAGAGGACAGTCCAGTTCGGTTCTTCACAATTTGCAAATTTGCAAAATTTTCACGAAATTTGCAATTTGCAAAATCTTCACGAAAATTCACCTGCATTGTAATGCGAATTTGTTCTGATAATTACACTTTTGTATGCGACTAACACACACACTTCTGCAAGTTGTTGTTGTTTAGTCATTTAGTCGTGTCCGCCTCTTCGTGACCCCCTGGACCAGAGCACGCCAGGCACTCCTGTCTTCCACTGCCTCCCACAGTTTGGTCAAACTCATGCTGGTAGCTTCGAGAACACTGTCCCACCATCTCGTCCTCTGTCGTCCCCTTCTCCTTGTGCCCTCCATCTTTCCCAGCATCAGGGTCTTTTCCAGGGAGTCTTCTCTTCTCAGGAGGTGGCCAAAGTCTTGGAGCCTCAGCTTCAGGATCTGTCCTTCCAGTGAGCACTCAGGGCTGATTTCCTCCAGAATGGAGAGGTTTGATCTGCAAGTGGTTTTCCCTAATAGGATGCTTTTGCATGTACTGTTTTCATACTGTGTGCATTTGCACGGGAACTCTCTGTATGCACGCTTTACTTGCAGTCCTTGGTTGGAGACCTGACCTGTCAGGGAACTGACATTGGAGCTAGAGGTGGAGGGGAGGCTCTCTAATGATGCTGGAGAAGGGCCCAGCAGGGAGAGAGGCAGCTCAGCAGATGGGGAAGCAATTCAGTGCAACACCAGGAATAAGGAGGGGCAGATGGGGGAATCGGCCAGAGGGCTCCCAGACTCTTCACCGGACACCAGCGGGGAGAGCACTGGTCCTCCGCTACCCACGCCCTCCCTGCGCAGGAGACTTCCGCGCAGAGAAAGTAGGAGGAGACTGGGTGTCAAACAACTTTTATGTTGGAAAAGGTTTAAGAAACGCCCACTGACGGATTCTGCTAGCGACTGAGGCAGCCACGAATTGAAGGGCTGTCCAGACAGAAAGGTTTAACAAGGCAACATAGCCAGGAGAGGCGGCAACTTACGCAAGAGCAACCCCATACCATTATATGACCCTTGCAGAATTTGGAGACATGTGATTCTTAACTCATGGCTGTGTCGCATTCCTCCTATTGTTCTGGGAAGTGTGAATTGGGGAGATTCTCCCTTAAATGCTAACGGATCTGGATTTCTGCCCCTGCTCCCGACTTCGGTCACCCTGAGAACAAATGAAGATCCCATTTAGCTGAGCATCCTGTTGTCACGCTGACCAGCTAGATGCCTCTGGGTGACCCACACTCAGCACTTGAACGGGACTTAAATTACAAGAAAGGAGAGTCCGACTAAACATAAGAAAAAAACTTTCTGACAGTAAGAGCTGTTCAGCTAATAATAATAATAATTTTTTTTATTTATACCCTGCCCTCCCCAGCCAAGACCGGGCTCAGGGCGGCTAACACCAGGTTTAATAATAATAATAATAATAATAATAATTTATTATTTATACCCCGCCCATCTGGCTGAGTTTCCCCAGCCACTCTGGGCGGCTTCCAATCAAGTGTTAAAAACAATACAGCATTAAATATTAAAAACTTCCCTAAACAGGGCTGCCTTCAGATGTCTTTTAAAGAGAAAACAGCTGCTTATTTCCTTCACATCTGAAGGGAGGGCATTCCACAGGGCAGGCGCCACCACTGAGAAGGCCCTCTGTCTGGTTCCCTGTAATCTCACTTCTTGCAATGAGGGAACCACCAGAAGGCCCTCGGTGCTGGATCTTTAATCAAACAATTGATTAAAATACAACTTAAAAACAAGATTAAGATACAACATTAAAATGCAGCCTCATTTCAATAGAAACTCAGATCAAAAACTTTTTGGGGATGAAAACATTAAATCTTCACCAAGGCCAACTATCCAGACTGGTCCTACGTGGGCCAGAAAAAAGCCAGGGAAGTCCCCAAAAAGGAGTTCCATCACAGAAAGAGAAAGGAAAGAGGAAAGAGTGGGAGGGAATCAAGTTGATTCCAAGCCAAAGGCCAGGCAGAACAGCTCTGTCTTACAGGCCCTGCGGAAAGAAATCAGATCCTGCAGGGCCCTGGTCTCATGAGTCAGAGCATTCCACCAGGCTGGAGCCATCACTGAGAAGGCCCTGGCTCTGGTTGAAGCTAATCTGACTTCCTTAGGGCCCGGGACCACTAGGGTGTTGCTACTAATGGACGTTAAGGTCCTCCGAGGGGCATACCGGGAGAGGCGGTCCCATAGGTACAAAGGTCCTAGGCCGTGGAATGGTCTCCCTCGGGAGGTTGTGGACTCTCCTCCCTTGGAGGTTTTTAAGCAGAGGTTGCGTGGCTATCTGCTGCGATTCCTGCATTGCAGGGGTTGGACTAGATGGCCTTTGGGGGATCCCTTCCAGGTCTACGATTCTAGTCGGGTGTCTTGGTTTGTACTCCAGAAGCTTTTGCACCTCATAGTATAACACCAGCGGCGATAAGAGAAGGGCGGAGGGAAACACGGAAGCGTTTTTGGCAGTGACACCCTTCTCTTTTTTCGCAAGGGCCGCCAAGAACACTTCACCAATTATTGGCCGGCGGATTGAAGATAAATCTTCATTTCCTGATGGCTTCCATCCCCTCGGCTTTGCCAAGACAAACTTGGGAGTGGGGATCTTTTGCTCTCTCTGACTCCACCCCCCCATCCCGGCCCCCAACTGGGTCACTTCGGAGATTCATCCTCTGTACCCCAACCCAATTTTGTCGACGGAGAGAAATGTCACCACGTGACCCGCCGACAAAACAAGTGGCGCTTTTTCCGTCGTCTTGTTTTTGAGAGCTGGATATGATTCAGAGCAGTACCGGGGGGAAGAGGGGGAAACAGCCATAATAATCTCTGTGTGAGGAGCATGTGTTTTCTAAGCTGCACAAAGATGCAAGTGTCTCTTTTGACGGTGTACACAGTGGAAGTTGAGCCCGAGGCGTGTTGGGACCGGGGACAGAAATTCTGGCCGTGTTAAGAGTCTCGAAAAGGCTGGTTTGTCCCATCCTCCTGCCTCTTGCCAGATACCCCTAGGAAGTTTGCAAGTGTGACCCACTCTTGTTTATAAGTCCTTGTTGATTCCCCAGCTTCTGGTATTAGAAGCCGATTATTTTTAGACAGCGGAGGCTCAACAAGGCTGTCGTAGTTCAACTAGGCACGGGAGCCAAATCCAGTCCGGTTTGCATTCAAAGGAGAACTTACCTTCATGCTTTCCAAAACGCATCGCAAACGGAAACCCAACCCATTCTTCAAAATTCACACTTCTGCAGATGCCATAGTGAAGCTCGCCAGGCAGGTAACGGTAAAGGTAAAGGGACCCCTGACCATTAGGTGCAGTCGTGGCCGACTCTGGGGTTGCGGCGCTCATCTTGCTTTATTGGCCGAGGGATCTGGCGTCCAGCTTCTGGGTTATGTGGCCAGCAGGACTAAGCCGCTTCTGGCGAACCAGAGCAGCGCACGGAAATGCCGTTTACCTTCCCCCTGGTGCAGTACTTATTTATCTACTTGCACTCTGATGTGCTTTCAAACTGCTAGGTTTGCAGGAGCAGGGACCGAGCAACGGGAGCTCACCCCGTCGCAGGGATTCGAACCGCCGACCTTCTGATCGGCAAGTCCTAGGCTCTGTGGTTTAACCCACAGCACCACTCGTGTCTCATCCCCAGGCAGGTAATATGTACCAAAAAGAGGGGTACAATAGTACCTCGGGTTAAGAACGTAATTCGTTCTGGAGGCCCGTTCTTAACCTAAAACTGTTCTTAATCTGAGGTACCATTTTAGCTAATGGGGCCTCCTGCTGCTGCTGCGCCACCGCTGCGCGATTTCTGTTCTCATCCTGAAGAAAAGTTCTTAACCCGAGGTACTATTTCTGTGTTAGCGGAGTCTGTAACCTGAAGTGTATGTAACCTGAAGTGTCTGTAACCTGAGGTACCACTATATATCAGTGCAGATTGATATGAAAACTGTTCGATTCACCGATCCCTAAGTTAAGTTTTTAAAAAGGTAAAGGACCCCTGAATGGTTCAGTCCCGTCAAAGGCGACTATGGGGTTGTGGCGCTCATCTCGCCTTCAGGCCGAGGGAGCCGGCGTTTGTCCGCAGACAGCTTTCGGGTCATGTGGCCAGCAGGACTAAACTGCTTCTGGCACAATGGGACACCGTGACGTAAACCACAGTGCACGGAAACGCCGTTTACCTTCCCACCACAGTGGTACCTATTTATCTACTTGCACTGGTGTGCTCCCTGGGAACCTTCTGGGGGCTGCATGCCAACGGCGGGCGGGGCCAAATCAGTGGGTGGAGCCAAACCAACACCTGCCCACCCTCACTGGCTGCCAACGGTAGGGCAGGTTAGTCCCACCGGAGGCCCTGTGAGCATGTACAGAGGGCTTTCCTTTTCTCTGATCAGGGGAAATTCCGTTGCTCTGGATTGGGGCGGGGGCTGCAGAATTCTAGATCAGACAATTTGGCTCCTATATCGGGGCTGCTTGAGTCTTTTCGGAAGAATGCAGTGTCCCCCCCCGCAAAGATCCTGAGAACCGTCACGGGGCTGGGGTCGGCGGCTCTGAAACCCCTCCAGTAACAACTGGTTCCACTTACATGCTCATTCTGTGTGTATGTTGAAATTGAAAGAATAAGCTTGTTTTGCTTTCATGCAAGAGATTCTCTCTTCTCCCTGCCCCCCCCCGAAAGCACGGCTTGTTTTTGCAAAACCTCCTTTAAGCTTCCTAATCCAGTCCTTCCCTAAACATCTTGACAATGTCTCTTTAACAGACAGCCCAGCGCTGTGTCGGAGGGGGCAAATTGCAAAAACAGACCCTCGCTCCTTCCGCCAGCCTCCTCCGCCGCCAAAGGCAGGCTGCTGTTTGGCTGGAAGAGCCCTCCTAAAGTTTTATGGGTTTTAAATAAAAAAGTGGTTTTTTGTGGGGGGGGGTGAGAGAGAGGCCTAAGCCCCCCCCCTCACAATCGCCGCCCATGCCCAATCTGTCTGCCTGCATCGTTGCACATGCAAGCGAACTGCGGCGGAAACCCTTAGGGATTTGACATCTGCAGCCCACGTTGGGCAAGGATTTGGCAGCGGCAAGGTGCAATCCTGCTGCCGCATGGATTCCTTCGGCGCCTAGGCATTTGCAGAGAGCAGCCCTTCGCTGCAAGGGCTGTCAGAACACACATCTCTATCTGATAGGGCTGGGGTGGGAAATCCGATCCCCTATGTGTTCAAAGGCTGATGTGGGTTAAACCACAGAGCCTAGGACTTGCCGATCAGAAGGTCGGCGGTTCGAATCCCCGCAATGACGGGGTGAGCTTCCGTTGCTCGGTCCCTGCTCCTGCCCACCTAGCAGTTCAAAAGCACGTCAAAGTGCAAGTAGATAAATAGGTACCACTCCGGGGGGAAGGTAAACTGCATTTCCATGCGCTGCTCTGGTTCGCGAGAAGCGGCTTAGTCCTGCTGGCCGCATGACCTGGAAGCTGTACGCCGGCTCCCTCAGCCAGTAAAGCGAGATGAGCGCCGCAACCCCAGAGTCGGCCACAACTGGACCTAATGGTCAGGGGTCCCTTTACCTTAACCTTATCTAAACAGCATGCGAGTGGGAATAGCAGCCATTCTCCGAATCGTAGAATTGTAGACTGGGAAGGGACCCCGCGGGTCATCTAGTCCAACCCCCTGCAATGCAGGGGTCTCAAGTAAAGTATCCAAGACAGATGGCCGTCCAACCTTTGCTTTAAAAACCTCCAAGGAAGGAGAGGCCCCCACTTCTCTTGGGAGTCTGTTGCGCCGTCAAAGAGCTCCTACCGTCAGAAAGTCGGAATCTGCTTTCTTGCAATGCGGTTCGCTGCTCAAGTGATCTCTGTAAATATTGTTAGTATTGTTAATAATAATATTTATTCAATTTATACTACTACTACTACTACTACTACTACTACTACTTTATTACAGTAGTACATAACAAGTCGAACGGAATCTGTTCCGGAAGCCCGTTTGACCTCCAAAATGTCCGGAAACCAAAGCACGGCTTCTGATTGGCTGCAGTAAGCCCCTGCAGCCAATCGGAAGCCGCGGAAGCTACGCCGGATGTTCGGGTTCCAAAGAATGTTCGCAAAATGTTCGGCTCACAAGTCGTTCATCAACCAAGGTACAGATTAAGTACTTAATTCGTTCCGGAGGTCCATTCTTAACCTGAAACTGTTCTTAACCTGAAGCACCACTTTAGCTAATGGGGCCTCCCGCTGCCGCCTCGCCGCCGGAGTACGATTTCTGTTCTCATCCTGAAGCAAAGTTCTTAACCCGAGGTACTATTTCTGGGTTAGCGGAGTCTGTAACCTGAAGCATATGTAACCTGAAGCGTCTGTAACCCGAGGTATCACTGTACAGCTGTATTTTTACTTCGCCCATCTGACTGGGTTTCCCCAGCCACCCTGGACGGCTCACAGCACATAAAATTTTTTGTAAAACGTTAGACATTACAAAATTTCCCAATACAGGGTTACCTCCAGATACTGACCTTCGCCTAGAGATCTCAGGGTGGTTCGCAACATAAAAATACAATACTGTATATTTAAAAGAACACAAAATAGACGCGGGTGGCGCTGTGGGTTAAACCACAGAGCCTAGGACTTGCCGATCAGGAGGTCGGCAGTTCGAATCCCCGCAATGACGGGGTGAGCTCCCGTTGCTCGGTCCCTGCTCCTGCCCACCTAGCAGTTCAAAAACACGTCAAAGTGCAAGTAGATAAATAGGTACCACTCCGGCGGGAAGGTAAACGGCGTTTCCATGCGCTGCTCTGGTTCGCCAGAAGTGGCTTAGTCCTGCTGGCCACGTGACCCGGAAGCTGTACGCCGGCTCCCTCGGCCAGTAAAGCGAGATGAGCGCCGCAACCCCAGAGTCGTCTGCGACTGGACCTAACGGTCAGGGGTCCCTTTACCTTTAGGCACATGTGAGTCTAAGTAACAGGCAAACGTTGGGGGAAATTGCTTTGAAAACCTGTGTACATTAGGCAGTCAGCCTACAGGGGAAGTCCCTTGTAGAGAGGATTGCAGCAGTCTAGTCAATCAAGGAGTGGCTGTACCTGTTGCAGCAGCTGGTGCTCCTAGCCTCTGAAGATGCCTGGGCCTTGGGGGACAAAGATGGATCTGGAAGTATTCCCAAGCCATGCACTTGCTCTATCAGAAAAGTTTGCGGTCCACGACACAAAAGAATTGGCTGGCCAGTTTCCCGGACCGGGAAAATGCTCCCCTCCCCGCAAGCCTCTGTCCCGCCATAAACTTCAGGGTCACATCTGATTCAGAGGTTGTTTTTGTTTTGTAACATTCACATTCCACATGGTTGCAATAAAACTTCAAAGCAGTTCGCATGAAAAGACGAAAATGATAACATTATGATAACATTATCAGTAAAAAGAAAAGTTAAAACCTTTTTTAAATACCCCAATTAAAATCAACTGTAAGCTACAGACCAAACACATGCCAACATCCGGCATTCGAACACATGTCTGGATCGACTTTCCCGGGCAATAATGTTTCTAGCAAGCGCCAAAAAGGATACAGTGAAAGTGCCGGCTTGCTTTCAATAGGCAGGGAGTTCCACTCTTCCCACAAGTATTATGCGGCACCCATAACAGGGCCAGTTCCACAGGCTGAAGCCGTCGCGTGGGCACGTATGGGTTAAGGTGATTTTGCAGGTGATCTGTTGTGATTCAAGGAGCTGCCAACCGCTTGGGGATAAAGACACATGGACACAGTATATTAGGTTAATGGGCTAAAAAAGGCCACAACTTTATTGATTACAGCATGTGAGAGGTATTGGCTTAGGCATTGGATAAAGCAACAGAGCGTGACTCCACCCCCTCAGGGAGGGGTGAGTCTAACAAGGGTTAACCACCAGTGGGAGGAGCCTGTTGATGCAAATACAACTGAAAACTCCCACCGATGTCACCGGGAGTCTTGCCATGGCCCTAGCCACCAGCAAGGGCATCACACAGGATCCACGACCGCCGGATTCCTTTATCAGAATACCCATAAAGTAGAGGGGTAGGTGATGGCCACACCCTGCCCTCCAATACACAAACATATTCCCATGCCTAACCGCCAATACCTAAAACTTGTGACAATTTGCTACCAGGTAGGCAAAAAAACCAAGGGACGCGGGTGGCGCTGTGGGTTAAACCACAGAGCCTAGGACTTGCCGATCAGAAGGTCGGCGGTTCGAATCCCCACGACGGGGTGAGCTCCCGTTGCTCAGTCCCTGCTCCTGCCAACCTAGCAGTTCGAAAGCACGTCAAAGTGCAAGTAGATAAATAGGTACCACTCCGGCGGGAAGGCAAACGGTGTTTCCATGCGCTGCTCTGGTTCGCCAGAAGCGGCTTAGTCATGCTGGCCACATGACCCGGAAGCTGTACGCCAGCTCCCTCGGCCAGTAAAGTGAGATGAGCGCTGCAACCCCAGAGCCGGCCACGACTGGACCTAATGGTCAGGGGTCCCTTTACCTTTACCTTAGGCAAAAAACCAAGTGTCCGGTGCCAATTTGCCAGTTGGATAAAAATTCCTACCGGGCCCCTTGGCCAACCAAGGCGACCAACCACAGGTCCATAGCAATGTCAAGAACCAAGCAGTGAACTAAAGGGATGGTGGGTGGGTGATCCGACGAAAACCAGCAGCGGAATGAAAGGGGAGTGCTGCCGTGGCCACGTTTGAGCGGCAAAACCCCGCCCCCAAGCCTCCACCTGGTTGGTTGGCTACCTGGGGGCGCGGCACCCTGGGGAAACGGCCCCTGCTCACAACTCCTCCCCTCTGTAAGGAGGAGAGGCTATTTCAAACAGAGCAGCAGAAAACACGCTTGCTCCATTTTCCAACCCCTGGGATACTTAAAGATGGCTCTCGTATCTCCTCTCAGTCTCCTCTTTTCCAGGCTAAACGTACTCAGCTCTGATCCTCTTTCAAATCCATCTAACTGCTGGCCATCACTGCCTCTTGGGGGGAGCAAATTCCATCACTTAACTACGTGCTGAATGAAGTCCTGACTTTTATCCACCCTGAATCTTCCAGCCCTTTGCAGGATTAGCCTTTGCACACTCAACACTGCCTTGACCAAATTGGGTAGCACTTATCAGCCCCAGAATCGCCTTGCGAAAAGGCTCAAAGTTGAAGGAGCCCATATTTGGCTGTTTCGCTCTGTCCCCAATTCCTGTCACCTCTCGGGAGATTTTGCACAATAACAAACTGAGCTGCGTCGTGTTTTGGCACCGGCGATTTGCTAGGCGGGCACTGAGTCTTGCGGCAGTGCTGGGAGAGAGTCACACAATGCCTAACATGTTGTAAAAGGCCATTAAAATAGGAAAAGGACTGGATTTCCTAGAAGTGTCTGTTTCTGCCAGAAAAAGCTTGATTTGGGACGGCTCTCCTGTTCTGTGCGGTTCATTCCACCAAATTGCAAACAGATCCTGCAAAAGAAAGTGCTGCGTTTAAAGCTCTGTTTGTGATAGGTTTCGTTCAGGGATGAAAGGAGGAGGCGAGTTCCATGGCGTTCGTCACAATCTGCGCTTCTTCCTTTCCACTGCAGTTCGGCTTCTGCTAAGACTTACTCTGTTTGTCTCGCTATCCGCTATTGCCAAAAAGGACGCAATGAATTACGGTGCATTTCGCTGAAAGGGAAATGTCAAAAGCAATGCAGAAAATAATGTAATCATTTACATAATATTTGTGGGCAACAGTGAATGCTTGCCCAGTTTCCATTCCTGACACTGGATGAGCAGGTGAATCGCAGCAAATTTCGGCTCCCAATTCCATTTGTGACTGAGTGATCTGACATCTCTAAATAGTACAGTGGTACCTCTAGCTGTGTTCCGCTCTGGTTACGGACTTTCAGCTTACGAACGCAGCAAACCTGGAAGTGTTTACTTCCAGGTTCGCCATGCATGCATGTGCAGAAGTGATCTGCGCACTTTGCACATGCGCAAAAGCGATCTGCGTGCTTATCGCATGCGCAAAAGCAATCTGCGCGCTTATCGCAAGCGCAAAAGCAATCTGCATGCTTCTCGCATGCGCAAAAGCAATCTGTCCACATCACGCTTGCGCAGAAGCACTTGATCAAGCCATGCACATGCGCAGAAGAGGCGCTATAGTTGCGGACTTTTCAAGGTGCGAAC
The DNA here is from genome assembly GCF_964106645.2 of Podarcis pityusensis. NCBI lineage: Eukaryota > Metazoa > Chordata > Lepidosauria > Squamata > Lacertidae > Podarcis > Podarcis pityusensis. The sequence continues at coordinate 6,152,488 of NC_138043.1, forward strand.
GGCACCCCAAAACGAATTAAGTCCGCAGCTAGAGGTACCACTGTGCCTCTGTTTTGCATGTCACAAGATTCCTTTGCTGGTTCATACCTGGCAACCGGTCTTCCACAGTCATGCTCCATTGCGAAGCTCCTAAGCAGGGCAGGAGGGATGGCCAGGGGTGGGAATTCATGCAGCCCACAATTTTAATATAAACTGACTTAATTCGCATTTCCTGAACTCAGATGCGAGCCAAAACCCAGCTATCCTGCACATGAACATTCTCCAGTCTGGAAATGGGGGAGAACAGCATCACATTTGGGAAGCGAGAGCAAGGCATTCTGAACTCCAGAACTCAGGAGAGAGAGATTTCATAGAATCAGAGAATTCTGGAGTTGGAAGGGACCCTGAGGGTCATCTAGTCCAACCCCCTGCAATGCAGGAATTTCAGCTAAAGCATCCATGACAGATGGCCATCCAACCATAGCTGTCAACTTTTCCCTTTTCTTGCGAGGAATCCTATTGGGAATAAGGGAAATTCCCTTAAAAAAAGGGAAACGTTGACAGCTATGGATCCAACCTCTGCTTAAAAACCTCCAAGGATGGAGAGTTCGTGATCTGAGCACTCGTGGCTCAAAGGCAATGAATCATCGCGCAACAGCCCTTTGAACTTTGGGCACCAATTCTGTTCCTCCCAACTTTTTGATGTCTCCATTCTTGCGATCTGTTGGCAGCTGCACCCTCCCATCGCCCACCGCGACGTCACAATTTCAACAGCCGGGGACGGATGATTTAGTCTGCGTCTAGACATGAAGGAAGGAGGGTGCATCTCAAAAGTTCGCAAATATCCATCAGCGCTTGCTGTAAGAAATGTCTGCTTTGGATTCCGTGAGACAGTTTGGCCTGCGGGCAAGGCTTCCTTTGGTCCTCCTCAAATCTATAAGGAGAGCCCAGCAGGGACACATTAAAATGGGTACATCTGAAGGCATGCATTTTACTTCCCCCTAGCCCAGCAAATGGTGTTCAAAGATAAACCATTAAAAAAAAAAATACAGTGGTACCTCGGGTTACATACGCTTCAGGTTACAGACTCTGCTAACCCAGAAATATTACCTTGGGTTAAGAACTTTGCTTCAGGATGAGAACAGAAATCGTTCTCCGGCGGCGTGGCAGCAGCAGGAGGCGCCGTTAGCTAAAGTGGTGCTTCAGGTTAAGAACAGTTTCAGGTTAAGAATGGACCTCCGGAACGAATTAAGTACCGTATTTTTTGCTCTATAAGACACACTTTTCCCCTCCTAAAAAGTAAGAGGAAATGTGTGTGCATCTTATGGAGCGAATGCAGGCTGCGCAGCTATCCCAGAAGCCAGAACAGCAAGAGGGATTGCTGCTTTCACTGCGCAGCGATCCCTCTTGCTGTTCTGGCTTCTGAGATTCAGAATTTTTTTTCTTGTTTTCTTCCTCCAAAAATTAGGTGCGTCTTGTGGTCTGGTGCGTCTTATAGAGCGAAAAATATGGTACTTAACCCGATGTACCACTGTGCAGACTTTTATCATAAGATAAACCATTCTTGAAGCCATTGGGAGACCTTGCCTCCTCCTCTTCCTCCTTCCTCCACAAGTTTGTGGTTGGTTATTTCCAGGCAATTTCCCCTGACAAGGACTCAAGACACACTAGAGCTACAAGTTTCATTCATTCCCTTTATCTGTCAAAGGTTTTGTACAAGATCCCTTCCCTAAAACATTTTTTTCTTTACAACGATCCTGCAAGGTTGGTGAGGCAGAGAGGTTGCAATTGGCTCAAGGGGACCGATGTTGATGTGTAGACAATGTCTATGGGGGAGAGATCAAACGCAGGAGAAGCTTCCTAATGGAGAATAGGACGTCCCTGTTTTCATTGGAGAAACGTTGGAGGGGATGGAATAGGACGTCCCTATTTTCATCAGGGAAATTTTGGAAGGGATGGAATAGGACATCCCTATTTTCATGGGAGAAATATTGGAGGGGATGGAAGAGGACGTCCCTATTTTCATGGGGGAAACGTTGGAGGGGATGGAATAGGACGTCCCTATTTTCAAAAGAGAAATGTTGGAGGGGATGGAATAGGACGTCCCTATTTTCATGGGAGGAATATTGGAGGGGATGGAATAGGACGTCCCTATTTTCATCAGGGAAATGTTGGAGGGGATGGAATAGGATGTCCCTATTTTCAAAAGAGAAATGTTGGAGAGGATGGAATAGGATGTCCCTATTTTCATGGGGGAAACGTTGAAGGGGATGGAATAGGACGTCCCTATTTTCATCAGGGAAATGTTGGAGGGGATGGAATAGGATGTCCCTATTTTCAAAAGAGAAATGTTGGAGAGGATGGAATAGGATGTCCCTATTTTCATGGGAGAAATATTGGAGGGGATGGAATAGGACGTCCCTATTTTCACTGGAGAAATGTTGGCGGGGATGGAATAGGATGCCCCTATTTTCATGGGGGAAACGTTGGAGGGGATGGAATAGGACGTCCCTATTTTCATGAGGGAAACATTGGAGGGGATGGAATAGGACGTCCCTATTTTCCTCCGAGTAATGCTGGTGAGAGATTTTACTTTCTTGGGCTCCATGATCACTGCAGATGGTGACAGCAGCCACAAAATTAAAAGACGCCTGCTTCTTGGGAGAAAAGCAATGACAAACCTAGACAGCATCTTAAAAAGCAGAGACATCACCTTGCCGACAAAGGTCCGTATAGTAAAAGCTATGGTTTTCCCAGTAGTGATGTATGGAAGGGAGAGCTGGACCATAAAGAAGGCTGATCGCCGAAGAACGGATGCTTTTGAATTCTGGTGCTGGAGGAGACTCTTGAGAGTCCCATGGACTGCAAGAAGATCAAACCTCTCCATTCTGAAGGAAATCAGCCCTAAGTGCTCACTGGAAGGACAGATTCTGAAGCTGAGGCTCCAATACTTTGGCCACCTCATGAGAAGAGAAGACTCCTTGGAAAAGACCCTGATGTTGGGAAAGATGGAGGGCACAAGGACGACAGAGGACGAGGTGGTGGGACAATGTTCTCAAAGCTAGCAGCATGAGTTTGACCAAACTGCGGGAGGCAGTGGAAGACAGGAGTGCCTGGCGTGCTCTGGTCCAGGGGGTTACGAAGAGGCGGACATGACTAAACGACTCAACAACAACAATGCTGGTGGATATGTAGAAAATAAGAAACTGATTCATCTGTAGCATTCAAGCCTTCGAGATGGCTCCACCAATTTTCCAGGCTGCTGGTGGAGAACTCCCTGCCCCCCCCCCCAAATCTGGGGAGCCCTGGAAAGAGCAGAAACAGAGTCACCCTATCCAGCAAGTCAGCACAAGGGCTGGGTGCCTATTTAATTTGGAGAAAAGTCACGAGATGCTGCCACAGGGTGCAAGCTGGGCGTGCTACGCCGAACGGGCTCACCGTGGGGTGGGGGGAAATGACGTCACTTGGGGAGTGGCGTGTGTCAGAGGCACGAGGAACACAGCCTCCTTTCTCCTTTCAGTTCCCAAATGCCTTCGCGTCTTTCATTTCGGTTTTCCCCCCTCCGGGGCAATAATTAAGCTGGCACACGAAGATCCTCGCCCGCCCTGTCTTGGGGGCATGTCTTAATCATCAGAATAATTGCTGCTTATCATTTGATGGGAGAGATTGACGGGCCTCGGGCAAATGGCGTGTGTGCATGTGTGTGCGCGCGCATGCAATGTTTGGTTGGGCCTCATCGTCGGCAACAAGAACATTAATTTCTGGCAAGGCTATCTCCCCAGCAGAGAAATCAGTGCTTTTGCCAGTTTCTCCCTAAACGTCTGGTTGTTTTGCTCAAGATCATTTACCTTTAGACTATGTGAAAGGAGGCAGTAAGCACTGCCCGTTTCCATGTCTCCGTGGCACAGGGTCTGGGGACCTGGGACCCTCCAGGTGTTGGTGAAATTCAGCTCCCATCAATCTCAGCCAGCCTGTTGTCAGGACAGGACCACAGCTGTTAACTTACAGATTTGAAAATAAGGGACCAGCAGCCTCGAAAATAAGGGATCAGCAGCCAAAATAAGGGATTTTCCAAGCACAGGTATGTTCAACTTCTGAGCCCCTCTGAGCCAAAGGCAGAAAGCCCAGCCAGCAGCCAAACGAAGCCTCAAGTGGTGGTTCCCACAGCGCAGCAACCCAGCAAAGGAGATGCAGCAAGGAAAACCACCGTCACCTCTCCGCTGGGAAGCGCTGAGCAAAGGCGAGTCCCCAGGCAAGGCGGCCGATCTGATCGGCACAAGGCATGCAAGCTCCACCCCCCAGTCGTTCTTAGACTCCTTATTGGGTGAGCAAGGCAGCCAAGCAACACAGTTGGAGCCTCCCTCCTCCCCGGCCGGCAGGGAGCGAGGGAGAGGAGCTGTTTCCTTTGAAACCTGGGAAATTTAAGGGACATCATCAATAAGGGACAGTAGCGGAACACGGCGCTGGGATAAGGGACTTTCCCACCAAATAAGGGATGGTTGACAGTTATGGGCAGGACAGCAATAACTCACAAGGTGCCAGCAAAGTTAACTATTCGCTGAAACAAAATCAGAGCAGGCCTAGCGAGCACGGCAACTCTTCCCAGTAGGTCTGGCCCCAACGAGGCAGTTGCAAGGAATGGAGGCCTTCCCACAGCTCCCTGAGTCTCCTCCTCCTCCAGGTCCTTCCCAAGCAATCTGAGACTCTGGTGTCTTGTCTGTCTCTGCACCGCCCTCTTCGTACCCCTGTGGGTGACCAGGGCGGAGGGAGCAGGTTGCAGCAGGAGGGCGAGATTCCCTGGCTTCTTCAGCAGCCAGCCTCCTCTCTGGACTCAGCTGCAAATAAAACGTTTTAAATGTGTTGTAAGGCGCAATATACAAATGCGACACTAGATGGCGACAGTGAGCTATGCAGAATTCAGCGTATTTTTCAAAACTTTTTTTTTTTAAAAAAAGCATTTTCACAGCGTTTATTATATGTGTGTAGATTCCGCCTCTGTCTCTTGGCCTCCCTTCTCTCCAGCCTCTGCTTCTACCTCTGAACCTGCACTGCTCTCTGGCACAGAATCTCCCTGCTCACTAAACCCTGTTGCCTCTTCAGCTTCCGACACCACCCCCTCCCATTTTATATATATATTCTGTTTTGCAATTTAAAATACTCATTTAAACATCCTTAAAATAGCAATGACTTCCCTTCCTCTCTTTCCATGGTTCATTTTGCGTATCATAAATCCCTGCATATTTTACAAAAACTAAACCATTCGGTATTCCATTATTGCATCCATCAAAACTTATTTACACTGTTGAGTTTCTCTTAATGCTGCCAGCGTTTTCAGCCGTACACAGTTATTTCCCATATATTCAATAAACGTTTTCCAATCTTCTATAAACGTATGTTCTTCTTGTTCTCTTATTCTATTTGTTAAGTCTGCAAGCTGCGCATATTCCATCTGTTTAAGTTGCTATTCTTCTTTGCTTGGGACCTCGCTCGTTTCCCATTTTTCGGCTAACAAAACACGGGCCGCAGTAGTGGCATACATAAATAACCTTTTTTTGACACCTGGGAATTTCAGTCTGAATTATCCCCAACAGAAAGGACTCTGGGGGGTTTTTTTTGGGGGGGGAAGTACTTTTAAACATTTTCCCCAATTCATTATATATCATTTCCCAATACTCTTTTACTCTTTTACAAGTCCACCACCTGTGAAAGAACATTCCCTGTTTCCCACCCCTTCTCTGCATTCACCCATGGCCACTGTTCAGAAATGGCAATGGTGGAAACAACATCTGGAGGGCAAAAGGCTCCCCATCCCTATATATGAATTTATTTCAGTTTACGGACCCTGCAAATGGACACCTAGACACACAGCTGGTTTAATCGTAATTGTGCTGGATGGAGGGACATATGGATTGGTTATAATCCTGTCCTGATGTATCAGGATGTTCTGCGTTGCTTTTATGTAATGCATATCTTTCCCCCAAATACAATGCATGCTTGAATCTTATATTCACCGATACATGCATTTTTCTACGCCCGCTTTACGTAGTGTATGCAATTTTGTAAATATTATCTGCCTGGAGAACTGCATTGCAAAATCCCCCCCCCCCCCAATATATTTTATTAAAGTTTGAAATAAAGCTTAATATTAAATATCCAATTTTTTTATTGGAGATAATAGAAGCTAATCTAAATAAAAACACAAACCGAAAGGAGGGGAGAAAAGGAAGGGAAGGGATTAAAAGAGAGAGAGAGAGAATTTCTGTCTCTTCATCTGCCAGCTATATAGAGATTCCCCCCCACCAAAAAAAAAATCCACTCCAATATAACACCCAAGAATTCCACTTTCTAGAAACCACACTGGAAAATTCGAAGAAATTTGGATTTTGATGGATGGCTGCATTTGGATCCAGGAAGTGTGAATTAGGTAAAGGTAAAGGGACCCCTGACCATTAGGTCCAGTCGTGGCCGACTCTGGGGTTGCGGCGCTCATCTCGGTTTATTGGCCGATGGAGCCGGCGTACAGCTTCCGGGTCATGTGGCCAGCAGGACTAAGCCGCTTCTGGTGAGCCAGAGCAGCACACAGAAACACCGTTTACCTTCCCGCCAGAGTGGTACCTATTTATCTACTTCTACTTGACGTGCTTTTGAACTGCTAGGTTGGCAGGAGCAGGGACCGAGCAACGGAAGCTCACCCATTGCGGGGATTCGAACCACCGACCTTCTGATTGGCAAGTCCTAGGCTCTGTGGTTTAACCCACAGCGCCACCCGCGTCCCGTGAATTAGGTAGAAACACCTTTAAATGAGAATTGGAAATACCGTATTTTTCGCTCTATAAGACGAACTTTTCCCCTCCTAAAAAGTAAGGGGAAATGTGTGTGCGTCTTAAGGAGCGAATGCAGGCGGGAGGCTCTGCTCAGTGCTCCCTTTAAAGAGCCGCGTGGAGTGTGCGCGCAGCTCTTGGGGGCTGCCCTTCTCCCTCCTCGGGGAAAAGCCCCCAAGAGCTGCACACATGCTCCACGTGCTCTTTAAAGGGAGCACGGCTCTTGGGGGAGCCTTCATCCGCTGTCCTGAAGAGGCTTAACGCGGCTATCCAGGAAGCCAGAACAGCAAGAGGGATTGCTGCTTTCACTGCGTAGCGATCCCTCTTGCTGTTCTGGCTTCTGGGATTCAGAATATATTTTTTTTCTTCTTTTCCTCCTCCAAAAACTAGGAGCATCTTATGCTCTTACAGAGCAAAAAATACGGTAATTTCTGCCCCTTCCCTAAACTAGGAAGGATTAACGTTATTAGCTCTCTGGTAGGGTGATAACTGACTTTAGGCGGTAAGATTTGGTGGGAAGCAAACTCTGCTTGCCAAAACGAACCGTTTTCGTAACTTTCGGTCTCAGAGTCTCTGCTTAACATCAGGAGTTGCTTTTCGAGTCGAAGCGGATGTAACGAGGGATCTGTTGTGCTGACATTTTTATTAGCGAATTTTAACCGAGAGCAAGCATGGTTATGAGTTACTGATCTGGAACCTGGCAGCAAGCCTAAGACCGTGAATCATACAGAGAAACAACGGCCAGCGTTCTCCGTCGCTTAGAGCTCACACAAGCTCCATTCATTGTTTTTAACTGACTGGTTTCTTGTGGGACACCATTTGGGCAGCTACTGCTTTCAGAAAATTCTGCAGCGCTTACGGGTCGGCTGCTAGGATCAGCTAATGTTTTGTTGCTTCCCCTATTTATAACGTTCCTGCGTTTGACAGCATAGCGATTGCAAAGTTTGTTTGCTTCTAATAAAGGTAAAGGGACCCCTGACCATTAGGGCCAGTCGTGGCCGACTCTGGGGTTGCGGCGCTCATCTCGCTTTACTGGCCGAGGGAGCCGGCGTACAGCTTCCGGGTCTTGCGGCCAGCATGACTAAGCCGCTTCTGGCGAACCAGAGCAGCGTACGGAAACGCCATTTACCTTCCCGCCGGAGCGGTACCTATTTATCTACTTGCACTTTGACGTGCTTTCAAACTGCTAGGTTGGCAGGAGCTGGGACTGAGCAACGGGAGCTCACCCCGTCGCGGGGATTTGAACTGCCGACCTTCCGATCGGCAAGCCCAAGAGGCTCAGTGTTTGCTGTCGCAAAAGCGGAATAGAAATATTAAATCAAATCGAAAGAAGCCTTGCGAAAACCGAGTTGTCAGATGAAAAGCAGAGGCCCTTGCAAGACTGTGCAAAACTGGGGATGGGGCTTGCTATCAGAAAAAACTCCTCCTTTCCCTTTTGGGGTACCAAAGAACCCATTTAGAGTCATTATGTAGGTTTTCTATCGGTAGGAGAAAATAACAGAGGCCAACCAGAGAATATTGAGAAGCAAAGCAGCTAGTAAGCCTGATCTTTATTAAACTGTTGCAACAGGGTCTCCACTCACCCGACGCAGGAGGGAGGAGGAACCCAGAACAAAGGTGTGCAAGCTCTTATACAGACATTTGAAACTGCCTACGCTGTAGCTCAAGACCATCTCCCCTCCCCCCCCGAAAAAATACACATACATCACGAAAGAGGCGGTCTATAGCAGAATCCTGTCTGGCAGGAAACCTGTTAATGGTCACTGATTGCTTTTATCTGGGCACCCTGGCCATTCTTCAGTGATGGTAAATACTCGGTTCCTGAATCCAGATCACAGGCTCACCCTATTCATACACAAATACGCCCTTAAGACAGGATTTGTAAGCAAAAAGACAATGGGGAGGCTTTTCCCATTTCCTCCCTCCTTGCAGAGAAACATTTGAGGTCAATTTGGGAGAGTCAAAATGGTTTCAGGATTGCTCTCCTGTACTATTTCAGACACGTGGTTTATAAGCTTATGTATGTGTTTGCCTTGCACATTTATGCACATTTATTTTATATTTGGGGACGCGGGTGGCGCTGTGGGTTAAACCACAGAGCCTAGGACTTGCCGATCAGGAGGTTGGCAGTTCGAATCCCTGCGACGGGGTGAACTCCCATTGCTCAGTCCCTGCTCCTGCCCACCTAGCAGTTCGAAAGCACGTCAAAGTGCAAGCAGATAAATAGGTACCGCTCCGGCGGGAAGGAAAACGGCGTTTCCGTGTGCTGCTCTGGTTTTCCAGAAGCGGCTAAGTCCTGCTGGCCACATGACCCGGAAGCTGTACGCAGGCTCCCTCGGCCAATAAAGCGAGGTGAGCGCCGCAACCCCAGAGTCAGTCACGACTGGACCTAACGGTCAGGGGTCCCTTTACCTTTACCTTATTGAGGCTGAAGGAGAGCAACGTGCCTACAATTTGCCATATTGTGAATTCACAGCAAAGCGCGCTCTTTCTTTTTTTCTCTCTTTCTCTCTCTTTTTCTCTTTTATGAACATATGATTTATATATATATATATGAGACCTTAGAATTCCTATAACAGGCTACAAAATGCTTTGGAAGTACATTGCTCTTTGCAGAGAGATTGGGACACAAACAGCCAGGGGAGCCGTGCAAAGAGGACCTAAATACCTTTGCTTCTCGTCTCTGGAGGCTGGTCCATTAGATTGGATGGGGCACTGCTCCACCAACCACAGTCCATAGATTCCTCTATGCCCACCTGCCTTCTTCCTTAACAATGAATCCAGTGGGTGGCTTTGCCTGTCATTTTCCTACTCAGTAGCAGGTGGCGCTGTGGGTTAAACCACAGAGCCTAGGGCTTGCCGATCAGAAGGTTGGCAGTTCGAATCCCTGCAACGACGGGGTGAGCTCCCGTTGCTCGGTCCCTGCTCCTGCCAACCTAGCACTTCGAAAGCACGTCAAAGTGCAAGTAGATAAATAGGTACCACTTCAACAGGAAGGTAAACGGCGTTTCCGTGCGCTGCTCTGGTTTGCCAGAAGCGGCTTAGTCATGCTGGCCACATGACCCGGAAGCTGTACGCCGGCTCTCTCGGCCAATAAAGCGAGATGAGCACTGCAACCCCAGAGTCGGTCACGACTCGACCTAATGGTCAGGGGTCCCTTTACCTTTACTTTTAGCAGGACTTAGCTGTGCTTAAATTTTAGCTCTGCTCTTTCTAGGAACAGGGAAGCACTTGAAAGCTCTGCGAAAGCCTGTTCTTTAGTGCCCCATTGGAGCAAATGGCAATCTGGGGTTTTGGTGGATCAATGTTTACTGTGATTCAGCTTTAAGGAGTGGGTTTTTGCAGGGGAAGCTATGAAGTAAAAAAAAGGGGGGTAGCTTGGACACGGAGGTTTAAGTGTGGACCGTACAGTGGTACCTCAGGTTACAGACACTTCAGGTTACAGACTCCGCTAACCCGGAAGTAGTACCTTGGGTTAAGAACTTTGCTTCAGGATGAGAACAGAAATTGTGCAGCGGCAGCAGGAGGCCCCATTAGCTAAAGTGGTGCTCCAGGTTAAGAACAGTTTCAAGTTAAGAACGGACCTCCGGAATGAATTAAGTACTTGACCTGAGGTACCAACCTCGGTTCTCAAACTTAATCCGTTCTGGAAGTCCGTTCCAAAACCAAAGCGTTCCAAAGCCAAGGCTCTCTTTCCCATAGAAAGCAATGCAAAACGGATTAATCCTTTCCAGACTTTTAAAAATAACTCCTAAAACAGCAATTTTGCTATCTAACGAGACCATTGATCCATAGAATGAAAGCAATAATCAATGCACCATACTATAAAATAAACAAGACAGTATTGTAGATGATAAAAATTAAAATTACCGTATTTTTTGCTCTATTAGAGTCACTTTTCCCCTCCTAAAAAATAAGGGGAAATGTGTGTACGCTATCCCAGAAGCCAGAACAGCAAGAGGGATTGCTGCTTTCACTGCGCAGCGATCCCTCTTGCTGTTCTGGCTTCTGAGATTCAGATTTTTATTTTTTTCTTGTTTTCCTCCTCCAAAAACTAGGTGCGTCTTGGGGTCTGGTGCGTCTTATAGAGCGAAAAATACGGTAATCTTTCCCTCTTACCTGCGCTGATGACAGTCATTGTTTGGATAGGAGGCTTTTATCCATTTCTGAGTTTTTCGGAGGAGGAGAAGCCCCCCCAACGCCACGTGCGCCTCTTTCGAATGCTATTGCAGGGGGTCTGGGTGGGGCAGGGATGCCGGTGTAATAAAGACTGTCGTTTTTGCCTGTTTTGCAGAGTTTCAATGTTCTGACTTGGTCTAAGATGAAGGTATGGAAGCTGGCAGCTCTAGCCTCGATGCTCTTCAGTTCCATGTTGTCCGTTTTGGTTTGTAGAGACTTGTTCACCAGGAGCCAGGAGCACACCCTCTTCTCCTCGTCGCTGTTTTCGAGAACCTCGTCGTCTTCCTCGCTCGCCGACGGCCACAGGAGGCACGCAAGGGCTCTGGGACGCCGCGGGTCGCTGATCTCCCAGTGTAAGCTTGGGCTCTCAGCCCTTCCTTCTCCCAGTGGAAAATGAGTAGGCTTTTTTGGGAGGGTGCAATAGTGCTTATGAGATAGAGGTGGGTGTGAACCTAAGGTGTTCTCAATGTGGCCTCTTTAGATGCTTCCTCAAGGGTGGCGCTGTGGGTTAAACCACAGAGCCTAGGGCTTGCCGATCAGAAGGTCGGCGGTTCGAATCCCCGCCACGGGGTTGAGCTCCCGTTGCTCGGTCCCTGCTCCTGCCAACCTAGCACTTCGAAAGCACCTCAAAGTGCAAGTAGATAAATAGGTACCGCTCCGGCGGGAAGGTAAACGGTGTTTCCGTGCGCTGCTCTGGTTCACCAGAAGCGGCTTAGTCCTGCTGGCCACATGACCCGGAAGCTGTACGCCGGCTCCCTCGGCCAATAAAGCGAGATGAGCGCCGCAACCCCAGAGTCGGCCACAACTGGACCTAATGGTCAGGGTCCCCTTTACCTTGATCATTATAAACTTGGGCTTCTATGCAGCATATCCCGGTGTAAAACTCTCTCCTGAACAGAGGTCCTAAACTCGAGACTAAATCGACTCATCACATATGCACGCAAAATTTATGCGATTTCACACATGCTCGCAAAATTGATGTAACTGCATCTGCAAATCCCTGCTTAGAAAACTGTGTATGGTAGCATGAGATTTCCTATGACAGCATACAATCAAATCCAGACCTGTCCTACCGAACTGGGATGGGATGGGGAGATTAGATGAATTTTGGGGACTGTTTGACTGGGACATGGTTGCTTCTGAGATTGGTTACATTTGGCTACCCCCCCCCCACTGAAAAAATGGATTTAATTGCATGTTTGTATATGGATTAGAATTCTTTCAAAGGCAGTTGATTGGGGTGGGTTTGTGTATACGATTAGATCAGGCTTTTTGCGGTTATCAGATGCCTCCAAATTCCAGCTCCGAAGGAGAGAGGGCGACTTTGACGGGGGGCACCAGGCTGATTTCAGTCAGAAGCACGATACTAAGGCGAGACAGAGTGCTGCCAGCCCAGTTCTGGGTGCCTCGCTTTAAGAAGCGCATGGGCACGCAGGAGGAAGAAACCAAATTTCAGCCCGCAAGGGACTCCCTCTTAGGGATGGGTGAAGAAGGGCTTGGTCTAGCTCTATCTAGTCATTCCTGTGAAGGGACACGGGTGGCGCTGTGCGTTAAACCACTGAGCCTAGGACTTGCCGATCAGAAGGTTGGCGGTTCGAATCCCCGCGACCTGGTGAGCTCCCGTTGCTTGGTCCCTGCTCCTGCCAACCTAGCAGTTCAAAAGCACGTCAAGTACAAGTAGATAAATAGGTACAACTCCGGCGGGAAGGTACATGGCATTTCCGTGCACTGCTCTGGTTCGCCAGGAGCGGCTTCGTCATGCTGGCCACATGACCCAGAAGCTGTATGCCGGCTCCCTCGGCCATAAAGCGAGATGAGCGCCGCAACCCCAGAGTCGGTCACGACTGGACCTAATGGTCAGGGGTCCCTTTACCTTTACCTTTACCTTTAGGCATTCCTGTAAGCTACCAATTGCACACACCGGGAGAAGAGTGAAGTGCTCCAACCCCCACCTCCATCCCATCACCCTCCAGGAATTTTTCTATACAGTGGGCTCCCAGGTTGCGAACGTGATCCGTGCGGGAGGCATGTTCGCAACCCGCAGCGCCACGTCTGCACACGCTTGGGTTGCGATTCAGCGCTTCTGCGCTTGCGCAAAGCCCGATGTAGCGCTTCTCTGCATGCACGGCCGCCAAAACCTGGAAGTAACCCATTCCGTTACTTCCGGGATTCGGCGTGTCCATAACCCAGAAAAACGCAACCTGAAGCGTCTGTAACCCGAGGTATGACTGTATGTTGGAAGCTATCCAGAGTCACTGGGGCAACCCAGTCAGATAGATGGGGTATAATAATAATAATAATAATAATAATAATAATAATAATAATACAGTTGTACCTTGGATGCTGAACGCCTTGCGAGTCGAATGTTTTGGCTCCCAAACCCTGCAAACCCAGAAGTGAGTGTTCCGGTTTGTGAACTATTTTTGGAACCCGATTGTCCGATGCGGCTTCCGATCGGGTGCGGGAGTTTCAGCGGGGAGAGGGAAGGAGAACAACAGCAAAAAAAAAAGGGGGGGGGAGGTCAAGGGGGGTCAGTTGGCGGGGGGGTGAGTGAGAAATGTCCTTATTTTCATCTGAGGAGTGTTGGAGGGTATGTAAGGAGGAGAAGGAAGCTGTAAGTAAGAAGGCGAGCAGGTGCGGGGTCTGGCTGGCTGAACAAACTTGAAGGGGCAGTGCTGACTATGCCCTAATGGGGCCTCCTTCCCCAACGTGAAGGGGAAACCCAGCCAGATGGGCGGGGTATAAATAATAAATTGTTGTTGAGTCGTTTAGTCGTGTCCGCCTCTTCGTGACCCCCTGGACCAGAGCACGCCAGGCACTCCTGTCTTCCACTGCCTCCCGCAGTTTGGTCAAACTCATGCTGGTAGCTCTGAGAACACTGTCCCACCATCTTGTCCTCTGTTGTCCCCTTCTCCTTGTGCCCTCCACCTTTCCCAACATCATGGTCTTTTCCAGGGAGTCTTCTCTTCCCATGAGGTGGCCAAAGTATTGGAGCCTCAGCTTCACGATCTGTCCTTCCAGTGAGCACTCAGGGCTGATTTCCTTCAGAATGGAGAGGTTTGTTCTTCTTGCAGACCATGGGACTCTCAAGAGTCTCCTCCAGCACCAGAATTCAAAAGCATCCATTCTTCAGCGATCAGCCTTCTTTATGGTCCAGCTCTCGCTTCCTTACATCGCTACTGGGAAAACCATAGCTTTAACTATACGGCCCTTTGTCGGCAAAATAAATGATGATGATGATGATGATGATGATGATGACGTGCGAAGCAAGCAAACCCCGACTGTTTCAAACTGAGCTTTCTGGGCCCTTCCCCAAGTTGGCGCCAGCGAATTACTGGTGGCGAATGGTCATTGGAATCAGATACTGCTGTCCCCTTTTCTTCTTTTCTGCCTGGGAACGGAATAAAAGCCTCCGGCCGCTGGGTCCTTTAAAGGCCCTCGGAGGCTTCGTGGAGGCTGTTAAATCCAGGTTGGGAGCGGAGGCCAAGTTGCCTTCGTGGAAAAACGCTGGATGCTCGGAGCGTGCTAAACAGCACACCGGCTTGGGTTGGGGGGAGGGTATTTAATGCAAAAATAAAACTAGAGGGCTGCGCCCCATGTTTGTGGCGGTGGACGGGAGAGTTTTGGGTCCTTTCTAAAGAAAAAAAACTTTTACCATATCCATATATGAGATTCTCTGAATCTCAGAATTTCCCCTCGTGTCCCCTGCATGGGTCCTTAACATAATTATTCTAGATACAAGTAGGTAGCCGTGTTGGTCTGCTGTAGTCGAAATAAAATTAAAAAATTCCTTCCAGTAGCACCTTAGAGACCAACTAAGTTTGTTATTGGTATGAGCTTTCGTGTGCATGCACACTTCTTCAGATACATGAAAGCTCATACCAATAACAAATTTAGTTGGTCTCTAAGGTGCTACTGGAAGGAATAATTATTCTAAAACTACATATCATTACGTTCTCCACAGTTTTCATCTCTCTGAAATATCCATCCCACCCCCCCCGTTTCTTTACAAGTTGTTTTTAAAGTCCAGCTCACGTTTTTATTTGTTTAACAACGGTCTCCTAAATAAGTTATAAATTCTTCCCATTCTTTTTTTAAAGTCATTATCTTCTTGATTCCTGAATCGCCCGGTCAGTTTTGCCATTTCAGTATAGTCCTTACGGTCTTCAAACAAAAACATCTTGAAGGTCCCAGGCCACAGGGAGGTTAGGCTGGCCTCGACCAGAGCCAGGGCCTTTTCGGCTGTGGCCCCGATCTGGTGGAACACTCTGTCACAAGAGACTTGACATCTTTCCGCAGAGCCTGCAAGACAGAGCTGTTCTCCCAGGCCTTTGGCCAAGGTGCAGTCTGACCCCCTCCTTCGGTAATCCTCACAGAACTCTAGCCCAATGGTTGTCATTAATCTGATTTTGAATTGAATTTAAAATGAATTGATTTTAGAATGCTGTGTTGCTTTTATTGTTGTTGGCCGCTGTGAGCCCGGCTTCGGCTGGGTAGGGCAGGATATAAATAAAATTTAATTATTATATTATTATTAAGGTAAAGGGACCCCTGACCCTTAGGTCCAGTCATGGCCGACTCTGGGGTTGCGGCGCTCATCTCGCTTTACTGGGCGAGGGAGCCGGCGTACAGCTTCCGGGTCATGTGGCCAGCATGACCAAGCCGCTTCTGGCGAACCAGAGCAGCACACGGAAACGCCATTTACCTTCCCGCCGGAGCGGTACCTATTTATCTACTTGCACCGGCGTGCTTTTGAACTGCTAGGTTGGCAGGAGCAGGGACCGAGCAACGGGAGCTCACCCCGTGGCGGGGATTCGAACCGCCGACCTTCTGATCGGCAAGCCCTTGGCTCTGTGGTTTAACCCACAGTGCCACTCACATCCCTTATATTATTATTATAATAATTATTCTAATTTTCTGTTGTTTCTTTTAAAAATTCCAGACAGCACGTTGTTCGAGAGCTACACAGAGGGAGAAATCCGCCACCTCATCTCCACGCTGATCGAGAGGTACAGCCAGTCCATGAATTCTGGGGGCCACGAACTGCCGCTCTTCGCCAAAGCCGGCAACCGGATGAAACGCGCCAAGGCCCGCCACAAGCCCTGCTCCCTCAAGGAGCTGGAGGTGACTGTCAGTGAGTTGGGCCTCGGGTACAAGTCAGACGAGACGGTCCTCTTCCGCTACTGCAGCGGCACCTGCGACTCGGCCGTGCGCAACTACGACCTGTCCCTTAAGAACGTGAGGAGCATGCGGAAGATCAAGAAGGAGAAGGTGAGGGCCCGGCCGTGCTGCCGCCCCCTGTCGTACGACGACGATGTCTCCTTCTTGGATGCGGGGAACCGCTACTACACGGTGAATGAGGTGTCAGCCAAAGAGTGCGGCTGCGTGTGATGGAGCAAAGGTTGGAAGAGGAGGAGCCTGGCTGCGTACCCAGCAGTGCCCAGAGGCTGCTGGCGTGTGGGTGGTTGTCCAAAGGTGGAAGAGGACGCGAGGAGAAGACCGCCAGGACATCCCCGCTTGGAGCAGCCAAGGAGACAACTGGATTTTAAGTCTACCTCAGGGCGGTCAGCGGAGACCAAGGAAAGCCAGCGTCTGGTTGGGGGCCTCCTCAACTGGTGGGGAGCCGGGGAAGCTCTTGATTCCAGCAGTGCAAGGAATCCTGTCAAGGGCCTCGCCAGAACAGCCCACCGTGCTGCCGCGATGGAGGCACTCTCGACGCAGCCGGCTGGAGAAACGTCGTTCCAAGCTTCGCAGCGGATCGAAAACAAGAGAGATCTCTTGCCTGGTGGTCTTCTGGAGGAGCCGCCCCGTGGGCAGTGCCCGCTTTGCCCAAGCTGGAGATCTTTATGGGGATGGTTCCACATGGGGCCAGGGTGCCAGGGGCCGTTCCTGCCCGTGAATCCTGTGGGCAAAGAAGGGTTGAGAGATTGAGGAGCGCTCCTCCCATACTTGCAGAGGAGCCATCCTGCCGCCACCTTAAAGTACACACACCGTTATAACAGTGCTGTGTAAAATGTATGTTTGTATATACATGTAGACATAGGTTTAAAGTATTGACAAATGTGTACAAAAAGGCTGACGTTCCTTTCCAGGCATTGCATCAAATTCTTAATGGAATCGGTGGCGTCCAGGGGATTCTGAAATCGAAGAGCTCAAATGTTCCACATTAAACATTGGAGGGACATTGGAGAAGACGACGGTTTGGTGGCAGGGTTTTGCAGGTTTCGATTCCTGGCGCTTCCAGTTATGTCTGAAATCATGGAGAGCCTCTGCCAGCAGGTTGGGCCAACGTGGAGCTCTGTGTCCCTGACTCAGTTTTAGGCACCTGCACTGTTGTTTCAATCTGCGCAGAACCATGAGGACTAGGTGCTTAAATTGATTTTATGGGAAAAAGGCATTGCTGCATGCAGGCGGTCCAAAGTTCGATCTCTGGCAACTCAAGGTAGTTCAGGGAAGGGCTGTGGAGAACTGTTGATGGTTTAGTATAGAGAGAATCATAGAATGGTCGAGTTGGAAGGGACCCTGGGGGTCATCTAGTCCAACCCCCTGCAATGCAGGAACCTCAACACGCAGTCGTCCCCCCATCCTGTTTGAAAGCATACCAGACCCTGCTCATGTGCTAGCTGTTTTATTGGGACACAATCCTCAGATCGCCTACTCCTGAGAAGTGGAGCAGGCCAGTGTTACGACTACCATCATCCCTAGCTAGCTGGTCAGGGATGATGGGAACTGTAGTCCAAAAACAGCTGGAAAGAGATCTAAGTTTGGGAAATCCTGGACGAGGCAGTGTGTGAGCTCCTAAAGCTCTGGCCAAGGCCACTTCCTGTCTCCAGACTTTGTGAGGGGCCATAATTTTGGAAGCAGAACGTCCTGAGTTCAAATCTCTGGAATTGCCTGCTTTCCAAAAGGTGTCAGGTTCCAGGTTCCATCTTTGCCTCAGGGAGAACTGCAGGAGCCACAGCCAATCAGAGGAGAACAGCCTCTGGACATCACAGAACTACAACTCCCATCTGTCTCCACCAGCTTAGCCCAAGGGTCAGGGATGCTGGGCATTGCAGTCCTATAACATCTGGAGAAGGTTACACAATAATCCACTAGATGAATCAATGAACTGACTTGGCGTTAAGGCAACTCTCTCTATTCCGTGAAATAATGGAAATGACAGTCAAAACAAGTTTTAATTTGCAGTGTCGCTGTGCTTCTCAAAGTGAGGTTGATGGCTTCTCTACTGAAGAAGGAACCAGATATTCAGCCTTAAGAGGCATTTGCTGCTGACCGGTGAGGAGGGAGAGAAATTTGATTCAGTAACCATTTAATGGCAAATCAACAACAACAACAACAACAACAGCTTAATATTTATACCCCACCTGTCTGGCTGGGTTTCCCCAGCCACTCTGGGCAGCTCCCAGTAGAATATTAAAAACATGATAAAACATCAAACATTAAAAACTTCCCTAAACAGGGCTGCCTTCAGATGTCTTCTAAAAGTCAGATAGTTGTTTATTTCCTTGACATCTGATGGGAGGGTGTTCCACAGGGCGGGCGCCACCACCGAGAAGGCCCTCTGCCTGGTTCCCTGTAACCTCACTTCTCGCAGGGAGGGAACCGCCAGAAGGCCCTCGGAGCTGGACCTCAGTGTCCGGGCTGAATGATGGGGGTGGAGACGCTCCTTCAGGTATACTGGATTCACACGTCCCCGAAACAATATGGGAGCCAAAACAGCCATCCTTTGACATTTGCACTTCTCCAAATTTTGCAATGCAGTTCTCCAGTCAATTAAACTGCAAATGAATATACATATGCTAGAGTTAAATGTGAATACATATGCATATGACGTACAAAAATCCATTGCACGAGGTACATATATTGGGGGGGGGGGGGAGTGTCAAATTTGTAATAAAATGCTCATCAATTTTCATGAGAACTTTCCCCCAAGAAAAATTGCAAACTAGTGCGGAAATGTGATGGAACCGAACTTAAGATTGGGAAAAATAATAATCAGAAACCGGGACATAGATGCCCACCCATACTTCTGGCGAAAGGGACGCGGGTGGCGCTGTGGGTTAAACCACAGATCCTAGGACTTGCCGATCAGAAGGTCGGCGGTTCAAATCCCCGCAATGACGGGGTGAGCTCCCGTTGCTCGGTCCCTGCTCCTGCCAACCTAGCAGTTTGAAAGCACGTCAAAGTGCAAGTAGATAAATAGGTACCGCTCTGGCGGGAAGGTAAATGGCGTTTCCGTGCGCTGCTCTGGATCGCCAGAAGCCGTTTAGCCCTGCTGGCCACATGACCCGGAAGCTGTACGTCGGCTCCCTCGGCCAATAAAGCAAGATGAGCACCGCAACCCCAGAGTCGGTCACAACTGAACCTAATGGTCAGGGGTCCCTTTACCTTTACCTCCCCGGCCATTGCCAGGTTCAGGGCGGCTAACATAAAACTAACACAGTATACAAAGAACATAAGAACACAAAAACAGGCAATCGATTAATTAAAATACATCTTAAAATTAGTTCAGAGCAAATTAAAATCTGGACAGATGGCAGTCCACGGGTAAAATTGAGAGTGGTTAATATTCTCCAGGGCCAAATGTTACCACTGGTCTTATAAAGGACCTGTGAGCGGGCTAGGAAAAGAAGAATCAGACTGAACCCTGACCAAAGGCCTGGCGGAACAGCTCCGTCTTGCAGGCCCTGCGGAAAGATGTCAAAATCCCGCAGGGCCCTGGTCTCTTGTGAGAGAGCAGCAGCTATTCATCCTTTGTTGCCAGCCTCACTTTTGCTGGCAAGGCTGGGATTGAGGCAGTTGCACCAGTCCTAGAGACTCAGGCCTGATTCATTTGCAGGTCAGCGAGGAATTGTTGCTTGTGTGGAAGGAAGTGCCCATCTCGTCACAAATAGGAACCTTTGTTCTGCTTCGCGGCATGCGTTTTGCCCTAGTTGTCCGCCCTGACTGGACAGCGGGCAGCTGCCCTGATCCGTAGGGCTGGCTTGCATTCCACGTTCTTTGCTCCCGCCTGCAAAGGGCGGCAGGACTTTACGGTTAGTCCTTCTGTTTAGCATTTCCTTGGCCCGGGAAGGTGGCCAAGAAAGGGGGGGGGGGGAGAGAAATGCTCTTTTGGGAGACAAATGAAGTTGGCTTGGCCAAGGCAGAAGTCCGAGGGCTCATTTATATCCTTCCAGAGTAAACAACGGTGACATTGCTGTGAAACGTTGCCTGCTATCGCGGAGCTCTTTGTCCAACGCTGCTCTGAAAACCAGTTTGGAAATAAGAGAGTCCTTGCTCAAAGCTAGGGACGCTGGATGAGGGACGCGGGTGGCACTGTGGGTTAAACCACTGAACCTAGGACTTGCCGATCAGAAGGTCGGCGGTTCGAATCCCCGCCACGGGGTGAGCTCCCGTTGCTCGGTCCCTGCTCCTGCCAAACTAGCAGTTCAAAAGCACGTCAAAGTGCAAGTAGATAAATAGGCACTGCTCTGGTGGGAAGGTAAATGGTGTTTCCGTGCGCTGCTCTGGTTCGCCAGAAGCGGCTTAGTCATGCTGGCCACATGACCCGGAAGCTGGACGCCGGCTTCCTCGGCCAATAAAGCGAGATGAGCGCCGCAACCCCAGAGTCGGCCACGACTGGACCTAACGGTCAGGGGTCCCTTTACCTTTACCTGCTCAAAGCTATAAGTGTCGTGGATTGCAGTCAAATCTCATGGCATCTGTGGATGCGGCGACCGGGTGGTGGAAACTTCCTCAGTCTGGGTTTAGGGGTGGCAGGAGAGAGGTTCGATTCGGTCTGCATTTTAAAGGCACCCTTTAGCCAATTTGCACTTTCATGAGAACCGAAACACATTTGAGATTTGCACCTCTCACGGTTTTGCAGCACGCAAGAAATGCATGTGCCAATGCGTACGCATGCAAAGGCACACGTTAGCGCAAATAGCGCACGAGCGCATGCCGTGTGCATTGAAAAGAAGGCATGGAGGGTTGTGGGGGAACTAGGGGGCTGCACGATGTCCGCTGCTGAAGAGCCATCAAACACAAGGGGGAGCGTTATCCCTGAGCACAGGTGCATTCTGATACAAACCTGGACCGTTTGGACCAGAACAAACCAACAGGCAGCAGCTGTGCAGGATTTCAGATAGGGGTTGCTCCCCACCCTTCCTGCAGGTGCCGGCGATATGATCCTGGGACCTTCTGCATGCAAACTCACTGGGCTGCAGTCTCCCCCCTCAAAGACATAACTACCGAACCAAATAACCAGTTCATCTAGCTCAGATTCTGTCCATGGTTGTTGGGTCTTGAACAACAACAACAACAACAGCAATGTTGTTGTTGTTCTTGTTGTTGTTCAGTCGTTTAGTTGTGTCCGACTCTTCGTGACCCCCTGGACCAGAGCACGCCAGGCACTCCTGTCTTCCACTGCCTCCCGCAGTTTGGTCAGACTCATGCTGGTAGCTTCGAGAACACTGTCCCACCATCTCGTCCTCTGTCGTCCCCTTCTCCTTGTGCCCTCCATCTTTCCCATCATCAGGGTCTTTTCCAGGGAGTCTTCTCTTCTCATGAGGTGGCCAAAGTCTTGGAGCCTCAGCTTCAGGATCTGTCCTTCCAGTGAGCACTCAGGGCTGATTTCCTTCAGAATGGAGAGGTTTGATCTTCTTGCAGTCCATGGGACTCTCAAGAGTCTCCTTCAGCACCAGAATTCAAAAGCATCCATTCTTTGGCGATCAGCCTTCTTTATGGTCCAGCTCTCACTTCCATACATCACTACTGGAATAATAATAATAATTTATTATTTATACCCCGCCCATCTGGCTGGGCTTCCCCAGCCACTCTGGGCGGCTTCCAAAAAATTATTAAAATACCGTAATACATTGAACCTGGGAGCTTTTGCAATTGCTCTCCCAGTGTGCTTTGACCATTCCTGTAGCTGTTTTCCAGGCCATTTCTCCTCCTTCTCCATCCATTCTGCACCAGTTTAGCTCAGGGGCCTCTCTTTCTCTCTCCCTCTCCCTGAGTTCCTCCCATCCGTCTCTCCATTCAGCCAGCCAGGAGGACATTTCCCAGTCAACAGCAGTTTTTCCTTAAAGATGCCCCTTTCTCACAATATCTTCCTTTCTCAGGACCGTGCTTCTGCATGAAAACGGACCATTTCCGCCGTGTTTAAATCTCCAAAGAGTTGGCAGAAGTGAGATCCGAGGTGGGTAGAAAAAACATCTGTACGTGAAAAGGCTCCCTTTTATTCTTGCCATCTTTCCTTTTTTGTCCCCCACCCCACCCCACCCAACGTTCTATTCTGTTTTGTTTTGCTAATCGTTGTCCAGGAAAGGCCTCCGTTCAATAACAGCCCCGATACAGATGTTTGGGAGAGAGTAGCCATGTAGTGAAGGCCCCTTTCCAGGTTTCTGTCTTTGCTTTGGCTCGGCCGCCCCAGAAGCGTCCAGATGACATCAACACACAGAGTGCTTCCACGGTTGGGCAATGAGAGGTCCAAACCGCAGGCCAGGATTGCATCCACGAACGGGACGACATCTCCAGAAAAATGTTCTTGAGAAGGGCCAATTTGGAGAAAATATTTGGGATGGGAACGGGACGCGGGTGGCGCTGTGGGTTAAGCCACAGAGCCTAGGACTTGCCGATCAGAAGGTTGGCCGTTCGAATCCCCGCGACGGGGTGAGCTCCCGTTGCTCGGTCCCTGCTCCTGCCAACCCAGCAGTTCGAAAGCACATCAAAGTGCAAGTAGATAAATAGGTACCACTCCGGCGGGAAGGTAAACGGTGTTTCCGTGCGCTGCTCTGGTTTGCCAGAAGTGGCTCAGTCATGCTGGCCACATACCCGGAAGCTGTATGCCGGCTCCCTCGGCCAGTAAAGCGAGATGAGCGCCGCAACCCCAGAGTCAGTCACGACTGGACCTAATGGTCAGGGGTCCCTTTACCTTTACTATTTGGGATGGGGAGGAGGTGTTTTGCCTCTCCACTTCCCCATCAGCTTCTTTCCCCATCCATCTCTTCGCCACCTGGTTCTGGAGATGGTATCAAAGCACTATCAAAGATTCTTCTCCCCGCTGGATCCCCTTATCTTGGGGATTATGCCTCTAGTTATCTCCCGCTTGGACTACTGCCATGCACTCTACGTGGGGCTGCCTTTGAAGGTGACCCGGAAACTGCAGCTAATCCAAAATGCGGCAGCTAGACTGGTGACTGGGGGCGGCTGCCGAGACCACATAGCACCAGTCTTGAAAGACCTACATTGGCTCCCAGTACATTTCCGAGCACAATTCAAAGTGTCAGTGCTGACCTTTCAAGCCCTAAACAGCCCGGTATACCTGAAGGAGCGTCTCCACCCCCATTGTTCAGCCTGGACACTGAGGTCCAGCTCCGAGGGCCTTCTGGTGGTTCCCTCCCTGCGAGAAGTGAGGTTACAGGGAACCAGGCAGAGGGCTTTCTCAGTGGTAGCGCCCGCCCTGTGGAATGCCCTCCCATCAGATGTCAAGGAAATAAACCACTATCTGACTTTTAGAAGACATCTGAAGGCAGCCCTGTTTAGGGAAGCTTTTAATGTTTGATGTTTTAACGTGTTTTTACTATTGTGTTGGGAGCCTCACAGAGTGGCTGGGGAAACCCAGCCAGATGGGCAGGGTATAAATATATTATTATTATTATTATTATTATTATTATTATTATTATTATGCCTTGCTGGCTGCCACAACATATTTGAGCCCCCCAGCTGATGGGCACTGGCATTCAAGTTTCATTAAATTCCCACAAATTTCACATAAAATTCCAATACATAATAATTTATTTTTGTTGGTTCTATCAACTTCCCATCCCATTTCCCGTGGTATTTTTTTTTTATACAATATTATTGCTGCACCCTATCTTCCCTCTTTTATATATTTTGCTGGCGACATTCCAACTTCTGAACCTTTTCCTTTCAGTCCCAGATCTGCAGCTGTGTCATTGCTAGCCGCCACCAGCCATCAAAAGCCATCGACGACTACTGGTGCTCATTGAGAAATGTATTAACATGGAAAGAAAGGGCTGCTGTCGCAATGTATTATTTCCCTGCGATCTAAAGATGTGCTGGGGGAAGGACTATAGTAGAGCATGTGGTCTCCACTTAGTGTTGGGAAAAGCAAAACTCTGGAGAGCTTCTGCTGGCCCGTGTAGACAATATTGAGTTAGATGGACCTGGCGTAAGCCAACAATCTGTGTTCCCAGAGAGCTTTGAGGGTCTCCCAAACCTGGTGTCAACACCACCCATTGATTTACCTTGAGAAGTTGATGCAATTCCACTGTATATTATGCTGAGTTCTATTTATTCAAAGTAACTTATGATATTTATTTAGGTACCCTAAAATATATCCTACCTATTGCGCTGAGGGCATCTCCATCTTATTCCCCTCCTTCTCCTAATTTATTGTGCAAAACAATGTCAACCTTTGCTTGCCTTTCAGGTACGTTTTTCTTTTACCATTTATTTCTCGGCCGAAAGCATCGAGTTCTTGGAGGAAGAAGCAAACGCCTTAAGAACCGAACGCGATGTTGACATGGGGGGGAAATGATTAAAAAAGAGAGGAATAACTGAACAAAAGCAATTGGTGTGGTGTGTTGATTTTGCATCAGGACGAAGATACAATGGGTGCCATTCTATAAGGGTAGAGTCGTTGAAGTTCATAGATAAGAACTGAGGTTCGTTAATTTCAGTGGGTCTGTGGGTTGAACCACAGAGCCTAGGGCTTGCCGATCAGAAGGTCGGCGGTTCGGATCCCCGTGACGGGGTGAGCTCCCGTTGCTCGGTCCCTGCTCATGCCAGCCTAGCGGTTCAAAAGCACATCAAAGTGCAAGTAGATAAATAGGTACAGCTCCAGCGGGAAGGTAAATGGCATTTCCGTGCGCTGCTCTGGTTCGCCAGAAGTGGTTGAGTCCTGCTGGCCACATGACCCGGAAGCTGTACGCCGGCTCCCTCGGCCAGTAAAGTGAGATGAGCGCCGCAACCCCAGAGTCGGTCACAACTGGACCTAATGGTCAGGGGTCCCTTTACCTTTACTTTGAGTAGGGCATAGTTAACCCTGCCGTGCTCCTTTCAGCTCATAGCTGAGATGTATAATATAGGTAGGTAGCCGTGTTGGTCTGCCGTAGTCGAAACAACATAAAAAAATTCCTTCCAGTAGCACCTTAGAGAGTTTGTTATTGGTATGAGTTTTCATTTGCATGCACACGAAAGCTCATACCAATAACAAACTTTTTTAAAAAAATCATTTTTATTAAGTTTTCCATTTTAACAATCCAATCAAATCACATTAAGTATTCCAGATTATACATATACATATCAATTAATCCAATAAAGCGAGATGAGCGCCGCAACCCCAGTGTCAGTCACGACTGGACCTAATGGTCAGGGGTCCCTTTACCTTTACCTTACACCTGCTCTCCAAAAGGCTCCCAGAGTCGCTTCCATACAAAACAAGACAGTTTCTACCCACAGGCTTACAATCTGGGAAAAAATAATAATCACCACCATCATCATCATCACACAACACACGAGGAAAAAGGAACAGGGAGGGATGAGGAACATCAAAACTCGATTTCTAAACCGTTGACCAGGTGGCACAGTTATAGAACCGTAGAATGGTAGAGTTGGAAAGGACCGTTTGGGTCACCTACTCCAACCCCATGCAATATAGTATTGTTGTTGTTTTTGCCCAAGCTGGGGCTCGAACCCACAACCCAGAGATTCAGGGGCAGGAGCTGGGCGTCCAGCAAAGCTGGTGGAGTGTGAGCCCTGCTGCTTCCCATGTTTCCCACTGAGGGAATGGCCGCCGCCCCCAGGTGACAATTGTGGAGAGAGGACACCCGATGAAGCTGGCCTGCCAGAACAGATCCAACGAAGGGAGCCCCTGTGGGATGTGAAACACAAGAGCAGTCAAATACATCATTCCTAGAGTCTCTGCAATCTCCCCGATCGAAGGTTTCCTTCCTCTGTTGGCTCGGGGCTTGCAAAGAGTCCGCTCTATGCTTAAGCAAGTGGGAGAGAAAACGAACCGAATCACAGCGAGAGAGGACAGCTGCCCACCAGCCCATCGAGGTCAGTGTTGTCGGCACCAACTGGCAGCACCTTTCCAGTATCTCAGGCAGAGGCCAATGGCAAACCTTCCTGGTGATGTCGAGTTGCTTGTCTTCTGCTGTGTTGTGTACAAACACCCTGTTGATCGCAGCTAAGAAGCTCCACAGATTGAGGTTGAATCCTGACAAGACAGAAGTCCTGTTTTGGGAGGACAGGGGGCGGGCAAGTGTGGAGGACTCCCTGGTCCCGAATGGGGTAACTGTGCCCCTGAAGGACCAGGTGTGCAGCCTGAAAGTCATTTTGGACTCATAGCTATCCATGGAGGTGCAGGTCAATTTTGTGTCCAGGGCAGCTGTCTACCAGCTCCATCTGGTACGCAGGCTGAGACCCTACCTGCCTGCAGACTGTCTGTCCAGAGTGGTCCATGCTCTGGTTATCTTCCGCTTCAGCTGGCTGGATCTGATGGTTTTGTGGGATGTGAAACACAAGAGCAGTCAAGTACATTCCTAGAGTGAACATGTTTACACATGGGGAGGAATGTTTGTCCAGCCAGCAGGTAAACTTCCTGTTTCCTTCTGGGCTGGGACAGACTTCCTCTGCATGGGACTAGAGGTGGGCGTGGCCTCACCTGTGCAGGTAATGACAAAAGCACAGGGCAGGGCGGCCATCTCTCTCTTTTTGACTACATGCATCGAAGAAGCAACATCTGCTTAGCCAAAGATGCTCTCTTGGCCAAGAGAGGACAAAGGGACTGTCTCTTTATGGGATAGTTTCCAGGTGTATGTTACTTTTCTAAGATAAGTCTGCCTTCTGGGATCCGATTGTGAACAGAATGTGAGCAAATTCTTTTTATACTTTTATAGAAGACTGTGTCGTGTCTTATCTTTTATGAGGGAATAAGGGGAAAATACCAGAACAGTTAAGAGATGCGGGTGGCGCTGTGGGTTAAACCACAGAGCCTAGGACTTGCCGATCAGAAGGTCGGTGGTTCGAATCCCCATGATGGGGTGAGCTCCCGTTGCTTGGTCCCTGCTCCTGCCAACCTAGCAGTTCAAAAGCATGTCAAAGTGCAAGTAGATAAATAGGTACCGCTCCGGCGGGAAGGTAAACGGCGTTTCCGTGCGCTGCTCTGGTTCGCCAGAAGTGGCTTAGTCCTGCTGGCCACATGACCCGGAAGCTGTACACCGTCTCCCTCGGCCAATAAAGTGAGATGAGTGCTGCAACCCCAGAGTTGGCCACGACTGGACCTAATGGTCAGGGGTCCCTTTACCTTTACCTTTACCAGAACAGTTATCATAGAGGCTTTAGCGAGCCTGAGCAAACGCATCCACTGTGCAGGTTTAAAAGGGGGAATGTTACTCTGCTAAATTGTGAACTTGTTAACACAAGTTGGAAAGACGGTAACCAAACAATATATCCTCTCCTGCATCCCTGAACATTCCCACAGCCCCGAGATCTGCAAAGCTTCCTTTTGCATGCCAGCCTAGTGAAGGGGGGAAAAACAACGTTCTCTCCCTGCTGTTCCAAACTGGACAATGGAAACACCAGATTCCAGGGGCAGACAAGTGAAGATTTGGAAAGTACCCCGAGGGGCATAGAAGCATAGGTGGAAGGGACGCCAAGAGTCAACTAGTCCAACGCCCTGCAATGCAGGAATCTCGACACGCGGTCTCCCATCCAATTCGAAACCACACTGGACCCTGCTTAGCTCTGCCAATGTGGCAGCAGTTTCATTGCTGCGCCACTAGGAGTGATGTCGGCTGCACCCGGCAAGCTCCAGGACCCTTTCCCGAAATCAACTCATCCTTTCCATCCATTGCATCGCTTTCCCCCCTTTCCTGCTTACGGGACAGGAGCCAGAATCGGAGCTCGCCAACAAAAGAGGGTGAGATGCAAGAGGAATGCGAGCCCATCACCCTTCTCTGGCGCCATTCACTTGGTGCAAAGGTAAGAGTCCGTCCTTCCGATTGCTTAGCTCAGGGGTCAGCAACCTTTTTCAGCCACGGGCCGGTCCACCATTCCTCAGACCATGTGGAGGGCCGGACTATATTTTGAAAAATAATATGAACGAATTCCTATGCTCTCTTCTGCACACCTCGCAGCTTGTCAACATCCTTCTAAAATTGTGGTGCCCAGAACTGGACGCAGTATTCCAGGTGTGGCCTGACCAAGGCAGAATAGAGCGGTACTCTTACTTCCGTTGATCTGGATTAAGTCAAAATGGTTCGAACTTCTGCCCCCAAACAAACTCGATTCGGTCAGTCCTGGGAATTACCGTATTTTTTGCTCTATAAGACTCACTTTTCCCCTCCTAAAAAGTAAGGGGAAATGTGTGTGCGTCTTATGGAGCGAATGCAGGCTGTGCAGCTATCCCAGAAGCCAGAACAGCAAGAGGGATTGCTGCTTTCGCTGCGCAGCGATCCCTCTTGCTGTTCTGGCTTCTGAGATTCAGAATATTTTTCTTCTTGTTTCCCTCCTCCAAAAACTAGGTGCGTCTTGTGGTCTGGTGCGTCTTATAGAGCGAAAAATAAGGTAATTTCAGTTGTAGTTCAGAGGGGGTGGGTTTTGAACTAATTCGGGGAACTTCGTTCAGTCAAACTGCAGCATTCAGAACTGGCAACAGCTCAAGTCACACAGTGAGCTATAGAACCGCAAAAAATTTCAGACCTTAAGGACTAGACACTAGGCTTCCAGTATGAATCGTGAATGTTGTGGGGCCAGGGAAGTGGACCCTCTGGAAAAGATGTGAAGGTGTCTTTCCTTCCTTCCTTCCTTCCTTCCTTCCTTCCTTCCTTCCTTCCTTCCTTCCTTCCTCCGTTCTCCCCCTCCCCAGAAAACAAAGTGCCTTTAGACAGCCCTGAAGATTTATAGAGTTTAGGGGAATGGAAAAATGTTCCGTTTATATTACCGCGCCTTGTGCCACCCAGATTTCTGACAGCGGCAGGAACAGAAAGGGCTCGGGTAGAGAGCCAGGCCCCCTCTCCCACATCCAAAGCCACGCTCTGTAAATATTTTATTAAGCATCTTTGGAGTCTCATAAATCTTATTTCTTTAAAACAGGAAAGTGCCGCCAGGTCTTCCACAGCAATAACAACGAAGAGGGGCTTTGGGTGGGCCGGGGAGGGGGAGGCAACTAAGATTGGCAATGGCCATCTTGGAAGGCGATGTCCAGAGAGTCTGGCTCACAGAAGAAGGGGTGAAGGAGGTGGAAAATTGCACAGGGGGGTGGAGCAGCCAACATGATCGATGGTTTGCCCTACATGGAAGATCCCAGGGGGGGTTAGGAGAAATATGACTTTGGGGAGAGGTTTATAAAATGATGCCTGGGCTGGATAAACAGGAGAGAGAGAGAGATTTTCTCCGACTTCCGTAAGACTAGAACTCGGGTCGCCTCCACGGAGCTGGTGTGCAGGAGATTAGCTAATGGCACACAATTAAGAGCAAGGAATCTGTTCCTGTTAAGGTCCCAGTTGTGGCCACAGACTTGAGTTTTATCTTCTTTCTTTTTTGACAAAGTAATAATCATAAATAAATCAGAAGAAAAATGTGCACCCCACAGACCCGAGACCATTCCGTTGTAACTAGCCAGCCTCCCAAAATTTCAACACCTTTTGCGATGGTTTGACGGCCCCTTTCTGTTTTAACGGTACAAATTCAACAGACACCTTCCATATCTCCTCAGAATAATTTCTTCTGCATATTCCCCGTCTTACCTTAACGGCGCATGTTAATTTATCATTAATACCCCACGACGCTTTATACCATTCTTCCATTTTATATTCTGCTGGCCCCTTCCGCTTCCTGGCTATCATAATTTGTGCAGCTGTCAATAAATTTGTGAGCAAGCCCTTACTAGCCTGCGAACCTTCCACCCCATCGTAAATTGATAATAATGCTATCTCTGGACTTTCGGTCAGCTTTAACCCGGTGATTTCTGTTACCTCCTTAAACACCTTTTGCCAGAAAAATTGTACATATTTACACCCCCACCACATGTAAACATAATTCCCTGTTTTCCTGGCATTCCTTCCAACATAACACCGAATATTTCTTGTTTATTTGATTTAATCTGACCGGTGTTGAATACCATCTCCAAATTAATTTATAATAAAGGTAAAGGGACCCCTGACCATTAGGTCCGGTCGTGGCCGACTCTGGGGTAGCGGCGCTCATCTCGCTTTATTGGCCAAGGGAGCCGGTGTACGGCTTCCGGGTCATGTGGCCAGCAGGACTCTGCCGCTTCTGGCGAACCAGAGCAGCACACAGAAACATCGTTTACCTTCCCGCTGGAGTGGTACCTATTTATCTACTTGCACTTTGAGGTGCTTTCGAACTGCTAGGTTGGCAGGAGCAGGGACTGAGCAATGGGAGCTCACCCAGTCGCGGGGATTCGAACCGCCGACCTTCTGATCGGCAAGTCCTAGGCTCTGTGGTTTAACCCACAGCGCCACCCGAATAATAATTTTCTTTTATTCTTACAGACAGCATTTTCAACGTACGTTTCTCCCATAATTTCCCCCAGCTGTGACTATCTATCTGACCTGTTGTCTCCTTTCCCCACACCTCTTTTAACTGATCTTCTTGCCCCTCCATTTCTAGTAATATTTTATAAGGCCACAGACTTGTGGGGACGGACAAACTGACAGAGTCGGTTATGGGTTGGGGGGAATTTGACTCATGCAAATTGGTTTGAGATGCCTTCCTCCTGCCAGAACCAGTGGCCCTTTTAACACCAGGGAAGGGGACGTTTTCCTCTGAGGGCCACATTCTAACTGAGGTAAGGTGTCAGGGGCCTGAGGCAAAACTGGTGAGCTTAGCATGGAAACCCCACATTCTCTCTCGTAGTTATACAAAGGTAATAAGGTGAAGATCCCCTGGGCAGCTAAGTCCAGCCAAAGGCGACTATGGGGCTGTGGCGCTCATCTCACTTTCAGGCCGAGGGAGCCAGCGTTTGTCCACAGACAGCTTTCTGGGGTCATGTGGCCAGCAGGACTCAACCACTTCTGGCACAACAGGACATTGTGACAGAAACCAGAGCGCACGGAAAAGCCGTTTACCTTCCCGCCGCAATGGTACCTATTTATCTACTTTCACTGGTGTGCTTTCGAACTGCTAGGTTGGCAGGAGCTGGAACAGAGCAACGGGAGCTCACCCCGTCGTGGGGATTCGAACCGCCGACGTCCTGATCGGCAAGCCCTAGGCTCTGCGGTTTAACCCACAGCGCCGCCCGCATCCATTGAGCAAAGGTACACAGAGTCATTTCCTGAGCCTCACAGAATAAATCTGCTCCCTTTGCAATGGCCTGCTCTGACAGCCAGTGTGGTGTAGTGGTTAAGAGCGGTCGACTCGTAATCTGGTGAATCGGGTTCGCGTCTCCGCTCCTCCACATGCAGCTGCTGGGTGACCTTGGGCCAGTCACACTTCTCTGAAGTCTCTCAGCCCCACTCACCTCACAGATTGTGGGGGAGGAAGGGAAAGGAGAATGTTAGCCACTTTGAGACTCCTTCGGGTAGTGATAAAGCGGGATATCAAATCCAAACTCTTCTTCTTCTTCTTCTTCTTCTTCTTCTTCTTCTTCTTCTTCTTCTTCTTCTTTCGCTTGCTGCCTTATGGAAGAGGCTGTGCGTGAATGTGTGCTAATGAGCCTGCGAGAACAGCTCCCCCCCTAAAAAGAATAATTAAGTTTTAATATAGTGCTAGATTCCTCAGCAGATTTGGTTGTGCTTATGAGAGAACGAGAACATCTCTCAAACACATCCAGGAAATGTCACCCGAGCAGTCTTGCAATCATATGTGAATTTTTATACAATTGCATATGCCCTATCCAGGGACAGGCAAGGAAATGACCAACATTCACATTTTCATCAGGAATGGAGGTCATGTAAAAGAATATGAGCAGTATTTGCTCTTGTTTTTATAAGTCCGCAAACATTATGTACATAACTACTTTATTTTCCACCTTGTTTTTGAGGTTTTCCTTCCACTGAATCATAAAATCATAGAATTTTTTAGAGTTGGAAGAAACCCTGAGGATTGTCTCGTCCAGCTCCCTGCAGTACAGGACTATTATTACAGTGGTACCTCGGGTTAAGAACTTAATTCGTTCCAGAGGTCCGTCCTTAACCTGAAACTGTTCTTAACCTGAGATACCACTTTAGCTAATGGGGCCTCGTGCTGCCGCCGTGTCGCAAGAGCACAATTTCTGTTCTCATCCTGAAGCAAAGTTCTTAACCTGAGGTACTATTTCTGGGTTAGCGGAATCTGTAACCTGAAGTGTATGTAACCTGAAGCATATGTAACCTGAAGCGTATGTAACCTGAGGTACCACTGTATTATTATTATTATCATTTGTATCCCACCTTTTTCCCTAACAGATACTCAAGGTGGTTTACAGAGTACAGTGGTACCTCGGGATGCGAACGGGATCTGTTCCGGAGCCCTGTTCGCATCCTGAACGGAACGCAAGGCGCGACGGCGCGTCTGTGTGTGCGCGGGTCGTGTTTCGCCGCTTCTGCACATGCACATGACGCCATTTTGAGCGTCTGCGCATGCACGAGCGGCAAAACCTGGGAGTAACGCACTCCGTTACTTCCGGGTTGCTGCGGAGCACAACTCGAACGCACTCAACCTGAAGCACATTCAACTCGAGGTATGACTGTAAATCTGGATTATTTTGAATGTTGCATGAAGTTTTGCATTAAATGCATTAAATGCAACTGTCCCATGCAGGGATTGAACCTGCAACCTTGCTCTAAGCAGCAGCACCACAGTCTAACTGCACGAGCTACACTGAAGTTAATTACATAATGAATTACATTCACTTCGGCCATAGCAAAGATGGACAATGTAGGCGTTTGCAGAAGCCGAACTGCAGCTGAGCGGAAACAGCACCGATTGCAACAAATCCAGGGCTGCACGGAAGTTTACATCCCTCTCTGCAAATCCTGCTGCGAACACTTGCGAAGAAGGCTTTTTTAAAGCTAGTGGGGATTACTTCTGAGTAAAAACACCTCTTGTGTATGCTGCTTTTTTTGCTGTTCTGTTTCGCGCGCACATTCAAACATGCGCTGCTTTTCCACTGGGGGAAAGGTACACAATTCATTTCCGTTCCCAAGTAAACGAACATCTTCCGAAGTGTTGTTGTTGTTTAGTCGTTTAGTCATGTCCAACTCTTGGTGACCCCCTGGACCAGAGCACGCCAGGCACTCCTGTCTTCCACTGCCTCCCGCAGTTTGGTCAAACTCATGTTTGTAGCTTCGAGAACACTGTCCAGCCATCTCGTCCTCTGTCGTCCCCTTCTCCTTGTGCCCTCCATCTTTCCCAACATCAGGGTCTTTTCCAGGGAGTCTTCTCTTCTCATGAGGTGGCCAAAGTCTTGGAGCCTCAGCTTCAGGATCTGTCCTTCCAGTGAGCACTCAGGGCTGATTTCCTTCAGAATGGAGAGGTTTGATCTTCTTGCAGTCCATGGGACTCTCAAGAGTCTCCTCCAGCACCAGAATTCAAAAGCATCAATCTTCCGAAAATATTGTCAGCATCTTCCGAAGTATTGTCAGTTAAAAAAAAAAAAAAGGCAAAAGAGAGACACGATTTGTAGAGTAGCCAAACAATCTCGGCAACTGCTTGGAGTTTTTGCCGTGCGTGAGAGCGGTGTGTGCATGTGTCCATTTTTCAACACCCACCAAGACAACACTTGATGAATCCCCTAAAAGGCGGCAAAGAGGGACGTGGGAGCGGGAATAAAATTTGCGAACAGATTTTCCTTCCAAGCTGGCTTGGGGTGTTTCGCGAAACCTCGCTGACAGCTCCGGGAGAAACATGGGTATGCTTGTGTCATGAAGGCTACACCGCAAAGGGGATGGGGTGTGGGTGCCCCCAGCCACTTTTATAAAGTGACGGAGGGAATCGTTTTAATTATCGCCCGGCAGTCTTCCATGAGGTCACCACTGCTACAGCTGATCTGCATTAGCAGAACCACCATGTTCCCATGAGAGCACTCCTGCCGCAAAGGTCACTGTGGTTCTGGCAAGGCCGGTGCAAAATATCTCGGCACTGGGAAGCCCTCATGAGGAAGGCCTGTGGCCTTCAGGTGCCGTTGCGGGGCTCCAGAAAGCTGTGGGAATGTTCAGGGATGCAGAAGAGGATATATTGTTTGGTTATAGCCTTTCCAACTTGTGTTAACAAGTTCACAATTTAGCAGAGTAACATTCCCCTTTTTAAACTCACAGCGGATGCGTTTGCTCAGGCTCGCTAAAGCCTCTATAATAACTGTTCTGGTATTTCCCCCTTATTCCCTCATAAAAGACATGACACAATCTTCTATAAAAGTATAAAAACAGTTTACAGTGATACCTCGGGTTAAGTACTTAATTCGTTCCGAATGTTTGTTCTTAACCTGAAACCGTTCTTAACCTGAAGCACCACTTTAGCTAATGGGGCCTCCTGCTGCCACTGCGCCTCCGGAGCACGATTTCTGTTCTCATCCTGAAGCAAAGTTCTTAACCCAAAGTACTATTTCTTAGTTAGCAGAGTCTGTAACCTGAAGCATATGTAACCTGAAGCGTATGTTACCTGAGGTACCACTGTACTCACATTCTGTTTACAATTGGATCCCAGAAGGCAGACTTATCTTAGAAAAGTAACATACACCTGGAAACTATCCCATAAAGAGACAGTCACTTTGTCCTCTCTTGGCCAAGAGAGCATCTTTGGCTAAGCAGATGTTGCTTCTTCGATGCATGTAGTCAAAAAGAGAGAGATGGCCGCCCTGCCCTGTGCTTTTGTCATTACCTGCACAGGTGAAGCCACACCCACCTCCAGTCACATGCAGAGGAAGTCTGTCCCAGCCCAGAAGGAAACAGGAAGTTTACCTGCTGGCTGGACAAACATTCCTCCCCATGTGTAAACATGTTCACTCTAGGAATGTACTTGACTGCTCTTGTGTTTCACATCCCCCAAAACCATCAGATCCAGCCAGCTGAAGCGGAAGATAACCAGAACATGGACCACTCTGGACAGACAGTCTATGGGCAGGTAGGGTCTCAGCCTGCGTACCAGATGGAGCTGGTAGACAGCTGCCCGGGGCACAAAATTGACCTGCATCTCCATGGATAGCTATGAGTCCAAAATGACTTTCAGGCTGCGCACCTGGTCCTTCAGGGGCAAAGTTACCCCATTCGGGACCAGGGAGTCCTCCACACTTGCCCGCCCCCTGTCCTCCCAAAACAGGACTTCTGTCTTGTCAGGATTCAACCTAAATCTGTGGAGCTTCTTAGCTGCGATCAACAGGGTGTTTGTACACAACACAGCAGAAGACAAGCAACTCGACATCACCAGGAAGGTTTGCCATTGGCCTCTGCCTGAGATACTGGAAAGGCGCTGCCAGTTGGTGCCGACAACACTGACCTCGATGGGCTGGTGGGCAGCTGTCCTCTCTCGCTGTGATTCGGTTCGTTTTCTCTCCCACTTGCTTAAGCTTAGAGCGGACTCTTTGCAAGCCCCGAGCCAACAGAGGAAGGAAACTTTCGATCGGGGAGATTGCAGAGACTTGTGCAACCGAGAAGCCGCTCCAAGAGACACATTAGATTTTGGCAGGCTGCGATGTTGTGTTCTGGAAAAGGTGTTCAAGGCAGGGCTGCCTCCGCTCTGCCAATATCCTCGGGGCAAGACTGTTCCGCTTGCTCCTCTTTCCCCGAGTGTGAAGAGACGACATTGCCATGGGTGACCTGTCTTTACCCTGCTCTGCCATTGACGGCTACTAGGACATCGGCACTTGCCAGGCCTGAAGCGGAAGAAAAATAAACTTGGTGCAAGCCACCTTGCGGGTAGGGGGAAACTTCCCAAATTCTCCGTCCTGGGTTTGGAGGCACTGAATCCTCTTATCCCTGCAATAGGGTCGTGATCCTGCATCCAGGATGAGCAAAGGCGTCCTCTCCATCAGGGAGCTCGCTGGCAAGACTCAGACCCCACTGGTCCTGCTCCTTCTTGCTTCCTGGTCAGCTTGCCTGTGCCTTGCAATTTTTGCATGGTTCTACCAATGCTAGTGGGATGCGGGTGGCGCTGTGGGTTAAACCACAGAGCCTAGGACTTGCCGATCAGAAGGTCGGTGGTTCGAATCCCCGCGACGGGGTGAGCTCCCGTTGCTCGGTCCCTGCTCCTGCCAACCTAGCAGTTCAAAAGCACGTCAAAGTGCAAGTAGACAAATAGGTTATTTGTGGGGCCTGCTTGGTGTTTTTACATGAGTAGAATGTGTCCTTTTATTTAAAATGCGTCTCTGGGTTCTTTGTGGGGCATAGGAATTCATTAATTCATTTATTTTTTCAAAATATAGTCCGGCCCCCCAAAAGGTCTGAGGGACAGTGGACCGGCCCCCTGCTGAAAAAGTTTGCTGACCCCTGAAACAGAGGATCAGGCGTAACCCTGAATAAATGGCAAGCCTGTCTTCAAAATGCACTGTAGGGTTTTCCTTGCTGTGACACTGGGTGCGTTTACGGGGCGAGAGACTTGCTTTCGCCTGCCCCAAATGTGGAGCAATCAGGAGGCTTGCCAAAAACAAGGGCGTGTGAATCGGCCGTGGGGAGGAAAAGGGTATTTCCCCCAATACGACTGATGTGCTTTTACGGGTTTCCTTTTGACAAATTGGAAGGGAGTGCAGACGCCTCCCAGAGCCACCTCTGCGGTTGAAAAAGCCGCAGCAAACAGAGACGAGGAAGCAGATAAGAGCTGCTTTGTATGGTCATGCCTAAAACACATCGGCCCAGTTTCCTGTTTCCAAGAGTGGACAGCCTCTGGGAAGCTCGCAAACATGGCATCGAAGCGATAGACTTTTCTCTCTTTATTTTTGGCCTGCCCCATCAGGCCTGCTATCCTTAAACAGGGTGGGTCATCATGGCTATGAGCCCTTGGTACTTTTCTGCTCTATAAAGATCAGGCCAAAGTTTCAGCATCCCAGTAAGAAGAAGAAGAAGAGTTTGGATTTGATATCCCGCTTTATCACTACCCTAAGGAGTCTCAAAGCGGCTAACATTCTCCTTTCCCTTCCTCCCCCACAACAAACACTCTGTGAGGTGAGTGAGGCTGAGAGACTTCAGAGAAGTGTGACTGACCCAAGGTCACCCAGCAGCTGCATGTGGAGGAGCGGAGACGCGAACCCGGTTCCCCAGATTACGAGTCCACCGCTCTTAACCACTGCACCACACTGGCTCTCTCTTCCAGTGTACTGGAAGAAGCAAAGATCACCCGTGTCGAAGCAATGATTCTTCAATATCAACTTCGTTGGACTGGTCATGCTGTTCGGATGCCTGATGATCGTCTTCCAAAGCAACTACTCTATTCCGAACTTAAAAATGGAAAGCGTAATGCTGGTGGTCAACAAAAGAGGTTCAAAGACTCTCTCAAGGCAAATCTAAAAAAATGTAGTATAAACACTGACAACTGGGAAACACTGGCCTGCGAGCGCTCCAGTTGGAGAACAGCCTTTAACAAAGGTGTCATGGGCTTTGAAGACGCTCGAACTCAGGACGCAAGGGAGAAACGTGCTAAGAGGAAGGCATGCTTGGCAAACACTCACTGGGATCAACTCCTGCCTAGAAACCTATGTCCCCACTGTGGAAGGACGTGTGGATCCAGAATTGGCCTCCACAGTCACTTACGGACTCACTGTTAAAACTGTGTTTATGGAAGACAATCTTACTCGGCTACGAGGGATCACAGAAGAAGAAGGAGAAGGAGAAGGAGAAGGAGAAGGAGAAGGAGAAGGAGAAGGAGAAGGAGAAGGAGAAGGAGAAGGAGAAGGAGAAGGAGAAGAAGAAGAAGAAGATCAGTTGTGCCAGGCAAATGTTCTCATTTTTGTACACATTCCTTCATGGGAGAAGATAAAATCTAGGACCTCTTGCTGGAGACTCATCGAAAACCCAGCTGAGCTCCAGTTAGGTGAAAATCCACGGATACTGGAACGGCCTGCATTTTGATTGCAGGTGTGTCAGTGAGAGGACAAAGGTCCGTATAATTAAAGCTATGGTTTTCCCAGTAGTGATGCATGGAAGTGAGAGCTGGACCATAAAGAAGGCTGATCGCCAAAGAATGGATGCTTTTGAGTTCTGGTGCTGGAGGAGACTCTTGAGAGTCCCATGGACTGCAAGAAGATCCAACCTCTCCATTCTGAAGGAAATCAGCCCTGAGTGCTCACTGGAAGGACAGATCCTGAAGCTGAGGCTCCAATACTTTGGCCACCTCATGAGAAGAGAAGAGTCCCTGGAAAAGACCCTGATGTTGGGAAAGATGGAGGGCACAAGGAGAAGGGGACGACAGAGGACGAGATGGTGGGACAGTGTTCTTGAAGCTACAAACATGAGTCTGACCAAACTGCGGGAGGCAGTGGAAGACAGGAGTGCCTGGCGTGCTCTGGTCCAGGGGGTCACGAAGAGTCGGACACGACTAAACGACTAAACAACAACAACAACAACAACCCTATACCAGGGGATCTCAGGGCAATTCACAGAATAAAATCAAGATATAAAACTACAATAGGTAAAGGTAAAGGGACCCCTGACCATTAGGTCCAGTCACTCTAGGGTTGCGGCGCTCATCTCGCTTTATTGGCCGAGGGAGCAGGCGTACAGCTTCCAGGTCATGTGGCCAGTATGACTAAGCCGCTTCTGGCAAACCAGAGCAGCGCACGGAAACGCCGCTTACCTTCCCGCCGGAGCGGTACTTATTTATCTACTTGCACTTTGACATGCTTTCAAACTGCTAGGTTGGCAAGAGCAGGGACCGAGCAACGGGAGCTCACCCCATCACGGGGATTCGAACCGCTGACCTTCTGATCGGCAAGCCCTAGGCTCTGTGGTTTAACCCACAGCGACACCCGCATACCTCTACATATAATCAAAATTAAAACAACAACGCAATACCACCCCCCGCAAAAAAGAACCACATTTTTAAAGGGCATAGGGTGTAAATCGGATCAACCAAATACCTAGTTAAAGAGGAATGTTTTTGCCTGGTGCCTAAAGGTGTTTAAAGAAGGCACCAGGCGAACTTCCCTAAGGAGAGCATTCCACAGACAGGGAGCCACTGCAGAGAAGGCCCTGTTCTTGCATTGCCACCCTCTGGACCTCTCGAGGAGGAGACACACGAAGGAGGGCCTCAGAAGATGATCTCAGGGACCGGGTAGGATCATATGGAAAGAGGCGGTCCTTAAGGTATTGCTATCCTGAGTCATTTAAGGCTTTATAGGTCAAAATCAGCACTTTGAATTGGGCCCGGAAACTCATTGGTAGCCAGTGCAGTCGAACCAGGATCGGTGCAATATGTCACGTAGGAATCCTGCCCGCAGCCGTTCCCTGGGTGGGCTTGAACCACCAATCTTTTGGTCAACAGCCGGATGCACTGACCCACTGCGCCACCCGGCTCCCAAGACTTTGGGAATGCGCGGGATTTAGCCTCGTTGCTTGTTGGAGCTGAGCCAGGCTGGTCTGCCAGGAGCAGCTCAAGGCAACGACCCCACAAAGCGTGCAAATCAACATTCCTCGCTGGCAGCTGAGAAAGCTATCACAAAGGGGGTGAGATTTCCCTTCTGCTTGCAGCCTCCCTGTTGGCTGTGGCTGCGGGCAGGGGCATTGGGGTCAATGGGAAAAGAAAGGTGAGCAGGAGCTGGATTCAAGAGAAGGAAGCTCTCTTCACCTTCAGTGTGGCACCGTTCAAAGCGCTGACAGTTTTCCCAGTGGAACGGTCTTCTTCTTCTTTGGAGATCCCTCATACCCGAGTAAGATTGTCTTCCATGAACACGGTCTTAACAGTGAGTCTGTAAGTGGCTGTGGAGGCCAATTCTGGATCCACACGTCCTTCCACAGTGGGGACATTGGTTTCCGGGAGGGAGTTGATCACGGTGTGGATTTGCCAAGCGTGCCTTCCTCTTAGCATGTTTCTCCCTTTCGTCCTGAGTTTGAGCATCTTCAAAGCCCATGACACCTTTGGTAAAGGCTGTTCTCCAACTGGAACGCTCACAGGCCAGTGTTTCCCAGTTGTCGGTGTTTATACTACCTTTTTTTAGATTTGCCTTGAGACAGTCTTTGAACCTCTTTTGTTGACCACCAGCATCACACTTTCCATTTTTAAGTTTGGAATAGAGGAGTTGCTTCGGAAAACGATCATCAGAACAACATGGCCAGTCCAACAAAGTTGATGTTGAAGAATCATCGCTTCAACACTGATGACCTTTGCTTCATCCAGTACACTGGCATTAGTTCACCTGTCTTCCCAAGTGATGTGTAATTTTTTTCGGAGACACCGTTGATGGAATCTTTCGAGGAGTTGGAGATGGCGATTGTAAGTGGTCCATGTTTCATAAGCATACAGTAAGGTTGGTGGTACAATAGTTTTGCAAATGAACATTTTGGTTTCACTGCGAATGTCCCGGTCCTCAAACACTCTGCACTTCAATCGGGAGAAAGCCACACTCACAGAGCTCAGGCGATGCTGGATTTCAGCATCAATGTCGGCCCAGGTAGCAGAGGTGATCGACACTTTCCAACCTTACACCATTGAGTTGGATTTGTGGCACTGCAGGGGGGTTGTTTTCTGCATGACTGGCTGGCAGGCAGGCACCTTAAACAACAGGGACAATAATGACTTTGGAAATCAAAAGTTATATTGGTTAAATTCACACAATTTAGTTTTTGCTTGTTGAGCAAAATGTGTGCAAAATCGTGTAGAAATCATTAAAAATTATAGCAAAGTGCTTGCAGTTAGATTTATTATTATTATTATTATTATTATTATTCATTACCTGAGATGTTCAGAAGGTAAAATGGTAATACTTTGGTTTTCCGAAAGCAATTGATGTCCTTCTTCGTCAAGCGATCAAGCTGAATGTTGCCCAGTCACAAACACAAATTGGCAGATTTGAATTCCTCAAATCCAAAAACGTATTTTTAAGACCCCTCACTGAAGAAATTTGCAAAAAGTAAGTTTCGCCCCCTAGACAAAAAATGGAAAACACAAGAACTACCAACAATTGAAGAATGGCAGATGAAGATGATAGAATTTATGGAGCTGGCTGATCTCACTGGGAGAATCCGCGACCAGAAGGAAGAGGAACATCAAGAAGATTGGAAGAAATTTAAAGACTATTTGAATAAATATTGTAATATTAAAGATATGTAACCACTTGAAAGAATCAATTAGGCCTAGGATTAAATTGGGATTAAATTTATAAATAAGAAAATGCATGATAAGGAAAGTGATGTAATATGATTATGACTGTGATTTGGTTTTTTGAAATATTGATACTGGAAACTGCTACAGATAATTACTAAGAAATTCAGATGGAAGAGACTCGAGGAAGTCAAATACTATGTTTATGAAGATGGATGGTACTTAATTGTAATTAATTAAATGGCATTATTCTGTATTGTATGTTTTAATTTTTTTCCTTTTTTCTATCTTTTTTCTGTTTTATCTTTTGTTTGTTTTTGCTACTGTTAATTCTTTTGTATTATTCTTATTTACTGAAAATGATAAATATTATTTGGGGGGGAAGTAAGTTTCGCCCCCCCAAATGACACACCCTACTGGCGCCCCCCAGTTTTGCTGGACTCCAAGCTCTGGTTAGAACCAGCCAGGTCAGGGGTGACTGGGACTGAAGTTTTGCAAAATCTGAGTGGCCGCAAACTCTCCACTTCTGGTTTCTTGCTCCAGAGGAGCCGCCTTGTCGCCTGGACAGTGTGGAGAGTTTGGGTTTGGAGGGGGAGCGTTAAAAACATTTACAAGGTTTGGAGTCCTCGCCTGTCTGCTTCTTCGGTTGCCTCCAGTCCTGACTTCGGGGATTCGTCTTGAGCCTATAGTGGTCAAAACAGAACAAAAAGCAGCTACTACACGTACGCAGAGGCCGGCTCCGGGAATTTCTGCGCCAAATTTCCATGCTAATAAAACACGACACCCGGTGTGATAATCGCTTAGCAAAACCTTAATTGGATGCCTTGTCCCTTCACAAACTGCAGGGCAAGGGCTGTTTGCTGGCGCTGCAAAAATGAATTTCTAGCCAAGTCTTGGAACCAGACTTAGGCACCCCAGCTGACCCCAGCTTGCTAGCAGGGTTTTTTTTTTTGCGAAGTATAAAATGAAGAATGCCTGTATGTATGTTGCTGAAAGGGTTTAACATTGGAAATTTCTATTAAAGCGTGCTGAAGCTCTCTCTAATCTCTAGCTGGGTTGATAAGGAACTGTTGATGTTCTCTGCTGGCCTTCACATGAGTGTTTAACCTTAGATCATGCGATTAAGGTACTCAATTACAAATCTCCATCTTGAAGGGAGTTGCCTGTTGGTCTTTCTCAGGACATAACGGAAACAACAACGAATGTAAT
The DNA here is from genome assembly GCF_964106645.2 of Podarcis pityusensis. Lineage (NCBI taxonomy): Eukaryota > Metazoa > Chordata > Lepidosauria > Squamata > Lacertidae > Podarcis > Podarcis pityusensis. The sequence continues at coordinate 6,194,880 of NC_138043.1, forward strand.
AATCTGTCCAGGAGCTGCATAGCCTTAGGCTGGATGCAGACTAATGCAAGCTATGGGAGAGACAGAGATTTGAATTTTATTCTGATTGTAATTATGTTACATATACTTAAGAAGAAGTACCTGTGCTTGGATATTACGGAATTATCTGGATGTATCATTGATGTTTTGTACCTGTTTTGAAGACGTTCTGGCTAGTAAAGCTTTGAATCTGAATATTTTTTATTCCAAAAGGATTCTGTTTTCTGCATCCAATCGCTTCATGCTGTGCAATATTAATATCTGCAATATATTTAGCTCGCTTCCCATGATCTGCAGAAGCTAAGAGTCTGTAAATGCATTTGGAAGGAGAAGGTGTCAGAAAGGACTATATCACTTTAGCAACAGGGAGAGTGTTGTCTGTTCAGGAGAGGAATTGTAGCTTAGCAAAAGAGTCTTTGATTGACATATAGAACACCCCAGGTGGAGTTTACGTAGCGCTGAGAAAGGCCCCATCTAAAACCCCAGAGAGGGGTTAACAGTCAGTGGAATTAAATCTAAGCTACATTTGATTCAATTCACTTTGTATTTAAGAGCGAGCCTGGCTAATTTCCTGTTTTTGAAACAAAACACCAAATCTCAGCCATCCTTCAAAATTCACACTTCTCTGAACATTGCGATGCGGTTTTCCAGCCAAGAATTGTGCATGAAAATGCATTTACTAGTCAAATTGTGCAAGTGAAAATAACATGGAAAGGTGTATTATATTAAGGAAAACTGATTTGCAAAATAAATAAATAATGAGCATGTTATGGAAAATTGCATGCAAAACTGTGTATAATTGGAGAATTTCACACTGAGATGTGGATAATTTTTTGCGTGGACTTAAAAATTAGTAATCTCAAAGTGATGTGGAATGTGGAGAACTAAATCTAAGATTTGGGGGCAGGGGAGCGAAATGGAGAGGAACTGAAATGGGCATGTTCTCTACCAAACCAGGTAAATTTTGCAGATAAAGCTGATGTTCTACCATTAAGCTAAGCTTCTCCCCTGCCCCCCAAAAAGCATAAACAAGATTATAGTCTTCATGGTTTTAAATCAAGGGCGTATTGAAATAGGAAGCTAGGTTGTTTGTGGGCAGGACGTGAAATTCCAGCCTCCTCTCCTCTTTTGAAGGCCAACTTCTCTGGCCATCGAAAAGCCAGAGGTTTCTAGACCTCAGAATTCAGCTTCCACCCAGGCAAACAATTCTTGGGGCTACAAAAGCCTTATTGCCAAGCAGTTGAGACTTTATATCCATCCCTTCCTAAAAGGAAGGGTATCTTTTTGTACGCAACTGCGGCAGCAAGAGTTCTTATCGCGGCAAAATGGAAGAGTAATGAAATTCCCTCTCTGCAACGTTGGATCTGGATGAATCCCTAGCCGGAATTAAGATTGCCGGAAGAAATATCAACAACCTCAGATATGCAGATGACACAACCTTGATGGCAGAAAGTGAGGAGGAAATAAAGAACCTTTTAATGAGGGTTAAAGAGGAGAGTGCAAAATATGGTCTGAAGCTCAACATCAAAAAAACGAAGATCATGGCCACTTTTCCCATCACCTCCTGGCAAATAGACGGGGAAGAAATGGAGGCAGTGAGAGATTTTACTTTCTTGGGCTCCATGATCACTGCAGATGGTGACAGCAGCCACGAAATTAAAAGACGCCTGCTTCTTGGGAGAAAGGCGATGGCAAACCTAGACAGCATCTTAAAAAGCAGAGACTTCACCTTGCCAACAAAGGTCCGTATAGTTAAAGCTATGGTTTTCCCAGTAGTGATGTATGGAAGTGAGAGCTGGACCATAAAGAAGGCTGATTGCCGAAGAATGGATGCTTTTGAATTCTGGTGCTGGAGGAGACTCTTGAGAGTCCCATGGACTGCAAGAAGATCCAACCTCTCCATTCTGAAGGAAATCAGCCCTGAGTGCTAACTGGAAGGACAGATCCTGAAGCTGAGGCTCCAATACTTTGGCCGCCTCATGAAAAGAGAAGACCCTGGTGTTGGAAAAGATGGAGGGCACAAGGAGAAGGGGACGACAGAGGACGAGGTGGTTGGACAGTGTTCTCGAAGCTACCAGCATGAGTGTGACCAAACTGCGGGAGGCAGTAGAAGACAGGAGGGCCTGGCATGCTCTGGCCCATGGGGCCACGAAGAGTTGGACACAACTAAACAACTAAACAACAACAAGGTTGGATCCAAAAGCTGACAGAATAGGCCGAATTTGGTGGTCTATCAGAAAAAATAAAGACTAATTAAAAACAGGAATTTGTCTCCAAATGGAAGGTTTTCAAAGAATATTTGAAATACAGAAATAGTAGCTTAAACTCTGTTGCAGCATTCGAGGAACTTCAGTAATAGTTGCAAGGTAGATATAAGAATTAAGATATATTAAGAAAAAGTTAAATGATGATAAAAGTGTGTATTGGCAATAAGTAATATGAAATCAAAATAAGGAATAGACGGGAGGTTGGGTCTTTAGTGTTAAGACCAATTTATGTTTTGTTGTTTGTTAAGAAAATTTTGTGTCTGCTGTTATTCCTGTGTGTAATTTGGTATTTGTGTTTTCTCTTTTTTTCTTTTCTTGCTGTATCAATAAAAATAATTTTTTTAATTTTTTTTAAAAGGAGAGACTTAATATCCAACCCATTTGATCGGGGTGGGAAGAAGGAGATTTCAACCTTGCAAATTGCAGCGCAGTCAGGGGGTCTTGACTGACAGACTCAGAGAAAGCCTGCGATGTCTTGTCGTTGTTCACAAAAACACCCCTTTTGATGTGCTTTGTTGTTTAGTCGTTTAGTCGTGTCCGACTCTTCGTGACCCCCTGGACCAGAGCACACCAGGCACTCCTGTCTTCCACTGCCTCCCACAGTTTGGTCAGACTCATGTTTGTAGCTTCGAGAACACTGTCCCACCATCTTGTCCTCCGTCGTCCCCTTCTCCTTGTGGCCTCCATCTTTCCCAACATCAGGGTCTTTTCCAGGGAGTCTTCTCTTCTCGTGAGGCGGCCAAAGTCTTGGAGCCTCAGCTTCAGGATCTGTCCTTCCAGTCAGCACTCAGGGCTGATTTCCTTCAGAATGGAGAGGTTTGATCTTCTTGCAGTCCATGGGACTCTCGTCTCCTCCAGCACCATAATCCAAAAGCATCCATTCTTCGGCGATCAGCCTTCTTTATGGCCCAGCTCTCACTTGATGTGCTTATCCTCTTCCATTGTTCGCCATTTGACTATTGCGACGATCCAGAACTGCAGGGAATAATACATCTGGCCTCAAAACCTTCGTGGCCAAGCCAGCAAACATACTATAAATTACAGCAACATGCTTAAAGAGAGATGCGGGTTTTCCGTTGAGGAGTTTTATAGACTTGCTCCAACCTCAGCTGGAAGTTGGAAGCCTATGCTTCTCTCTCTTCCAGCAATGTTTTCAGAGACACGCAAACACACATAACACACACACACACATATGGTGGTAAATCTTAAGATTGCTTTGATAGATTTTGTAATCACTCCATTAGTGGCTCGTTTGGGAACGGTTCAAGGAAGAGCTTTTTTTATAATCCGTATCAAATAACTCCAAAATAAGGAAGCCATATTCTTGGGATAGCCAAGTGGAATTTTCTCCTTTCCAATCCTTGACAGTTCCTCTATTTTAGGGGCGAGGAAACTCAGACAAGGGAGCCAAGTGGGGCCTTCTGGACCTGTGTCCCTGACCATTGGGACTCTGCCCCAGGCCTCTTCCCTCCCCATACTGAGCCCAACAAGAGACACTTTTGTCCATCTACTGGGAGGAGCCACCACTGAGAAGGCCCTCTTCCACATTCCCACCTGGTGGGACCAAGACCCAAGCTGTCTGTCCTATTCTTTTGTATTACTAAAGCATATATTATTATTATTATTATTATTATTATTATTATTATTATTATTCCGCCTATCTGGCTGGGTTTCCCCAGCCACTCAGGGCGGCTCCCAACAGAACATTAAAAACACGATAAAAGATCAAACATTAAAAACTTCCCTAAACAGGGCTGCCTTCAGATGTCTTCTAAAAGTCAGGTAGTTGTTTATTTCCTTGACATCTGATGGGAGGGCGTTCCACAGGGTGGGCGCCACCACCAAGAAGGCCCTCTGCCTGGTTCCCTGTAACCTCGCTTCTCGCAGGGAGGAAACCGCCAGAAGGCCCTCAGAGCTGGATCTCAGTGTCCGGGCAGAACGATGGGGGTGGAGTCGCTCCTTCAGGTATATTGGACTGAGGCCATTTAGGGCTATAAAGGTCAGCACCAATGCTTTGACTTGTGCTCGGAAACGTACTGGGAGCCAATGTAGGTCTTTCAAGACCGGTGTCATATGGTGTCGGCAGCTGCTCCCAGTCAATAGTCTAGCTGCAATATTTGTGCTATACCTTCCCAAGTTCCATGTTTTAGAAAAATTCTGTACAGTGGTACCTCTGGTTACAGACGCTCCAGGTTACAGACGCTTCAGGTTACAGACTCTGCTAACCCAGAAATAGTCCCTCAGGCTAAGAACTTTGCTTCAGGATGAGAACAGAAATCGCACGGCGGCAGCAGGAGGCCCCATTAGCTAAAGTGGTAAAGGTAAAGGGACCCCTGACCATTAGGTCCAGTCGTGACCGACTCTGGGGTTGCGGCGCTCATCTCGCTTTATTGTCCGAGGGAGCCGGCGTACAGCTTCCGGGTCATGTGGCCAGCAGGACTAAGCCACTTCTGGCGAGCAAGAGCAGGGCACGGAAACGCCATTTACCTTCCCGCCGGAGTGGTACCTCTTTATCTAGTTGCACTTTGACATGCTTTTGAACTGCTAGGTTGGCAGGAGCAGGGACTGAGCAACAGGAGCTCACCCCCTCGCGGGGATTCGAACCGCCGACCTTCTGATCGGCAAGTCCTAGGCTCTGTGGTTTAACCCACAGCGCCACCCAGCTAAAGTGGTACCTCAGGTTAAAAACAGTTTCAGGTTAAGAACGGACCTCCAGAACGAATTAAGTTCTTAACCCAAGGTACCAGTGTATTTAGTTTTGTAACTGACTCTGCAAGCAGAAAACCGTATAACACGGGGAAAACAGGCCGTGCAGGAATACCCACGGAGACGGGGAATCTCTGAGAAAATTCTTGATCTGCCTGTTCTCAGTGCAGCTGGTCTGTTGCTGGTCTCTCGGCCTTTTCCGAATCTCCCCCCAAGGCCAGGCGCTCATGCCACCTTCCCCGGGAAATCGGAGAGCGATGAGGAATGCGCCATAAACTGAGAAAACGGTGATACATCTTCTTGACTGCATCTTTCAAGGCGGGCTCCGTGCGTGGCAGGGAAAAGGCGGGGGGAGGACGGACCGCCCCACAGCAGCTAAGCACCTCACAGATTCAGGGGGCTGCCTTGTTGCTGTTGTTAGTAATATTGTCAAGTGGATTTAGTGGCAGCTTAGTGGGGCCTGGGCAGCAGACCTCCGCCGTCATCCCTAGACGCAGCCGGGGGAACCGGCCCGTCTCAAAGAGCAGCTGTAGAATCCCAGTGCCCACCCACCCGTTTGCGTCTGACTTCAAAACCAGTGAGAGCAGGAGGACGAGGGCTCCTTCCCTCTTGCCCTTTGGCTCCCTCTTCCATGACGAACCATAAAAAAGAGGCCGTGGAAGTCTGAAAAATTCATTTTCATTGGCACTTGGGCATGGAAAAATTGCGCCATAAATAGCAGAGCTCTTGGAAGGGAAGCTACGAGCTCTTTTATTTTATTTTTTGGTTGTTGTTGCTTTCTCCTTTTTTGTTTAAAGCCGCGGCAAATTGGCCCGTGTGTTTACACATCCTCTAATGAGACGAAAGGAATCGCAGGCTCTTTGGTTTTTCCAGACCCCGGGTCCCAAAGCGCTGAGGAGGATTTCAGGCAGGCCTCAGATCTGCCTTCTGAGATGGGGATCTGCGGTAGGGCAGACTTCAAAACATGGACACGTCGGGACACAGACAAGCAACAACCAGAAATTCAGTTTTCACACCCCCCCCAACCCCCAGTCCCCTGGATTGTATGTGAGATGCAGGCAGGTAAGCACGCCAGGTGGGGGGTTTGAGGGGTCTTCAGCACCCCCAAAATTTACAAGGAGGGGGCTGGACCCCCCAAATCCCATGGCCCTGCTCCTCCTCCGCCCCCCTGCAATGGGCGGGGGGGCAAGTTGGTGCCCTTGCATGCAAGGCTCAGAAGTTAACTAGCTGTGGCAGCGAGAATATTATTGGCACAAAAATGGAAGCAAGAAGAATTACCGACGAAAGAAGAATGGAGGATGAAATGGATGGACTATGCAGAACTTGACAAATTAACAGGAAGGATTTGAAACCTGCGGGACTAGAGATTCTTAGAAGACTGGAGTAAATATACAAACTATTTGGAAAGTAATCGTAACGAACAGATCACGCCAGTAGGACTGCAAGAAGTTTTGTAAGGAGGATTATATGAAATATTGCAAGAAAGACTATGAGGAGAATTATTAGTTAATGACAATTAAGAGTTATAGTGAAATTAAGAAATGCAGAATAAGTGATAAAGAACGAAAAATCATCAGAGGTGTTGATGAAAGTCTAAAATATTGCATAAGATGAAAAGTTATGTTATGTGACTGTTGGAAATGATATGTTAAAAAAACCAATAAAAATGTATATATATATATAAAAGAGAGAAGTTGATTAGCTGTATTTATTCAGTGTGGTGTAGTGGTTAAGAGCGGTGGACTCGTAATCTGGGGAACTGGGTTCGCTTCCCCGCTCCTCCACATGCAGCTGCTGGGTGACCTTGGGCCAGTCACACTTCTCTGAAGTCTCTCAGCCCCACTCACCTCACAGAGTGTTTGTTGTCAGGGAGGAAGGGGAAGGAGAAGGTTAGCCGCTTTGAGACTCCTTCGGGTAGTGATAAGACAAACCTAGGCAGCATCTTAAAAAGCAGAGACATCACCTTGCCAACAAAGATCCGTATAGTTAAAGCTATGGTTTTCCCATAGCCGATTAAAAAGGTCGGCGGTTCGAATCCCCACGACGGGGTGAGCTCCCGTTGATCAGTCCCAGCTCCGGCCAACCTAGCAGTTCGAAAGCACGTCAAAGTGCAAGTAGATAAATAGGTACCGCTCTGGCGGGAAAGTAAACAGCGTTTCTGTGTGCTCTGGTTTCCGTCACGGTGTCCCGTTGTGCCAGAAGCGGTTTAGTCCTGCTGGCCACATGACCCGGAAATCTGTCTGCGGACAAATGCTGGCTCCCTCAGCCTGAAAGCGAGATGAGCGCCACAACCCCATAGTCGCCTTTGACTGGACTTAACCGTCCAGGGGTCCTTTACCTTTACCTTTTGCACATTCTCAACAGCGCTTTCTGTTATTCCTTTGCAGGTTCTCTGGCTCACAGACACAAGGATGGGAAATCAAAACGTAAGGGATTACAGTGGTAACTCGGGTTACAGACACTTCAGGTTACAGACGCTTCAGGTTACAGACTCCGCTAACCCAGAAATAGTACCGCAGGTTAAGAACTTTGCTTCAGGAAGAAAACAGAAATTGTGCAGCGGCGGCAGCAGGAGGCCCCATTAGCTAAAGTGGTACCTCAGGTTAAGAACAGTTTCAGGTTAAGAACGGACCTCCAGAATGAATTAAGTTCTTAACCCGAGGTACCACTGTATTATGCTGAAAGTGAAATGAATAATGTCAGGTTTTGAGTAAAAAAGCTAAAAATTCTTTTGGAAAGGACTCTGGCCATGCCACGCCTCCTCTCCTCAAGCCACACCCCTCAACAGTGTGGCTCCGCCCCCACTTTGAGAGCCGCCGTCTGCTTGGAATCTGTCTCCGAACTGCGATAATCGTTTCTTGCAATGTTACGTCCTCCGTGCCTGGAGGTTGCGTGAACTCTTCGGCTTTCTCAGGTCTCACTTTGCCCGCTATTCAGTCACGCCCGTAGCTCTGCCCATTTTCACCAGGGGCCTTGCCCCCCCACCACCACGCAGCCCCTGGGAAGCTGCCCCCCAAGGAATGTAAGGCCTCCCACCCAAGCTGGGAGGTAAAAAAAAATATTCCATTGCCTGGAAGCGAAACCCATCTCTCCCCCCCCCCACTTCCAGCCTCTTCCTTTTGCTCATCTGCAAACATCTGCAGCCTAAATCATAAATTAATCTGACTAAAACACAAGTTAATAGACTTGCGGAGACCCCCAGATTCTGATCTTGACAGATTAGAGTGGAGAGGAAGGATCCAAAAGTATATTTCTCAGCCCTTTGCTCAATGGGACGACTCTGAGAAAAAGTCTGCACGTTCTGAGTCGGTAACGAGTTCCAGATTTTTTGTGGGGGGGGGGTGTGCTTGTCAGCTGCTTTGCATTATTTATAGATCCCTTGTGGTCATCGGGAAATGATGGGGTGGGTGGGGAGGAGTAGGGTCTCATCACTCCGGACTCAAGGCAGCCTGCCCCCCGGGGATACGTTACAAGTTTCGTTCACAATTTTTCAAACAACGCCCCCCCCCCCTCTGAGTATTCTGTTTCCTGGTCTGAAGTAAGAAGCAATTATGCTCCGTCTCTTCCTTAAAGCAAGGTTGTAGATTTACAGTGCCGGGAGGGTGGGGTGGGCAGGGGTTGCCGGGAGCCCGAAGCCGATTAACACCCCCTTTTTTGCAAAAGAATAAAAAAATAACGGGGGAGGTCGTGTACAAATTCACAGCGTGAGGTTTGAAATCTGAAGCGCCGAGGTAATGCTCTCGCATCTCTGCACGGCGGTTGGGACATGATTTGTGGGGAAGGGTACATTTATATTTACAGTGAGGGGGGGGAGTATTTGATTCCCTGCTTAATTTGCCCATTTGCCCTCTGACAAAGAAATGACCAGTCCATAATTTTACAGTGGTACCTCGGGTTAAGTACTTAATTCGTTCCAGAGGTCCGTACTTAACCTGAAACTGTTCTTAACCTGAAGCACCACTTTAGCTAATGGGGCCTCCCGCTGCCACCGGAGCATGATTTGTGTTCTCATCCTGAAGCAAAGTTCTTAACCTGAAGCACTATTTCTGGGTTAGTGGAGTCTGTAACCTGAAGCGTATGTAACCCGAGGTACCACTGTAATGGTAATATAATAATAATAATAATAATAATAATAATAATAATAATAATAATAATTTATTTATTTATACCCCGCCCATCTGGCTGGGTTTCCCCAGCCACTCTGGGCGGCTTCAAACAAAACACTAAAATACAACAACCTATTAAACATTAAAAGCTTCCCTGAACAGGGCTGCCTTCAGATGTCTTCTAAAAGTCTGGTAGTTATTTTTCTCTTTGACATCTGGTGGGAGGGCATTCCACAGGGCGGGCACCACCACCGAGAAGACCCTCTGCCTGGTTCCCTGTAACTTGCCTTCTCGCAGTGAGGGAACTGCCAGAAGTCCCTCGGAGCTTGATTTCAGTGTCTGGGCTGAACAATGGAGGTGGAGACGCTCCTTCAGGTATACTGGACCGAGGCCGTTTATTGTAGCTGTGAGAGACAGAATAACAACAGGAAAAAAACCCCAGAAACCCAGAAGACGAAAGTCAGAGATTCTGTCTCTCACAGCTACAATAAACCTACCATTTAAATTACGGACTGGTCATTTCTTCGTCAGAGGGCAAACGGGCAAATTTAGCAGGGGAGCGAATACTTATTTCCCTCACTGTACAGTGGTACCTCGGGTTACATACGTTTCAGGTTACATACGCTTCAGGTTACAGACTCCGCTAACCCAGAAATAGTGCTTCAGGTAAAGAACTTTGCTTCAGGATGAGAACAGAAATTGTGCTCCGGCGGCGCGGCAGCAGCAGGAGGCCCCATTAGCTAAAGTGGTGTTTCAGGTTAAGAACAGTTTCAGGTTAAGAACGGACCTCTGGGATGAATTAAGTACTTAACCCGAGGTACCACTGTATTTGGTTTTGTCATCATTGAAGTCAGGGGAGAGGGGTTGCAACGGCAGCCAGTCTCCACCCCTTCTCCAGCGATTCCTGGCTCTAAACTGGCCTAAACGGTTTTCAGCGTCAGCCATACGGCTCAAAATAGAATTGCGGAATCATAGACCTGGAAGGGGTCCCCAGAGCCATCTAGTCCAACCCCCTGCAATGCAGGAATCTCAACTGAAGCATGCATGGCAGATGGCCGTCCGAATAACACCAGCCAAGTCTTCATTCATGCATTCCTTTATTTCTTCGCTCGGCCGCCGTGTTTTATCTTCCGCCAGAAAGCATCTGCAGAACAGCTAGCCTGTCGGGAAAACAACACAGTCCCTACCTTTCAGGCTTACCAAAAAATAAAATAAAAATGGTACAGCACAAAAGGAAAAAGGATTGGAGAGGGAAGAGGAAAGCAAGCAAACTCGGGCGCCACGTTCTGAACATTGCAGGGTTCTCACTACGCTTTTGTTGACCAAACCCTGAATTGATTGATTCAGGTCACTGTATTGCAGGCTGGTTTCAGCAGCCAAAAACCTACATTTTTCTGGCTCGTGGGATTGACCAGTCAGACATGTTTTCTGCCCCTTGACCCATAAGTCTGTTGACCCGTCACATCGTTGCATTAATCCACCTGAAAACCCCATGCAAGAAGACTGCATTTAAATTGACTCCCGATCCCACAAACACTTTGTCTTCATTTTTAACAGAGCAATTTCCTGTTAGAGAAAGCCGGTTTGAACTCAATCATCACGGAGGGGGGTGGCGATCCTAAAATTAAAAAGGGGAATGGGGAGGATGAGGGGTCGAATCCTATTCCATCCCTCCCACCCCCCTTTCCACTCAAATTTTCTTCCTTAGGAAGAATTTCCCCATCCGCCAACCCGTCAAGAGATCTGGTTACTTCTGAACGATGCTTGGAGGTGCTTTGTGGTCAACAGATACCTCCGACTTGGGTGTTGCCATGGCGATAAATACATGTGGTCCCATCTTTCCTTCCTCACCGCCCCCCCCCCCCAACTTGCCAGAGTAATCTCATTGTCCGCAGATATTCTTGGAAGGGAATTCTCACGCTGCAAGAAGGCAGATGGCTGTGAAGTCCGTCCTCCTTGATTTCCTCACCTGGGCGATGAATTTTATGGCTGCTGGCGCGAGTACAAGGAACGGCCGCGGCGCTCCGTGGGGCTTGGTTACAGTCTGAATGAAATATTTCGGGAGGGAGGGAAAGCGGGGGAAGGGGGGTAGTGGAAGGAAATGGGCAAAACTAGACACAAGGCCCAGCTGGGGCTGTTGGTTTATTTTTATTTTCCCCCCAATAATGTTTATTAAATTTCATACAAAAACACAACTTTTAACAAACAGAAAAAGAAAAAACAATAATAAAAGAAAAAGAAAAAAGAAAAGAAATAAAGTATTTCAAACCTCACATATACCACCACATACAATAAGACTTCGTTAATTAATTAAAATCCAACTTCATAAACATATTGCTTGACTTCCTCTAATCTCTTCCAACTGAATTTCCATGTAATTAAATGTAGCAGTTTCCAATATCATTATTCCATATAACAATATTCCAGTCATAATCAAATTTCCTAACTTTTCTTATCATACTTTTTCTTATATATTTATTTAATCCCAATTTAATCCTAGGCCTAATTAGTTCTTTCAAGTGGTTACAAATCTTTAATATTACAATATTTATTCAAATAGTCTTTAAATTTCATCCAATCTTCTTGATATTGGATGAAACAGCTGGGGCTGTTGGTTTAAACCAGGCATAGGCAAACTCGGCCCTCCAGATGTTTTTGGCCTACAACTCCCATGATCCCTAGGTAACAGGACCAGTGGTCAGGGATGATGGGAACTGTAGTCCCAAAACATCTGGAGGGCCAAATTTGCCTATGCCTGGTTTAGACCTGCAGGACAGCACCTGACATGAGTTAATCTTCATTTCTTGGGAATGGAACACAAAGCACAGCTACAGAATATCCTCCAACCTTTTTGCAATGAAAATAGGGACATCCGATTCCATCATCATATTTTTATTTTTGTTCCCTGCCCATCTGACTGGGTTGCTCCAGACACTCCAGATCCAACCTCCAGCAACAGTGGGCAAAGCACGCCTTGGAGGCCAGATCTTCTGCCCCATGCATCCTGCCGCCTGAGGCAGTCACCTCGCCTCACCTCTTGGGTGGGCCGGCACTGACTACTGGGATGTGTGGCCCCTGGAAGATAGCTCTATAGGCCGAGGGAGCTGGCGTTTTTCCGGATCATGTGGCCAGCATAACTGAGCCACTTCTGGCGAACCAGAGCAATACACAGAAACGCCATTTACCTTCCCGCTGCAGTGGTACCTATTTATCTACTTGCACTGGCATGCTTTCAAACTGCTAGGTGGGCAGGAGCAGAGACCGAGCAAAGGGAGCTCACCCCATCCCGGGAATTCGACCTTCTGATCGGCAAGTCCTAGGCTCTGTGGTTTAACCCACAGCGCCACCCGCGTCCCGAGAACAGACTTAAAAAGGTAAAGGGAACCTGACCATTAGGTCCACTCGTGACCGACTCTGGGGTTGTGCGCTCATCTCGCTCTATAGGCTGAGGGAGCCTGCGTTTTTCTGCAGACAGCTTCCGGGTCATGTGGCCAGCAGGACTAAGCCACTTCTGGCAAACCAGAGCAGCGCACGGAAACGCTGTTTACCTTCCCGCCGAAGTGGTACCTATTTATCTACTTGCACCTTGGCGTGCTTTCAAACTGCTAGGTTGGCAGGAGCAGGGAATGAGCAATGGGAGCTCACCCCGTCACAGGGATTCGAGCCGCCAACCTTCTGATCGGCAAGCCCTAGGCTCTGTGGTTTAACCCACAGCGCCACCCGTGTCCCTGATAACAGACTTAGGGGACCCTGAATCCATTGCTAAGCGCAATTTTTTTCCTACAACGCTCCCCAGTTGGCTGCGAAGAAGTACTTGACAACAGAATCACATTGTGGTATCCTCTTTATTTTCAGTTCACACAAAATGCTTTTTTGGGATGGGGTGCAGCAGGTAAGAGGAAAACAGATTTGACATTGCATATGTTTCCAGACAGAGCTGATCTACACGTTTGGAAAAAGCACACAATAATAGTCGTGCGCCAGACCGTAGCACTTCAGAAGGGAGAAATCGCTGTGCAAAGCGGGAACAGGGAATTTGTGTTCCAACAGATGTCTCTGGATTACATTCTCTATGGGGCTGTTGGGAACTGGAGTCCCGCAGCCTCTCCCCAGAGAGGGCCACAGGTTCCGGAGGCCTGGTGCAAGGAAAAAGAAAACAGCTCCCCGCCTTTGGAAATCTAGCTGCTCAGGGAGGAGGCGAGATTGCGTCTCCTCCCTTGCTTCGGAAAAGCGGTTTGAGCATCTGTTCCGAAATGCTACAGGTGTGCTTTTTTCTGAACAGGCAGATCTCTCCCCGCGAAAATAATCAGAACAATATTCGCCGCAACGGACTTCGTGACATCAGAGAGCTTTCGCTAGTTCTTTAAAGTATGGCAAACGTTTGGGGCTGTGATCCAAACTCCTGCCATTCCTGGGTTGATGGGTTCAGATAGATAGATACCTGTTCTGTTGCCGCTGCCTGTCCCTTGAGGGAGTTTGGGTCACAGCAACTGGTCAACCAAGAAACCTTGACCGCTGGACCCTTTGTACACTGGAAAGAGGAAGGAGAGGTGGCAATGGGGCAGGGAGGAGGGTTAGGGGGAAGAAGAGCCCCATAGCTCCTGCCAGAGCTATGGGCATCTTAGAGGAGGCAGTAGCAGCCGTGAGCGGCTTTTAGCATTGCATCTGACGTCCCGCCATTCAGGAGCCGCCTGGAATGTGGGTTACACAGGGAGCTCAGAGCTGCAATCTCACAAGCCTGTTTTCCACCCACCCACCCACATTTATTGGTGCTAAATTTTGGGGTAAGAAAAAAACGCAGGGAGAAGAAAAGATAAACGCTCCCGTTTCTTAAACAGGATGTCTCCTAAGAGATCGCGTTAAAGGGGAGCAATAACTTTTTTTTCCAACTAGATGCACGGGCTCGTATCCAGCGCTGGTCATATTCAGAGTCAACACCCCCCAAAATAAAACGGGTCGGATCCGTTACATTTCGGCAGGTTCCTTCTGAGTAGAGCTCCGCTGGAGACAAGCGTTGGGCATCCTTAGAAGGGAGGAAGGGGAAGCAAAGATCAGCCATTTGGCTGCCTCTTCAATGATTCGTTTTATCCGAGGAGAAGAAAAACTAAACGGTGGGAGATTTCGCTGTCTTTGAGCTCGTCCGCATTTGCCTTTGACACTTTCCCCCGGGGAAACCCGAACTTTACTGCTGGATCAGAGCACACATCAGTTGGGTTGGGTTGATGTTTGCTCCGATTTATTGATGAAGGGCAGTTGAGACAAGCAGAAAACCGCTTCGACTTGTGCTTTCTAGACTTGGCCCAAGCGCAGATCTGGGTGAATTCTTGGTCAATTCACCCCCCCCAAAAAAAATCTTACATATAATACCATTGCAACAAAACCAAATTAATCTTAAAATTAATTAAAATTAATTAATTAAATTAATTAATTAAATTAATTAAAATTAATTAATTAAATTAATTGAAATTAATTAATCTTAAAACGATAGATACAATCATAGGTAAAACACAAACATGGAAATGCTTAAAGTTATTTAAGAATATGACTGAACGGCAATGCTTTATGGGATAAAACACAAACAGTGCTTTCCAAAGAGAAACATTTGAAACGAAATAATTAACCTGGTTCAGAGGTGGGAGACTGGGGGGGGGGGGGGAGGAAGAGCACAACAACAATAACAACAACAACAACCAATCTATTTATCTCCACGATGATTTCTTTTGTACTAGGAAAATAACATTAAAAGAAAAACGAAAAACCTCCTTTTTTGCTGAAGTCATGAATAAATCAGACTTATAAGGCAACTAGGTAAAAATCAAATTATCCTAAGCTTTCTAAAAATATATATAGGCATGCACATACGCACAAACATTCTCTAAAAAAAATAACACATTTTATGGTCAAATAAGGCAGATACTATGGCTATAATGCAAATAACTATGGTTAAACAATGCAAAGGTTGCTAAAAACTTTCTAAACGTCAACACACAGATCTGGCAGAACTTTGTCACCACTTCTAGTCCCATTGAAATCGAACCCACTCAACAAGTTTAGCTCTGGCTAAATTGTATCTCGCTGACTTCAACAGAACTTAAATAACAACAAACTTCTACCAGATGCCGTCTGGGATTTATTTAGGCATATTTAAGTTGCAAACAATTAATGCGAACATGCACAAATTTAAAAAGAAGAGGAATTGGTTGAAAACTAGTGTGATGTTTCTCAGCGCTGAGTTTTTTGGGGGACTAATAAGAGCATAGACCTCGCACGTATTTTTGAAAAACCGCTGCTTTCAATTTATTGCTTGCACCAGGAGCAATTAAATTCAGCATTTCGTCGGTTGGCACAAACGTGTTGGTGCGACCTCCGGGAATCCCTGGAAAGAGAACGGCAAAAAATAAAATAAAATGTAATTCTTATGGCCGGCACGAGTTTTATCACTTTTACCGAAGTGAAAGGAGCACACCAGCCTAAGATCAAGAGGGCAAGATGGCAGAGGGTCATGGAAGAAGGAAGAATAATAAGAATATTAATGGACAGGATTGCAAGTTGTTTTTATATGCAATGACAGCAGCAAGACTATTATTGGCACAAAGATGGAAGCAAGAAGAGCTGCCGACGAAAGAAGAATGGAGGATGAAGCTGATGGACAATGCAGAATTAGATAAATTAACAGGAAGGATTCGAAAACTGCGGGACCAGAGATTCTTAGAAGACTGGAGGAAATATATGAGCTATTTGAAAAGCAATTGTGATGAACAGAATATACCTGTAGGACTGCAAAAAGTTTTGTAAGGTGGATTACTTGAAATATTACAAGAAAGGCTATGAGGAGAATTATTAGTTAAGGATAATTAAATGTACAGTAATAGGAAATTAAGAAATGCAGAATAAGTGATGAAGAACGGAAAATCATCAGAGGTGTGTTGATGGAAGTCAAAAATATTTTATAAGATGTGAAGATATGTTGTATGACTGTTGGAACTGATATGTTAAAAAATCAATAAAAATGTATTTTTTTAAAAAAAGGAAGAAGGGAGAGTAATAATTAATAAGTTTTATTTGTTTTTTATATTTTGGAAATGTACATCCAGTTGTTTTTTTCTTTATTTTTTTGGGGGCCCCCAAGAGAGTGGGGCCCTAAGCTATAGCTTGTTTAGCTTATACGTAAATCCCGGCACTGGCCGAACGTGAACCAGACATGAACTAGAATTAGTTCCTTTGCAGACATATTGAACTGGAACCAGTTCTTATTAAAAGGGGGATTTTCCCAAGCTCTCTACCTAAGCCAGGGGTAGGCAACCTAAGGCCTGGGGGCAGGATGCGGCCCAATCGTCTTCTCAATCCGGTCTACGGATGGTCCGGGAATCAGCGTGTTTTTACATGAGTAGAATGTGTCCTTTTATTTAAAATGCATCTCTGGGTTATTTGTGGGGCATAGGAATTCGTTCATTCCCCCACCATATACAGTGGTACCTCGGGTTACATACGCTTCAGGTTACATACGCTTCAGGTTACAGACTCCCCTAACCCAGAAATAGTACCTCGGGTTAAGAACTTTGCTTCAGGATGAGAACGGAAATTGCGCGGCGGCAGCAGGAGGCCCCATTAGCTAAAGTGGTGCTTCAGCTTAAGAATAGTTTCAGCTTAAGAACGGACCTCCGGAACGAATTAAGTACGTAACCAGAGGTACCACTGTAGTCCACCCCCCCCCAAACGGTCTGAGGGACAGTGGACCGGCCCCCTGCTGAAAAAGTTTGCTGAGCCCTGCTCTAAACTGAAGCGGATTCCAGAGGAGGAGAACTGAAATCACTGCAACTCACTCGCATCTCAGCCCCCCACAGGCTAGACAGGAAGGCTTGTTCTGATGCTTTTTGTTTCGTTAACATCCCAGTGGCGATGCTGCCATCTTGCGGGGAGAACGCACAATAAACAACGCCGGGTTTACGTATAAGCTAAACAAGCTTATAGGGCTCCACTCTCTTGGGGGCCCCAAAAAAATTAAAGGGGGAAAAAACTGGATGTACATTTTCAAAATATAAGATAAAAAAACAAATACTATAAAGCCTACATACAGCAACAGTGTTTTGTGTCGTGTAGGCTCCCGGGATGCAAGTCATGGGCCCCGCCTGCTAGCCTGCTCCCTAAAAAGTCACTGGTTTGCTCCTTTCTATATATAAGGTGCCTACATTCTGCATGGACTGGTTGCATGGAAACATGGGCAAATGGCTTGAGATACCTATGAGGTCCATAAATGACCATACAGTGGTACCTCAGGTTAAGTACTTAATTTGTTCAGGAGGTCCATTCTTAACCTGACTCTGTTCTTAACCTGAAGCACCACTTTAGCTAATGGGGCCTCCTGCTGTCGCTGCGCCGCCAGAGCCCAATTTCTGTTCTTATCCTGAAGCAAAGTTCTTAACCTGAAGCACTATTTCTGGGTTAGTGGCGTGTGTAACCTGAAGCGTATGTAACCTGAAGTGTATGTAACCCGAGGTACCACTGTATAGCATATATTCAACACAAAAAACAGCGGCAATTTGTTGTTGACAAGGGACAGCTGGACATATAAAGGGCCCCATTACCTTCAGAATAGCTGTCAACTTTCAGATTTGTAAATAAGGGATCAGCAGCCTCACCTGTCCCGAGGACAGTCCACGGGATATCTAACAATCCGGGATAGCAGCAGGAAGCAGTGGGAAACGACGCTGGAATAAGGGAATTTCCCGCAAAAAAGGGAAGGTTGACAGCTATGACCTTCAGGAACCTAGGGCCTCATCAAACCTAAATCCGGCCCTGACAATAAATATCAGCAAAGGGGCTAACAATAATGGAATCCCTTGAACCACATTCAATTTTATTTTATTTGAAGTATTATTATTCTTATTTTACTCTGCCCATCGGCAAAAAGGAAAAAAGAAGAAGACCCCCCAAGCGGTTTTTACGAAGGCAGTTCTTACAAAAGGGAAAGGGGTTGGAAGGGAAGAGGCAAACCTAAGAACGTAAAAAAGGGTCTTGCTGGATCAGGGCCAATGGCCCCATCTAGGCCGTCATCCTCTTCTCACAGCGGCTGACTAGATGCCTGTGAGAAACCAGCGAGCACCATTCGAACACAAAACCAGCTCCTGTGGCTTCCAGCAACTGGAATTTGGAAAGGTTGCTGGCTCCATGAATTTGCTGGTAAAAGGTAAAGGGGACCCCTGACCATTAGGTCCAGTTGTGACCGACTCTGGGGTTGCGGCGCTCATCTCGCTTTACTGGCCGAGGGAGCCGGCGTACAGCTTCCGGGTATGTGGCCAGCAGGACTAAGCCACTTCTGGCGAACCAGAGCAGCGCACGGAAACGTCGTTTACCTTCCCGCTGGAGCGGTACCTATTTATCTACTTGCACTTTGACGTGCTTTCGAACTGCTAGGTTGGCAGGAGCTGGGACCGAGCAACGGGAGCTCACCCCCTCGCGGGGATTCGAACCGCCGACCTTCTGATCAGCAAGTCCTAGGCTCTGTGGCTTAAGCCACAGCGCCACACGCGTCCCATGAATTTGCTGGGGACTCCCTTTAATCCCCCACTTTTGCAGCGAGTGGAGGTGACACCCAGCTTTTGCAACAATAATAATATCTGCAAACTGCCTCAAATTTCAGTCTGGGGAAGGGTGGGATATAATAATAATAATAATAATAATAATAATAATAATAATAATAATAATTCTTTTGGGGATTGAAGAACTAATTCACACCTGCCCTACCTGATTCATTTAGTAATCCCATCACTGTGGTTCTGGCTCCTTGACGTCTGGCTCTTCCGCTGCTTTGTCCTGATCTGGAGCGGATTCCGGCTGATCTGGGGCTTCCGGCTGGTCTGAAATCGGTGGCTGTTCCGTGGCTTCGGATTGGCCAGGAGCTTCCAGCTTATCCAAAGCTTCCAACTGGCCGTAAACATCTGGCTGGTCCAAGCCGTCCAGTTGGCCAAGGGATTCCAGCTGTTCCATGATTCCCTGTGGATCCGGGCTCGCGCCCAACAATAATTCCATGGAGGGAATCATGGCATCTTCCGGATCGGGGGGCAGAATGACCTCCGGCCGGACCGGCAACACTCCTTTCTCGTAGCAGTCCAGCCTCATTTCCATCATGTCTCGGATTAAGTCTGCAAGGAAAGTTGTGTCGCGTTAGAAATTGTAAATGGTAATACAGTCGTACCTCGGGTTACAGACGCTTCAGGTTGTGTTTTTTTCAAGTTACAGACCGCCGAAACCCGGAAATACCGGAACGGGTTACTTCCGGGTTTTGGCGGTCGCACATGCACAGAAGCACTAAATCATGCTTTGCGCATGCGCAGAAGTGCCGAATCGCAACCCGCGTGTGCGCAGACGCGCCGCCGCAGGTTGCGAACTCTGCGGGTTGCGAATGTGCATCACGCACGGATCACGTTCGCAACCCGAGCATCCACTGTATCCTCCTAAATGCTCAGGAATTAATAGGCCAAAGCCAGTTATGGTAGTTGATTTCGGCGCAGGAATCAGGCACAGATCAGCAATCACGGCCGGTTTAACCAAACCGGCCGCGTAGACTAAGGGCACCACACCTTTTAGGAGCCCCGCGACAACAGATCGAAATGAATACTGTACGTTTTGTGTAATAAAATTGGTTGGTAAAATAAAAAAAACTTTTAGGAGATAATTTGCGAGGGCCCCCCCAATAATTTGCAATGAGCCCCCCAACTTGAAGCTGAGGGAGCTGCTTTCTGGCGGTGCCTCCCAAGCTGCAGTTGCCAGAGAACGAACCAAGGAGCTTTGCTTTTATTTAGAAAAATATATAATTTTGCATTGTCGTTTTGTAAGAAAACAACAGCCACCGAACCTTATTTGCACATGGGGGAAAACCCCACCCCCGGATAATTTAACTTACTGTCGGCTATTGTTCTGCCCAGAACCCGGTTTTCCATGATCTCTTGTATCTCCGACATCATCCCCGGGAAGAAGCCTGTCTCGATGTCTGTGAAATACAAGGAGAGATTTTAAAAATTATTACCCGAATGGAGAAATATTGGAAGGTTGTTGTTTGGTAGAGCAGCTGAGGCTGGAAGCAGAAAGAGCTCACCCACTCTGTGGTGCAACAAGGGCAATTAAAAGCTTGCCAATTAAAAAGGCTGGCGGTTCAAATCCCTGTGACAGGGTGAGCTCCCGTTGCTTTGTCCCAGCTCCTGCCAATCTAGCAGTTCGAAAGCACACCAGTGCAAGTAGATAAATAGGTACCACTCTGGTGGGGAGGTAAACGGCGTTTCCGTGCGCTCTGGTTTCCGTCACAGTGTCCTCTTGTGCCAGAAGCAGTTTAGTCCTGCTGGCCACATGATCTGGAAAGCTGACTGCGGGCAAACACCAGCTCCCTTGGCCTGAAAGCGAGATGAGCGCCGCAACCCGATAGTCGCCTTTGGCTGGATTTAACCGTCCAGGGGTCCTTTATTTGGTCCCCTGTGTGACACCAAAATTTGATACCCTCTGTCTCTCGCCTTACATTCTAAGTACAACAACAACAACAATTTATTATTTGTACCCTGCCCATCTGGCTGGGTTTCCCCAGCCACTCTGGGCGGCTTCCAACAAAAGATTAAAAATACATTAAAATATCACACATTAAAAACTTCCCTGAACAGGGCTGCCTTCAGATGTCTTCTGAATGTCAGGTAGTTGTTTATCTCTTTGACATCTGATGGGAGGGCGTTCCACAGGGAGGGCGCCACCACCAAGAAGGCCCTCTGCCTGGTTCCCTGTAACCTCACTTCTCACAGAGATGGAACCGCCAGAAGGCCCTCGGAGCTGGACCTCAGCATCCGGGCTGGACGATGGGGGTGGAGATGCTCCTTCAGGTATCCTGGACCGAGGCCGTTTAGGGCTTTCAAGGTCAGCACCAACACTTTGAATTGTGCTTGGAAACGTCCTGGGAGCCAATGGAGGTCTTTCAGGACCGGTGTTATATGGTCTTGGCGGCCGCTCCCGGTCCCCAGTCTAGCTGCCGCATTCTGGATTAGTTGCACTTTCCGGGTCACCTTCAAAGGTAGCCCCACGTAGAGCACATTGCAGTAGTCCAAGCAGGAGATAACTAGTAAGTAATTGTTGTGGCATCCCAGCAGCGGGCAAACCGGTTGTGTTCCCCTCTGCAGCAACATCTGGGATAGCTCAGTTGTTAGAGCATGAGACTCTTAATCTCAGAGTTGTGGGTTCGAGCCCCAGGTTGGGCAAAAGATTCCTGCATTTCAAACTCTACAGTTCTTTGATTCTACGATCTGGAGGCCCAATGCAACTGATCCACGAGCCATGGACTCTCCTTAATAGGAAGTACTTATAAGGGTTTCCTGTTCTCGTCGAAACTTTTCTGGGCAATGGTAGCCTTTACTGAGAAGACAGCCAAATCTATCCATTCTGGTTCCTTGTGTTTCTTAAGTTTTCATCATCGACATGTTTTTTAAAAAGGCATGCGTGAACATTCTTGTGCATTTCCAGGCACATTCCTCCTATTAAAGGCATTCTTGTGTTTATTCCATGTACTTAACAGAATTTGCATGCCACTAAATTGCAAAAAACAACAACAATCCAACAACATCTAAGCACATCCAGCAGTACACGGCTTTCCCTAATTTCCTCAGACTTTAAAAACTTCCCTAAACAGGGATGCTCTCAGATGTCTTCAGAAAGTCAGAGCTTTTTTTATAATCCGTATCAAATAACTCCAAAATAAGGAAGCCATATTCTTGGGATAGCCAAGTGGAATTTTCTCCTTTGCAATCCTTGACAGTTCCTCTATTTTAGGGGCGAGGAAACTCAGACAAGGGAGCCAAGTGTGGCCTTCTGGACCTGTGTCCCTGACCATTGGGACTCTGCCCCAGGCCTCTTCCCTCCCCATACCGAGCCCAACAAGAGACACTTTTGTCCATCTACTGGGAGGAGCCACCACTGAGAAGGCCCTCTTCCACATTCCCACCTGGTGGGACCAAGACCCAAGCTGTCTGTCCTATTCTTTTGTATTACTAAAGCATATATTCTTCTTCTTCTTCTTCTTCTTCTTCTTCTTCTTCTTCTTCTTCTTATTCCGCCCATCTGGCTGGGTTTCCCCAGCCACTCTGGGCGGCTCCCAACAGAACATTAAAAACACGATAAAAGTTCAAACATTAAAAACTTCCCTAAACAGGGCTGCCTTCAGATGTCTTCTAAAAGTCAGGTAGTTGTTTATTTCCTTGACATCTGATGGGAGGGTGTTCCACAGGAAGGGCGCCACCACCGAGAAGGCTCTCTGCCTGGTTCCCTGTAACTTCGCTTCTCACAGTAAGGGAACAAGCAGAAGACTTGTGGCGCTGGACCTCAGTGTCCGAGCTGAACGATGGGGGTGGAGACGCTCCTTCAGGTCTACTGGACGAAGGCCATTTAGGGCTTTCAAGGTCAG
Source organism: Podarcis pityusensis (assembly GCF_964106645.2). Classification (NCBI taxonomy): domain Eukaryota; kingdom Metazoa; phylum Chordata; class Lepidosauria; order Squamata; family Lacertidae; genus Podarcis; species Podarcis pityusensis. The sequence continues at coordinate 6,217,409 of NC_138043.1, forward strand.
CACCAACACTTTGAATTGTGCTCGGAAACGTACTGGGAGCCAACGTGGGTCTTCAAGACCAGTGTTATGTGGTCTTGTCAGCCGCTCCCAGTCACTAGCCTAGCTGGTAATGTATATACAGTGGTACCTTGGGTTACATATGCTTCAGGTTACATACGCTTCAGGTTACAGACTCCGCTAACCCAGAAATAGTAGCTCAGATTAAGAACTTTGCTTCAGGACGAGAACAGAAATCACGTGGAGACAGCGGGAGGCCCCATTAGCTAAAGTGGTGCTTCAGTTTAAGAACAGTTTCAGGTTAAGAACAGAACTCCAGAACAAATTAAGTACATAACCAGAGGTACCACTGTATTGCTTGCTGTTTAGAATAAAATCTTCTCACTCGCTTGTGTTCGTATTGCCTCTGAATCTCATCTAAAAGAACCACCTTGCGTTTGGCAAGACAGATGCCTTTCTTGGTGTTATGTACTGAAGTTCTCACCCTGGGCCAGCAGGGGGATACTGTAGATAGTTATGCAGATAAGGGATCGAAAGTGACGTTCAGTGATTGGATAGTTTTAGAAAGTTGTTACAGTAACGTTGTACTGGAGCTCTATATAAACAGGCTGACTGAACCCTTCAGCTCAGTTCTGTTCTGGCCTGTGAATAAACAAGAGCTGTTTGAAGAATCGCTGTGTCGTCTGATATGTTCACCCACAACTTAACACTTGGGGAGCCTGAAATCAGAATGAGAGCCGCCCCCTGCCGTCCCAACACACAGCAAGCCACACACCTCTCTCCACTGGGTCGTAGAAGTATCCACTCTCCCGAAGGCTGCCGAAGACGGAAGGAATAAGGTCCGACAGGTAGCGTTGAGCAAAAGCCCGAGCTGCAATCTTCTCCGAAGTTTCTTTCTCCTTCTGAAGGACTTGTAGCTGCTGCTTTTTACGACGCTCCTGCCGGAAAGGAGAAAGCAGCGGTTGTGGAACTTCCGGGTTTTGTTTTGGGTCTATTTCCCAAGCCATTTCAGCAGACTTTGAATCAGACCCGGTAGCTGATGGTCAACCGAAGAGATGTAAAGACTCTCTCAAGGCAAATCTTTAAAAAATGTACGTACAGTCAAACCTTGGATCCTGGATGCCTTGCGAGTCGAACGTTTTGGCTCCCGGACGCTGCAAACCCAGGAAAGGACTGTTCCGGTTTGTGAACGTTCTTTGGAACCCAAACGTCCAACATGGCTTCCGCGGCTTCCGATTGGCTGCAGGAGCTTCCTGCAGCCAATCGGAAGCCGCACCTCGGTTTACGAATGTTTTGGAAGTCGGGCGGACTTCCGGAATGGATTCCGTTTGACTTCCAAGGCACCATGGTAGTATAAACACTGACAACTGGGAAGCACTGGCCTGCGAGCGCTCCAATTGGAGAACAGCCTTTACCAAAGGTGTCATGGGTTTTGAAGGCTCTCGAACTCAGGACGCAAGGGAGAAACGTGCTAAGAGGAAGGCACGCTTGGCAAATCCACACCGTGATCAACTCCCACCCAGAAACCTATGTCCCCTATGTTCAGGGAAGTTTTCTGCGTTTTAATATTTTGTTGGACGCCGTCAAGAGTGTCTGGGTCAACCCAGCCAGATGGGCGGAATATAAATAATAAAATTGTTGTTGTTGTTGCATGAACGCATGCAGCGTCAGGTGATCTCATAAGAAATCCACTAGCTGTGGCCTCCAGATATTCTTGGGGAGTTTGTAGGGCAAGAACCAGAAATTTGAACTGGGCTTGGAAACACCACAGGGAGCCCATGTAATCCCTTCAGAAACTGATGTGACAGTCACCTTCTTTCCTTGACTGGAAATCCCCCACCCCAATACTTTAGCCCAGAGGTTTTTGACCTTTTTAAGTCCATGGCTACCTTGAACTTTCTTTCTGCGGCACCCCTGTGGCGCTCAGGAGACCAGTTAGGTCCCCCCTTGCCTGCAGAGCTGGCAGCCCCACACCCCTTTTTGAACACCCTCCCTCCTCAGCCTCCTTGCCCCTCTCCTGGGGAGTCCTCTGGGCAGCCGCTGCTGCTGCCCCTGGTCTCTGAGCTGCCCCCCAAAGAGAAACACCACCTCGCACTGCCCCACAGACATGTTGCCCATTCCCAACATCAAGGGCTGGCAGACTGGGCTCCCTCGCCCGCTTGCTTGCTTACTCCAGGGCCGTCTCAGCTCCTGGCAACCAGTGCCCCCTGGCCAGCCCCAGAGGCACCATTCGCCTGGGGAACTTGCAGCCAGGGCTGCTGCAACAAACAGCTGTGCAAGCCTTTGGGAGGCAGAGACGCCAGAGGGCAGAGATGCCAGAGGGCATCAGAGTGTTGTCTGTGGATGCCAGTGTTGTCTGTGGCACCCCTGTGGGGCTCAGGAGTTTGGATTTGATACCCCGCTTTATCACTACCTGAAGGAGTCTCAAAGCGGCTAACATTCTCCTTTCCCTTCCTCCCCCACAACAAACACTCTGTGAGGTGAGTGGGGCTGAGAGACTTCAAAGAAGTGTGACTAGCCCAAGGTCACCCAGCAGCTGCAGGTGGAGGAGCGGAGACTCGAACCCGGTTCCCCAGATTATGAATCTACCGTTCTTAACCACTACACCACACTGGCTCCCAGTTAGGTCACCCCTTGCCTGCAGAGCTGGCAGCCCCTCACCCCTTTTTGAACACCCTCCCTCAGCCTCCTTGCCCCTCTCCTGGGGAGACCTCTGGGCAGCCGCTGCTGCTGCCCCTGGTCTCTGAGCCGCCCCCCTCGCCCCAAAGATAGGTGCCTCCTCACACTGCCCCACAGGGGCCTGGTACTTGCCTGCCCATTCCCAACAGCAAAGGCTGGCAGACTGGGCTCCCTCACCCGCTTGCTTGCTTGCTTATTCTAAGGCCGTCTCTGCTCCTGGCACCCAGCGCCCCCTGGCCAGCCCCAGAGGCACCATTCACCTGGGGAGCTTGCAGCCAGGGCTGCTGGAACAAACAGCCGTGCAAGCCTTTGGGAGACAGAGACGCCAGAGGGCAGAGATGCCAGAGGGCATCAGAGAAGGGAGGGAAGGAAAGAGGGACAGAGGCCTTTTTGCCCACGGCACCCCTGACCATTGTGATAGGAATTTTGAGGTCTTAGATATACCATATTTTTTGCTCTATGAGACTCACTTTTTCCCTCCTAAAAGGTAAGGGGAAATGTGTGTGCGTCTTATGGAGCGAATGCAGGCTGCGCAGCTATCCCAGAAGCCAGAACAGCAAGAGGGATTGCTGCTTTCACTGCGCAGCGATCCCTCTTGCTGTTCTGGCTTCTGAGATTCAGAATATTTTTTTTCTTGTTTTCCTCCTCCAAAAACTAGGTGCATCTTGTGGTCTGGTGCGTCTTATAGAGCGAAAAATACGGTATGTTAAATGTTCATAAGTGTACCAACCAAGCACGTACATAGATCAGCACAGGAAGACCGACCTGGAACCATTTTGATTCCCAAACTGTCCCAAACTGACCAAATGTTTCCTCTGCAAGGTCAAAGTGGGAAACCTCCCCATTGTCTCTTTCCTCACAAATCCTGTCTTAAGGGAACATTTAAGATATGAATAGGGTGTGAGCCTGTGACCTGGCCCAGGAACTAAATATTTATCACTACAAAAGACTGGCCAGGCTCCCCAGGCAATCCAATCAAGTAACCTGCCAGACAGGAGATAAACAACAACAGGAGAAAAACAACATTTAAATTTCTGTTTTAGACCGCCTTTTCTGTGATGTAGGTATGATGTTTCTGGGGGTGGTGTTGATCTACAGGGTGGCAATTTCAAAAGTCTTTATAAGGCCTTGCGCGCCATTTTTCTGGGTTCCTCCTCCTCTCCTGCGGGTGAGGGGAGCACCCTGTTGCAACAGATCAATAAAGATCAAGCTCACTAGCTGCTTTGCTTCTCAATATTCTCTGGTTGGCCTCTGTTATTTTCTCCTACCAATAGGGAACCTATGTAAGGACTCTATATGGGCTCTTGGATACCCCTTAAAGGAAAAGGGCAATTTTTGTTTACAACACCACCATTCAAGGCACCCCAGGGTGCCACGGCACACGGGTTGAAAACCACTGCTTCTTTCCCCTCCCCTCCCAGCTAGCAGTGCCGGACTCTGTACCTTTTCCTCTCTGTGCCGCCTCTCCTGCTCCTCAAGTCTCTGGACCTCAGCGAGTTCCGCACGGCGCAGCTCGTGGTACGCGTACTGATGCGCCCGCAGGTCGGCGAGCTCCTCTTCCTCCATGACTTCCAGCAACGCTTGCTCGATGGTCTTACCGACCAAGACCTCCAGCATCGGCCTCACTTCGATATCAAAATCGAAAAGCTGGGGGGGGGGGACAAAGAGGAGAAATCAGAGGTGGGCTGACATAAGGGAACGTCTGGAGAAATGGTTTTCTTTAAAGCGTAAATCTGCACATCAAGACAAACTTCCCGCCACAGTGGTACCTATTTATCTACTTGCACTGGCGTGCTTTCAAACTGCTAGGTTGGCAGGAACAGAGACTAAGCAATGGGAGTTCACTCCGTCATGGGGATTCAAACCGCCGACCTTCCGATCGGCAAGCCCAAGAGGCTCAGTGGTTTAGACCACAGCGCCATGTGCTCCCCTTATACAATGGTTTTAACTGTCTTTATATGTGCAGTTTTTGAAATACAAGTTTTTGTTGTGAAATCGTTTTGAGATGCTTTATAGAAAATGGTTCATAGAAGAAATGGAACAATAAGAGTACCATGCTCTAGCTCACCCCATCACGGGGATTCGAACCGCCGATCTTCTGATCGGCAAGCCCAAGAGGCTCTGTAGTTTAGACCAGGGCTCAGCAAACTTTTTCAGCAGGGGGCCGGTCCACTGTCCCTCAGACCTTGTGGGGGGCTGGACTATATTTTTTTGGGGGGGGGGATGAACGAATTCCTGTGCCCCACAAAGAATTTAGAGATGCATTTGAAATAAAAGCACACATTCTACTCATGTAAAAACACCAGGCAGGCCCCACAAATAACCCAGAGATGCATTTTAAATAAAAGGACACATTATTGTTGTTGTTGTTTAGTCGTGTCCGACTCTTCGTGACCCCCTGGACCAGAGCACGCCAGGCACTCCTGTCTTCCACTGCCTCCCGCAGTTTGGTCAAACTCATGCTGGTAGCTTCCAGAACACTGTCCAACCAAAAGGACACATTGTACTCATGTAAAAACACGCTGATTCCCGGACCATCCATGGTCAAGATTTAGAAGGTGATTGGGCTTGATACGGCCCCCGGGCCTTAATTTGCCTACCCATGGTTTAGACCAAAGCACCACCTGCGCCCCTAGCAGCGTTGGACGTGGCATTGAGCACAGTCCGGTTCCAACCCCCCAGGAAATTCCGCAAGGTCCAAAGTCCTGCCTAGATCGGAGTTCTGGAAGCCTGAAACACACGTGCCAGGCTAGGCTCAGAGGGGGTTGGTCTAAGTGACCGCTGGGGGTCCCTGCCGACTCTACGGTTCTATGGTTCTAACGTACATCTCCTTCCCAGATCTGGGTGGCCACATCTCTGCCAGTCTTCGCGGGGATGAACAGAGGCGTTGCCGGCCGGTCCAGAAACGCGTCCGTTTGGCATTCCATGTCCACTTCGATGATACGGTCCGCAAGTTCTTCCAGGTACAGCTCTGAAACGACATTTGGGATGCTCTTTTGTAGGGGCAGTTTTGCAGCTCTCCCGACCCCGATGCAAATCTCCTGCACGGAGGACAATCAGGATGGAAGGTAAATGGTGTTTCCGTGCGCTGCTCTGGTTTGCCAGAAGCGGCTTAGTCCTGCTGGCCACATGACCCGGAAGCTGTATGCCGGCTCCCTTGGCTAATAAAGTGAGATGAGCGCCGCAACCTCAGAGTCGGTCACAACTGGACCTAATGGTCAGGGGTCCCTTTACCTTTACTATTTGGGATGGGGGGGGAGGTGTTTTGCCTCTCCACTTCCCCATCAGCTTCTTTCCCCATCCATCTCTTCGCCACCTGGTTCTGGAGATGGTATCAAAGCACTATCAAAGATTCTTCTCCCCGCTGGATCCCCTTATCTTGGGGATTATGCCTCTAGTTATCTCCCGCTTGGACTACTGCCATGCACTCTACGTGGGGCTACCTTTGAAGGTGACCCAGAAACTACAACTAATCCAGAATGCGGCAGCTAGACTGGGGACTGGGAGTGGCCATCGAAACCATATAACACCAGTCCTGAAAGACCAACATTGGCTCCCAGGTTGTTTCTGAGCACAATTCAAAGTGTTGGTGCTGACCTTTAAAGCCCTAAACGGCCTTGGTCCAGTATACCTGAAGGAGCATCTCCACCCCTATCGACCAGGACAATCAGAAACAAGGAAGAGAGGAGCTTTAGTGAGGAGTGGGGAAAATTTACAAATTACCTAAGGGACCCCTGACTGTTAGGTCCAGTCGCGGACATCTCTGGGGTTGTGGTGCTCATCTCGCTTTATTGGCCGAGGGAGCCGGCGTACAGCTTCCGGGTCATGTGGCCAGCAGGACTAAGCCGCTTCTGGCGAACCAGAGCAGCGCACGGAAACGCCGTTTACCTTCCCGCCGGAGCGGTACCTATTTATCTACTTGCACTTTGACATGCTTTCATTTTTTTTAAAAAAAAAAATTTTATTGCTTTTTTCCAGATACACGTATACAATCAGCATAAGAAAATGACAGTAGTAGAAAAGAATAAGAAGAAAAAAAGAAAGAAAAACAAAAGAAAACCATCTTTTCAAAGTGTTTTTTCATAACCAACTGGACTTCCCCACATCTCCCTCACCCTGCATTCTTTACAATAAATATATCAGCAAATTATTACCTTGTTTCATGCAGTCCTTTGTACTTTCAATCAATTATACTTTATGTTTAAAGTACTTATTATCTGATTACTTTACCTTAAAATAAATATGAAATTACTTTAAACATTAGTCCTTTCATACTTATTACTTAATTTCCATATCACCGAATCTTATTGCTGAAGCTAAATTTTCTAAATCATGCACACTCTTAACATTCATATAACTTATAATATTTTTGTAGATAGTCTTTGAATTTTTTCCAATCCTCTTCCATTGTTTCTTCTCCCAAATCTCGGATTCTGCCAGTCATTTCGGCCAGTTCCATGTAGCCCATCAACTGCGTCTGCCACTCTTCCAGTGTGGGCAAATCTTGTGTCTTCCAGTATTTTGCGATTAGTATTCTTGCTGCTGTTGTAGCGTACATATAAAAAATTATGTCCTTCTTTAACACCTTCTGGCCAACAATGCCCAGGAGAAAGGCCTCTGGTTTCTTAGGAAAGGTGTATTTAAACACCTTTTTTAACTCATTATGTATCATTTCCCAGAAGGCCTTCACTTTTGGGCAAGTCCACCAGAGGTGAAAGAATGTCCCTTCAGCCTCCTTACATTTCCAACATTTATTATCAGACAAATGATATATCTTAGCAAGCTTGACTGGGGTCATGTACCACCTATATATCATTTTCATAATATTTTCTTTCAAGGCATTACATGCCGTGAATTTCATACCAGTGGTCCATAACCTTTCCCAGTCTTCAAACATAATGTTGTGCCCAATGTCCTGAGCCCATTTTATCATTGCTGATTTGACTATTTCATCCTGAGTGTTCCATTTAAGCAGCAAATTATACATTCTCGAAAGTACTTTAGTCTTTGGTTCTATCAATTCTGTCTCTAGTTTCGATTTTTCCACCTGGAAGCCTGTTTTTTTATCCAACTTAAAAACCTCTTGTAATTGAGCATAATGGAACCAATTTTGCACCTTATTCTTTAATTTTTCATAACTCTGCAACCTCCAATTTTCTCCAACTTTTTCTATGATTTCCCCATATTTCGGCCAACCAACCTCCATATTGGATTTTTTCCAGGCCTTGGCCTCTACTGGTGATAGCCACCTCGGGGTCTTACCTTCTAATAAATCTTTATATTTTGTCCAGACCATAAATATTGATTTTCTGACAATATGGTTTTTAAACATTTTATGAACCTTTGCCTTGTCGTACCACAAATATGCATGCCAACCAAAAGCATTGTCAAACCCTTCCAGATCTAGGACATCAGTGTTCTCAAGAAGTAACCAATCCTTCATCCAGCAGAAGGCCGCAGCTTCATAATATAGTCTCAAGTCCGGCAGGGCAAACCCCCCTCTTTCTTTCGAGTCAGTTAGTATTTTAAACTTTATCCGGGGCTTTTTGCCCTGCCATACAAACTTGGATACATCCTTCTGCCACTTCCCAAAACATTCCACTCTGTCCACAATCTGTAGGGCTTGAAACAGAAATAACATTTTCGGCAATACATTCATTTTTATAGCTGCAATTCGACCCAACAAGGAAAGTTTCAATCTCGACCAAATTTCCAAATCTTTCTTAATTTCCAACCAACATTTTTCATAATTGTCCTTAAATAAATTCAAATTTTTAGCAGACAAATGAACCCCTAGGTATTTCACTTTTTTTACCACACTTAGTTCTGGCACTTTGACATGCTTTCAAACTGCTAGGTTGGCAGGAGCAGGGACCGAGCAACGGGAGCTCACCCCGTCGCGGGAATTCGAACCGCCGACCTTCTGATCAGCAAGTCCTAGGCTCTGTGGTTTAACCCACAGCACCACCCGCGTCCCTCCAATGCCATTTATTCAAAATCTTTTGACATTTGTTTTCCCATGTATCTTCCGTCATTACCTGTTAAAATATGTCAGATTGTATGTATTCAAAAACATAGTCATTCCATTATTCCATTGTCCATTTATCGTTTCCTTTCCACCCTGATGCAATAACAAGCATACCAGCTAAGATCATAATTTTATACCAATCTTTCTATTTTGCCATTCCCCAGTATTCCTGAGATAAGCATTTTGCCCTCCTTCTCTGCCTGGTGCCTTACCTGTCTGAACGTCGACATGCCTCCTGCCTTCTAAAGGTTCTGGGGTTCTTGTCTGAAGCTGGTCCCTAGCTCTCCTCCGGGCCAACGCTTTACGCTGGGCTTCCCGCTGACGTTGAAGCTCCAGAGGATCGGGTTCACTGCTCTGGCGGAGGGGATGGACAGAGAGAAAGCGGGTCATGCAGTGTCCTTAATCTTATTTATTAGATTTCAACACTGCCCTATAACCCACAGCTACTCAGGGCGGTAAAGGACCCCTGGGCAGTTGAGTCCAGTCAAAGGTGACTATGGGGTTGCGGCACTCATCTCGCTTTCAGGCTGAGGAAACTGGTGTTTGTCCACAGACAGCTTTCCGGGTCATGTGGCCAGCAGGACTAAACCACTTCTGGCGCAACGGGACACAGTGACGGAAACCACAGCGCACAGAAACGCCGTTTACCATCCCGCTGCAGTGGTACCTATTTATCTACTTGCGCTGGTGTGCTTTTGAACTGCTAGATTGGCAGGAGCTGGGACAGAGCGACGGGAGCTCACCCTGTTAAGTTGTGGGTGAACATATCAGACGACACAGCGATTCTTCAAACAGCTCTTGTTTATTCAGAGGCCAGGACAGAACTGAACTGAAGGGCTCAGTCAGCCTGCTTATATAGAGCTCCAGTACAACGTTACTGTAGCAACTTTCTAAAACTATCCAATCACTGAACGTCACTTTCAATCCTTCATTTGCATAACTATCTACGGTATCCCCCTGCTGGCCCAGGGTGAGAACTTCAGTACATAACACACCCGTTGTGGGGATTCAAACCGCCGACCTTCTGATCGGCAAGCCCAAGAGGCTCAGTGGTTTAGACAATAGCGCCACCCATGTCCGGATCCCAAACCCGCCTAGCCCAGTGGCTTGGTCAGATGTGCCGGTGGGAAGTGGAGTCTGAACATGACAGCAATATCCATCACTAGACCTCTCCTCCTGGACAAAGTTCATGCCCAAGCCTTGCATCTTGCAGCAGCTAGTTCCACTGGTTAACTGCACATTGTTCCTTTTGCCTGGAATGTGCAGTCGAAATAGATACATAGATATGTCAAAGTTTACAGGAGAAGGAAAACTCACCCATGGTAAGATGTGAAGGGCATAGGTGTTGCCCCGAACGACTCGCCTCTCATACATGAGGTTGGCATAGTGATAGGGCTCCTCTTCCCTGGAAGAAAAAACATGAAGAGGGACAGGATTCGCAAACAGCACTTAGCATAAATTAGCAACGAAGCGTAAGAGAGCAGGGTGTCACTGTCCCCATTCCTGCTGCTCAATCTGCAAGGCTATGTGAGAATAAATAAGATCTCCTTAATTTGCAAGTTTGCAAACCTGTCAGAGGTATTTGTGCCCAGGGGGATTTTGTGATAAAAATTCTTACAGAGTTCCGGGCCTATTTATAGCAATAATAATAATAATAATAATAATAATAATACAGGCGCCATGATATTTCTTCCCTGAAACAAACGTGTTCTTTAAAAATGTGAGCTAAAAGGGACATGAAATTGTGCTTTTGTATTCAACTCCCAGCGAAAATGAGAATGACGTAGTTTGAGAGCTAACGCAGAGAACGTTCTTATTACTGTTTTTGCGTGGTTTTAAAATGAACTGGGAATCGTTTGGTTCTAACTCTGCAAGAAGAGAAAAATCACACATTGGATTTCTATTTATTTTGTAGAAGGAGAAGCAGTTTTAATTTTTTAATTTTTAAAAACACTCTTAAGCTGAGGTCGGCCAGCCATCTATCAGGGATACTTTAGCTGAGATCCCTGCGTTGCAGGGGGTTGGTCTAGAGGACCTTTGAGGGTCTCCATTCCAACTCTACCATTCCATGATTCCTTTGCAAACCAACTGGGCAGCCGCACACACTTAAAAGCAACAACCAAAATAACAACAGCAGCAAGTTTGTTCTTTGCACCTCTTTCTTTCTTTCTTTCCAGCGCTTTCTTAAATTTCACAGCATATATAAAAATTATCCAGAAAGAGAGAGAGAGAGGGAGAAAAAAACATTACAATATCAAGACCATTCCCAACTGAAAAGCATCGGAAGCAAAAAAATAAAACAATTCCGTTTTCTAACAAAAGCGGAACATTTAAAACCGACCAAAAGCAAAAGCAAACAGGTAACAAACCCATATATTGGGAGCGTTTGGGTTGTCTGAAGTATTTACATAAGCAGTGACGCTACAGCAGCCTCTTGCAAACATGTGTCTGTGTTGCTTACTTCCTCTGGCTATTCTTCAGTTCATGTGCAATTATTATTATTATTATTATTATTATGCCGTTTCTGATATGCTGTCCTCTGCGACGAAGCATCGCCCATCTTGGCTGGAAGGCCTGTAGCACCAGCATAAGAATCTAGTAGTAGTAGTAGTAGTAGTAGTAATAATAATAATTTATTATTTATACCCCGCCCATCTGGCTGGCTTTCCCCAGCCACTCTGGGCGGCTCCCAACAGAATATTAAAAACATGATAAAACATCAAACATTAACAACTTCCCTCAACAGGGCTGCCTTTGGATGTCTTCTAAAAGTCAGATATCGTTGTTTATTTCCTTGACATCTGATGGGAGGGCGTTCCACAGGGCGGGTGCCACCACCGAGAAGGCCCTCTGCCTGGTGATCTCGTAGGTAAGCCAGTCCCAGGTTGTTAAAGGTTTTAAACCCCAACAGGGGCTCCTTGAACTTGGCAGGATGGATGGTGGCTAACGGATTGAGACTGAATCCTGACAAGACGGAAGTACTGTTTTGGGGGGACAGGAGGCGGGCGGGTGTGGAGGACTCCCTGGTCCTGAATGGGGCAACTGTGCCCCTGAAGGACCAGGTGCGCAGCCTGGGAGTCACTCTGGACTCACAGCTGTCCATGGAGGCTCAGGTCAATTCTGTGTCCAGGGCAGCTGTTTATCAGCTCCGTTCTGCCCGGACACTGAGGCCCAGCCTTCTGGCGCTTCCCTCGCTGCAAGAAGCCAAGTTACAGGGAACCAGGCAGAGGGCCTTCTCGGTGGTGGCACCCGCCCTGTGGAATGCCCTCCCACCAGATGTCAAAGAGAAAATCAACTACCAAACTTTTAGAAGACATCGGAAGGCAGCCCTGTTTAAGGAAGCTTTTGATGTTTAATAGATTACAGTAGTACCTCGGGTTAAGAACTTAATTCGTTCTGGAGGTCCGTTCTTAACCTGAAACTGTTCTTAACCTGAAGCACCACATTAGCTAATGGGGCCTCCTGCTGCCGCTGCGTGATTTCTGTTCTCATCCTGAAGCAAAGTTCTTAACCCAAGGTAATATTTCTGGCTTAGTGGAGTCTGTAACCTGAAGCGCCTGTAACCCGAGGTACCACTGTATTGTATTTTAATATTCTGTTGGAAGCCACCTAGAGTGGCTGGGGAAACCCAGCCAGATGGGTGAGGTAAAGGTAAAGGACCCCTGACCATTAGGTCCAGTCATGGCCGACGCTGGGGTTGTGGCGCTCATCTCGTTTTATTGGCCGAAGGAGCCGGCGTACAGCTTCTGAGTCATGTGGCCAGCAGGACTAAGCCGCTTCTGGCGAACCAGAGCAGCGCACGGAAACGCCGTTTACCTTCCCGCCGGAGCAGTACCTATTTATCTACTTGCACTTGACGTGCTTTCGAACTGCTAGGTTGGCAGGTGGGGTATAAATAATTTGTTATTATTATTATTATTATTATTATTATTATTATTATTATTAGCATTATGCGCTGGCAAGGCCTCAGCCGGCATTCTGCTTCTGGGCTGAGTGCAAGGGATGCCCCACAGGGAGCGCATTGCTGTAGTCTATCATGAATGTCGGTTTGACTCTTTTGGGCTGAGCCCTTCCTTCCCCGGTCCAGCCTGGGAGCCTAAAGGTACTCACGTCTCGTTGGCATCGATGGAGGTCCGGTACCTCTGCCTGCCCGGCAACGGCCTGGGACGGTTGCAGTACGAATAGGTGGCAGAGGGTCCTGCCGCCGTCCCGTCCCGGCTGAGGATCACCGACGTGGAGGCCATGGCGGCTCGCAGCAGCCTCTGGCTCCAAGAGGCCTGGGCTGGGAGCAGCAGCGCCGAGAGAGTCTCCTTGGCAACCGTCGCCGGGCGACACGGACTCCGTTGCCTGGCAACCGTCGCCAAGGTAAACTGATCCCTGCCACCTGACCCAGCCAGGAGCTGCCTTCGTTGGCATCCGTCCAAGGGAGCATAACTATGGCAGGGAACTTGGAGTTCATGAAAGGGAACTTGATTTGTGGGCTACTTTTAAAATGAGGCTGCATTTTAAATTGCATTTTAACCTGTATTTTAAATTGGTTTATTTTCTTCCCTATTATGTTTTTACTGTAATTTTTACTGTTGTTAGCCGCCCTGAGCCCGGCTCTGGCTGGGGAGGTCAGAGTATAAATAATAATAATAATAATAATAATAATAATAATTATCTGGGGCTATGGGTCTCAAAGGAAAACAAATGGGAAACTCAATGGCCCCAGTTGGAGTCAGGCTGTTGGCCCATTGCCTACACACCAACTGGCGACGGCTACAAAATGGAGGTGCTGGGATTTTGTGTTACTTTTGTTGTCGTTTTTTAATAGGGTGCAACACATGTTTGTGCTTTTTATGCTGCAAACCGGCCTGTGTTTGTTGGGTGGAGGGCGGTATGTAAATTTAATAAATTATTATTATTATTATTATTATTATTATTATTATTAATACTCCGCCCGTTTAACAGGGTTGCCCCAGCCACTCTGGACAGCTTCCAACAGAATATAAAAGAACCTCTCACCTTTGAGATTTTATAAAAAATCTATAAAAATTATGCCTTTCATTGGCATAGCTATTCATTCACTCTTTTTTCCTTCATATGCCACAGTTGTACAGATACGAATTTAATAATGTGTGACCAAAATAGTTTGTTTGATGAAAAATGTTCCCATTTATATCTGGAAAACAACGTTATCTTCTAAGCTTTTGTTTCTCGGCACCTGTGATTACATTTACACTTCTTTTGTTACGTTCCACATTATGACTAGTGTTTAACGCTTCTCCCCTATACAGTGGTACCTCAGGTTACAGACGCTTCAGGTTACAGACGCTTCAGGTTACAGACTCCGCTAACCCAGAAATAGTGCTTCAGGTTAAGAACTTTGCTTCAGGATGAGAACAGAAATCGTGCGGCAGCGGGAGGCGCCATTAGCTCATGTGGTGCTTGAGGTTAAGAACAGTTTCAGGTTAAGAACGGACCTCCAGAACGAATTAAGTTCTTAACCCGAGGTACCACTGTACTCATTGAGTCTGACAAGCGCCGCCGTTGTGAATGACAAGCGCAACCGCTGGCGCGGCGCATCTTTGGTAAATGAGCACACAAAGCGGAAAGTCTTTTAGTGAAACGGCGCTGTGGGTTAAACCACAGAGCCTAGGATTGCCAATCAGAAGGTCGGCGGTTCGAATCCTCGCGACGGGGTGAGCTCCCGTTGCTCGGTCCCTGCTCCTGCCAACCTAGCAGTTTGAAAGCACGTCAAAGTGCAAGTAGATAAATAGGTACCACTCCGGCAGGAAGGTAAACGGTGTTTCCGTGTGCTGCTCCAGAAGCGGCTTAGTCCTGCTGGCCACATGACCCAGAAGCTGTACGCCGGCTCCCTCGGCCAGTAAAGCGAGATGAACGCCGCAACCCCAGAGTCGTTGAAGACTGGACCTAATGGTCAGGGGTCCCTTTACCTTTACCTAGGTATACATTTTGGTATATATGTATTTTGTTTTTTTAGCTTGATCAAAATTATTTATTATTTCATAACAGGTAGATAGTTAAGAGCTTAGGTGGCTTCAGCAGTGGGCGTCCCCCAGAAATCAGCGCCCAGATGCCCCGCATCCTTTGCACCCCCAGGGAAAGACGGCCCTGACTTGGGATCTGTTTACTTATGAGATCGTCTCCTGCTCTGGAGGGTTAGACTCAAACCAACAGTTTCCAGTAGTAAGAAAGGCGATTCCGACGCAACATCAGGAAAAATTTTCTGACAGTAAGAGCTGTTTGACAGTGGAATGGTCTCCGTTGGAAGATGGTAGACTCTCCTTCCTTGGAGATTTTAAGCAGAGGTTGGGTGGCCATCGGTCAGGGATGCTTTAGCCGAGATTCCTGCATTACAGAGGGTTGGACTAGATGAAACGTGGGGTTCCCTTCCAACTCTAAAGGTAAAGGGTAAAGGGACCCCTGAGCATTAGGTCCAGTCGTGGCCGACTCTGGGGTTGCGGCGCTCATCTCGCTTTATTGGCTGAGGGAGCCGGCGTACAGCTTCCGGGTCATGTGGCCAGCAAGACTAAGCCGCTTCTGACGAACCAGAGCAGCACATGGAAACGCCGTTTACCTTCCCGCCGGAGCGGTACCTATTTATCTACTTGCACTTTGAAGTGCTTTTGAACTGCTAGGTTGGCAGGAGCAGGGACCGAGCAACGGGAGCTCACCCCGTCGCGGGGATTCGAACTGCTGACCTTCCGATCGGCAAGTCCTAGGCTTTGTGGTTTAACCCACAGTGCCACCCGTGTCCCTCCTTCCAACTCTACTATTCTATAATTCTACAAGATTGCCTTGCCCCACATGTGACCACTTGACTGCATCGATCATCAGAATTGGCATTTTCCCAAGGGCCACCGAATACCCCTTCTGCATCTTTTAGGAATTCAGTTGTTTAGCTGGAACTTTGGAACTCTCTGCCTATTGATTCCAGTTAGGTGCCTTCACTGTATTCTTCCTTTTAATAATAATAATAATAATAATAATAATAATAATAATTTATTATTTATATCCCGCCCATCTGGCTGGGTTTCCCCAGACACTCTGGGCGGCTTCCAACAGAACACTAAAATACAACAACCTATTAAACATTAAAAGCTTCCCTAAACAGGGCTGCCATCAGATGTCTTCTAAAAGTTTGGTAGTTATTTTTCTCTTTGACATCTGGTGGGAGGGCATTCCACAGGGCAGGTGCCACCACCGAGAAGGCCCTCTGTCTGGTTCCCTGTAACCTCACTTCTCACAGCGAGGGAACCGCCAGAAGGCCCTCAGTGCTGGACCTCAGTGTCTGGGCAGAACGATGGAGGTGGAGACGCTCCTTCAGGTATACTGGACCGAGGTACCTGCTGAAGACGCTCATCTAAACACCAGCCTAAGCAGGTGTTTAGAAAGCTTGCAGGCTTGATTTGCTTCAGTCTGTTTCACCGCGGTGTCAACTTTCTGTAGGTTTTAGATTTTTTTTAATGATCATTTCATTGAAAAAAAAAAGTTCATTTGATGTTCTTCTGCAATCCAGCGGTATACAGTGGTACCTCGGGTTACAGACACTTCAGGTTACAGACGCTTCAGGTTACAGACTCCGCTAACCCAGAAATAGTACCTCGGGTTAAGAACTTTGCTTCAGGATGAGAACAGAAATCGCGCGGCGGCAGCGGGAGGCCCCATTAGCTAAAGTGGTATCTCAGGTTAAGAACAGTTTCAGGTTAAGAAAAGACCTCCGGAACGAATTAAGTTCTTAACCCGAGGTACCACTGTATATAAATTTTGTAAAAATAAAGAAAATGTTTAAAAAAACAACCTGCGGCCATCACCAGATCTTGTGGTGGAATTCCTGAAGAAGTGTTTTCCTTTGCAGCCTTCCTACATGTAAAGCATAGCTGTCAAGCATCCCTTAATTGGCGGGGCAGTCCCTTATCCCAGTGCCATGTCCCGCTGCTGTCCCTTATTGATGAGGCTCCGTTTGGCTGCTGGCTGGGCTTTCTGCCTTTGGCTCGGAGGGGCTCAAAAGTTGAACATACCTGTGCTTGGAAAATCCCTTATTTTGGCTGCTGATCCCTTATTTTCGAGGCTGCTGGTCCCTTATTTTCAAATCTGTAAGTTGACAGCTATGATCTAAAAACCCATGCATTTCATTGGGGGAATTCCAAATTCAGGTTCTTAAGGGATAAGGTGAAAAACCTCTCTCCCCCCCCCCCCCATGCTATTCACGATCCTAAGTTGGGCTCTGTGTTTTCAATTTTACCAAAAACAACAACACTATAATCGTCACAGGTTGCCTCAACTTTTCATCCTTTTTGCTCCGTGAAGACTTGACTGTATGCAAAACGAGATGCCTTCCTCTCTTGAAAACCAGAGTCCTCGGCTCACAAAACGTCCAAGCTTTTTATCTTATTTGGCAGCGGTTTTTCTCGAAGCTTCTTGTGTTCCCTCCTTGACTCCAACCGCTTCCATTTCCCTGCGAGATATCTGCTAGGAGGAAGAAACAGCTGGTGAAGCAAGCTTTGTTTTTAGCAAATGATGCCATTTGGTTAAAAAACAACACACACACACACGAAACGAGGGGGGGAAACCAACGCACCCTCCTTCCTCCAGGCTTTTCCTGGACCGGATGCTCAATATCTAATTAAAACGGATGGAGCCGAACACCTCCTCCCCACCCACGTATCTCGTTGCTCCCCCATCCCCGGCGGCGCACAAAAGCAAAGCAATTAAAGCCGGCTTTCAGTAGGTTTAAGCTTTCTGCAGATCGCCACCGGGGCGCGGCGTTGGAAATTAAAGCGCAAAATACCTTGGAGAGCGACGCCGCGCGGAAGCGAAGTCATCGCGCGCGGCTAGTTGGGGGCGCATAGCCAGAGACATCGATTTATCCGGGGAGAGGGAGGGTGGAGGGGATGGGGGGAGAGAAGGCTGATGAAGGCCGGCTTGGATTCCTCGGGTACCGCACATGCAGCCAGTACGTCCTCCGAAACGTTGCTTCTCGGAGCTAAGGCGTTTGGCACCCGAAAGAGAGGCTTTGTGCGTAAAGCGAGGATGCGCCGCTGGGATTTGGAGAGAACGTTTTGAGCAGTAAGTAGAGAAATTTGCTTCTCTGGGAATAACGGCATGGCGGTGGCTGTGCAAATGCCCCCCCCCCTTTACCCAGCGCAATGATGATGGCAGGGAAGCTGTGAGATGATTCTGTGGGGTACGGGGAGCTCTGCGGCTTTACAGCCGAGCATCTTCGTGGAACTGTCGGAACGGAGACCCTGAGATGTCGCTGGGAGGGAGGAAAAGGATTGGCGGTAGATGCCTTCTAAGAGCTAACATGGCACTTGCTTTTACAGCCTTAAGGGAGCTCTCCGCTCCGGGAAAGGATGGTTATAAATCGGCTCGGCTTTCTGTCCAGGGAGACAGACAGCCCGGAAGAAAAGGGAACGATGGAGGAGTCAAGGCCGTATTGCGCGACGCGCAGCGCAGCCACGCTGAGCATTTAAGATGGCTCATGTTGGGGCATTCGAAGGCAGCCTTGCTGCTTCAGTCTCTGCCATCTCTGAGTAATGCCAGTGATCTCCTGCTAAAGCATAGCCGCTTTCTCTAGGGGCAGAGCCCTTCCAGGCCGGTGTGGTCTGCAACATGTCTTTGGCACGAGAATCATAACGTATTAGCGGCGGGCTCGTTCTGTTCTGGGGTGCTTCCCCAATGCTACCCAAAACCACTGCTTTTTGGAGGGGCTGTAGCGCACCCAAGGGGCCCAGAAATAAACCCAAGCATATGTGCTGTGAAAAAGGTGTGCGGTTTTCAGCAGAAAGTTGCAGGGCAGGAAACAAAGGCTTGTGGCTGCCCCAAAACCTTTGCAAGAGCAAACGGTATTGAAAATGGAATTAGGCACAGATGCCCCAATAGCATCAGGAGTGCTAAGCATCACCAGTGCGCAAAATAATGTCTGGAGGACCCCCGAAGATTCTAGTCCTCATCATCTTTAACGAAGACCCTTTGTTAAATATGAACGCAGGAAGCTGCCAGACCATTTAGCTAAGTATTGCTACACTTAAGAAAGGACCCCGGATGGTTCAGTCCAGTCAAAGGCAACTAAGGGGTTGTGGCGCTCATCCTGCTTTTGGGCCGAGGGAGCCGGCGTTTGTCCACAGACAGCTTTCCGGGTCATGTGGCCAGCAGGACTAAACTGCTTCTGGCACAACGGGACACCGTGACGGAAGCCAGAGTGCATGGAAACGCCGTTTACCTTCCTGCCACAGCGGTACCTATTTATCTACTTGTGCTGGTGTGCTTTTGAACTGCTAGGTTGGCAGGAACTGGGACAGAGCAACAGGAGCTCACCCTGTCGCGGGGATTCGAACCGCCAACCTTCTGATTAGCAAACGCAAGAGGCTAAGGGGTTTAGACCACAGCGCGACCTGTGTCTACACTAGCTGGTAGCAAACTGATGAGTCTTTCCCAGCTGTGAACAGTGGTTCATGCAACATTGCTTTCAATTCCCAGCAAAGCCCAACAATGTAACTGCATTGCTCACATTCAAGTCATGTTCATCTTGCCTTTTTCACTCCTTCCAGCCCTTCTCCAAATCAGTTTTATGTTGTAAGCTCCTTGGGGACAGGGAACTGCCCTGAACTACATTGGTAAAGGAACTCCTGACCATTAGGTCCAGTCGTGGCTGACTCTGGGGTTGCGGCGCTCATCTCGCTTTACTGGCCGAGGGAGCCGGCGTACTGCTTCTGGGTCATGTGGCCAGCAGGACCAAGCTGCTTCTAGCGAAGCAGAGCAGCGCACAGAAATGCTGTTTACCTTCCCTCCAGAGTGGTACCTATTTATCTACTTGCACTTTGAGGTGCGTTCGAACTGCTAGGTTGGCAGGAGCAGGGACTGAGCAATGGGAGCTCACCCCATCGTGGGGATTTGAACCATCGATCTCTGATCAGCAAGTCCTAGGCTCTGTGGTTTACCCACAGTGCCACCCACATCCCTCAAGCTACTTTGGTACATCGTTGCTAACTGCTTGCAGTGGTTCTCAGCCTTGGGTCCCCAGATGTTTTGGGACTACAACTCCCATCACCCCTAGCTAACAGGACCAGTGGTCAGGGATGATGGGAATTGTAGGCCAAAACATCTGGGGACCCAAGGCTGAGAAAGGCTAGCTTAGAGGGTTTCCTTACAATCAAATGGTATGTAATTTCTGTGAAATAAAATGAACCTAAGAAAATCCTGGTGGATCAGACCAATGGCTTGTCTAGTCCAGCACCCTGTTATCACAGCGGCCAGGGGAACACGGGTGGCACTGTGGTCTAAACCAAGCCTCTTGGGCTTGCCGATCGGAAGGTTGGCGGTTCGAATCCCTGTGACGGGGGTGAGATCCCGTTGCTCTGTCCCAGTTCCAAAGGTATGGTGGACTTTATTGATGTTCAATTATCTCAAGTGGGTCCCAGGGTAAAAAAACAACAACAGCTCTGCCCTAAAAGTTGTGGGACCAGCACAGGAGGTCGGCAAAATGTGGAATGAAAACTGTAGCTGATTCGACATCAAACAAAAATATGTATTGACTTGCATTCTTTATTGTGTGTCACTTTGTGCATATATGAAAGGAAAAGCGGTATACAAATCTAATAAATAATAAACTTATAACTGTATTCCAAACGTTGCCTGTGAATGATTTACTTTACCCCAGGGTAAAGTAAATGGTTCCCCTCTCTATTATTTCCCCCCCCCCAAAAAAAATATTTGCATCTTCTTTTGCAGACTGAGCTCAACAGCAGGTTAACTTTGCTGTGCTGCCGAATCCTTTATCCGAAGCAACATGGGGACTACCGAGGCCACCCTGCGTATGGAAAACGTGGATGTGAAAGAGGAATGGCAGGATGAAGACTTCCCCAGGTTGGTTCCTGCAGCTGTTTGTTATTTTTTAATTTATTTAAGATGCTTTAAGCAGCTCAAGCCCTCCCCATGCAAAAAATATGCAAGCAGCCATTGCTATACTCAAAATTTGGGATTGGCTTTTGCAGCCCAAGGGACGCGGTTGGTGCTGTGGGTTAAACCACAGAGCCTAGGACTTGCCAATCGGAAGGTCGGCGGTTCGAATCCCCACGATGGGGGGAGCTTAGCCTGATCTTTTATTCCCCTTCCTTCCCTTCCCTTCCCTCCCCCTCCCCTTTTTATGAAGATTACCCGCTCTGGGATCCCACAGCTAATTCTCCCCTGGTCTCCTCGCTGGCCCAAATAGGACTAACTTAGCCAGCTAGCCCTGGGGATCATCAAATGTTTATCGGGTGGATTTCCCCCCTAAATTGATTTTTGAATTCTGAATTTATTGTTATTCACGTTTTATGCTGTATTTTATGCTGGGTTTTTTTTTGTTTTTGTTTTTAATAATTTTTATTAAGTACAAATTAGAAAACATACATATTTACAACAAAAGAAAATACAAAGGAAAAAGAGAATACATATAACCAAGGGGGGGGGAAATAGTGAATACTTTGCCTCTTTTCATATTTACAGTTATTTATACGTCTATAAAATGCTATTCACAATAAAGGAGTGACATGAAAGATAAGATACCAGAAAAAAGAAAAAAAGAACAAAGAAAAAATAAAGAAGTAAAAGAAAAGGATCATAGGTGAAAATTTTTAAAAGTAGATAAGTATTCACTATACATAGCCATTTAATAATAATAATAATAATAAATTATGCTGTTTTTTGTTGCATCAATTAAGTGTTTTAAATTTGTTGTTAGCCGCCCTGAGCCCGGTTTTCTGAACCAGGAAGGGCAGGGTATAAATTATTATTATTATTATTATTATTATTATTATTATTATTATTATTAAAATGAAATGGGTTTGATGAGGGCGCATGGGCATCGACAGCTGTAATCTAACATGGCCCAGGGGAGTAAAGACATCACTTCTGCATGGAGCACGCTTCTCACTGAGATCCTATTGATGGCCACAGCGATTCTGTCTTCCTAAGACAGTAGTCTCCCTGTCTAGTGCCAGCTGCCAAGGCAAAATTCGCTGGAGCAGATGGAACCAACAAGTCATGCCATCTCCTGTCTTCCTTTCCACTGCATCATTAGCCGAGTGCTCTGTCTATGAAAGGCACAGCTGCAGAAGGGACTAAGAAATGCCTTTTTCAGTCACTGGTAAGGCAGGGAAGTGAGAGCTGGACCATAAAGAAGGCTGGTCGCCGAAGAATGGATGCTTTTGAATTCTGGTGCTGGAGGAGACTCTTGAGAGTCCCACGGATTGCAAGAAGATCCAACCTCTCCATTCTGAAGGAAATCAGCCCTGAGTGCTCACTGGAAGGACAGATCCTGAAGCGGAGGCTCCAAGACTTTGGCCACCTCATGAGAAGAGAAGACTCCCTGGAAAAGACCCTGATGTTGGGAAAGATGGAGGGCGCAAGGAGAAGGGGACGACAGAGGACGAGATGGTGGGACAGTGTTCTCGAAGCTTCCAGCATGAGTTTGACCAAACTGCGGGAGGCAGTGGAAGACAGGAGGGCCTGGCGTGCTCTGGTCCAGGGGGTCACGAAGAGGCAGACATGACTAAGCGACTAAACAACAACTACAAGGCACGGAAGGGCCTATTATTCAGTGGGAAGGCACGGGCTTTGCAATACAGAATATTTTGAGTTCAATCCTGGGCACTTCCAGCTATTTATTAATTCATATCCTGCCTTTCTTCCCCTTAGGGCAAAACATGCCCATGATTGAGCAAAGGTTTTGTTTTGTTTTGTTTTTTAAAGGTAAAGGACCCTTGGACAGTTAAATCCAGTCAAAGGCAACTATGGGGTTGCAGCGCTCATCTCGCTTTCAGGCCGAGGGAGCCGGCCTTTGTCCGGGTCACGTGGCCCGTGCTTTTTTTCTGGGGGTACGCATGCCCCTAATCATTTTGTGAATCTAAGTTTGGCCTCATTGAGGGGCTGTATTTCAATGTGAGTAGGAAAATGAAACTACAGTGGTACCTTGGGTTACAGACGCTTCAGATTACAGACGCTTCAGGTTACAGACTCCGCTAACCCAGAAATAGTACCTCGGGTTAAGAACTTCGCTTCAGGATGAGAACAGAAATTGTGCTCCGGCAGCGCGGCGACAGCGGGAGACCCCATTAGCTAAAGTGGTGCTTCAGGTTAAGAACAGTTTCAGGTTAAGAACGGACCTCCGGAAAGAATTAAGTTCTTAACCGGAGGTACCACTGTAATGATATTATTAATAGTAATAATATATAATAATTTAATATTTATTATTTGTTATATATATTATATATATTATATATATTATATATATTATATATATTATATACAGTCATACCTCATGTTACATTTGCTTCATGATACGTTTTTTTAGGTTGTGTCCCACGGTGACCTGGAAGTACTGGAAAGGGTTACTTCTGGGTTTTGCCACTCATTCATGCGCAGAAGCACTAAATCGCACTTTGTGCATGCGCACAAGTGCCAAATACCTGTGCAGATACGGCGCTTCAGGTTGCGGGCTTTTCAGGTTGCGAACGGGGAACGAATCCCCTTCACAAGCAGAAGTACCACTGTATATATATATATTCAAAAAAAATTTTATAAGCCATGTGGTCATACATTTTTAACAGCCGGATCGGCAGGAAGCCTTTGAGATGGGAAAACGATGTCTGGGAAAGGGAGGCTTTGCCTTTTTCAAAAACCAAAATAAAGCAAAGCGGAATGGAGTTTGTGTAATTACGTCAGCACCTCCCGAACGTATGCGCTCATGCGCTTAGCAGATATTAATCCATCTGGCCGCACAGGTCCCGAGTGGCCGGTACGGCAAGAGGGAATCCGGGCAAGGCAAACCAAGCCGTTTGCCAAAAGCAGGGCTAAATTAATACGTCTTCTAACAAACAGGGTGTGTTGGGGGAGAGGACGTTTCCGGCCCCCGGCCCCCACCAGATGCAAAGGAGATGTGCAGAATGACATGTTCCGGGGAGGCATACAGATGTGGAAAGATCCCACCCCAAAAGAGGGTTTTAAGTGTCTGTCTTGGCTGCCTGAGAGATGCCGGTCCTATTACCAAGCCCGAGTGATGCTCACGGATGCTGGGATGCAGGGAGCATGCTCAGTAGGCTGCTGCCGGCAAGATTAGAGGAGGCAGGCACCATAACAGCAGCAGAGAGGGAAGCATCATATGATCAGCGCAGCCCGAAATGGTGACACATGATCAGCTGGGTCGATTCAAGAAAGTCCAGAGAAGAAGAGAGGGGCGGAGAGGGGAAACTGGCATAAGCGCAGGCCGAGAGAAGCGGCGAAGCTTTTGAGGCTGGAAACTGGGAGTTATCGCAGTCAAGAGCTGCCCCTAAGGTAAAGGAAGAAGCCTTTCTTTCCATCCTCTGCATCCATTTATAGCCTTAATCTCCCCTTCCCTATACTGTGCAGAGCCAAGACAGATGCGTCTATTGACTCTGCTGCTGCTTGGATGCTAAAAGCGTAGAGGACAAATTTGCCCCTCTAAATAACCTGCTTGTGTGCTTACAATTTCCCATCTGTGCTTCCCCTTCTGTTATTGCAGAGATGGGTGTAAAAGGAAAATTGCTGTTTTGTTTTAAACTGAACGTACCTTTGAAACAAGCATATTTCGTAACACACAACCACTGGTTTAGGAAGGGGTGGGTAGGATTATGCAGTAATCCACGTAATTGCATCAGTTATTTTGCTTCTGCCAGCCTTATGCTGAGGCCTGGATAAAGAAGGGCAGGATAGGTGCTGCCCTTTGTGGCTTTAACTCTATCACGGCTGGGTGGGGGGTGATTTCTCCACCCTCCTGACTGGTAGAGATTTGGAATCGTTTGGGCTTCATCTTTTAAATATCTCCAGTGCTCAGAACTAGTTTGGTTAACAAAGTTCGCTGAATTAGTTTTTCCCCCAGAATTGCCCAAAAATGTGAATTAAGTTTGCTTTGGGCATAAAACCTTGAACAATTTCGAGTTTGTGTTCATTTTCTTCCATGTCTGTATATGGGTTTTTTTTAACCCTTTAGGCTCCAAATGTTGTTGAATTCTCAACTCTCATCAGCCCCTGAAGCCAGCATGCCCAATGGTTAGGAATGATAGGAGCTCATCAGTTTTGTGTTTACTGTATCTGTAAGATACGTCTGGGATTTCCGATACATAGCCAGCATTCTGCCCTTGTTGTAAACGGCATCTGGGCGAAAATCGCTGAAATGTCCGGGAAAATCTGGACGTAGGGCAGCCCATGTCAGAAGTGTCAGTTTTGGCAAAATTCATTAAAAATAGCTCACAAACTTCTTCCTTTTTTTTAAGATTTTGCAAAAAAAAGTTCAACAACTTTGTGTCCAGATTTTTACTTTTTGAAATATGGCTGTAAGGTACACCAATGATGGGGGCATTGTTACTATTAATAATTATATACTGTTTATTGTCTTTGATTCTCTCCACACACACACCCTTCTTTTTCTTTGTAAAATTTGCAGATAAAAATAATAATTTCAGAAAAGGGCGTTGGACACGACCTGAAAGGAAATATCTGTGTGTTATCTGGTGTTCACAACCAATTGTTAATTGAAAAAGAAAAGAAAGCATAAGACTGACCTGGAAATACTTTTAAAATTTCTCTCTCTCTCTCCTTCCCTCATCATCCAACCTATAGACCTCTCCCCGAAGAGGCAGGGATGGAGTCACTGGGAAGCCCGGCTGAAGATGCCCTCTGTAAGTACGGGTTCAGGTGGGGACCTACTGCTCTCTCTCCCAACACAACACGTTGGAACAAATGAGATATACCGTATTTTTCGCTCTATAAGACGCACCAGACCACAAGATGCACCTAGTTTTTGGAGGAGGAAAACAAGAAAAAAAATATTCTGAATCTCAAAAGCCATAACAGCAAGAGGGATCGCTGCGCAGCGAAAGCAGCAATCCCTCTTGCTGTTCTGGCTTCTGGGATAGCTGCGCAGCCTGCATTCGCTCCATAAGACGCACACACATTTCCCCTTACTTTTTAGGAGGGGAAAAGTGAGTCTTATAGAGCAAAAAATACATTAGATGATAAAATGGACGGAAACTTAAATGGGGGTGGCAGAGAACTGCAGAGTTGAAGGGATCCTAAGGGTCATCCAGCCCAACCCTGTGCAGTGCTGGAATTTTGAGCACAAGAGCACAGGATAGCGATTCAGAGGCTGGAGGGCCACAAGTCAACACACAAACACCAAAGGCGCTTGGGGAGACAGATGGTGTGCTAGATTATGTCTGGAGGAGGTTGGAGGATGGATGGTGGCTAACAGATTGAGGTTGAATCCTGACAAGTACTGTTTTGGGGGACAGGAGGCAGGCAGGTGTGGGGGACGCCCTGGTCCTGAATGGGGCAACTGTGCCCCTGAAGGACCAGGTGCGCAGCCTGGGGGTCATTTTGGACTCACAACTGTCCATGGAGGCGCAGGTCAATTCTGTGTCCAGGGCAGCTGTCTACCAGCTCCATCTGGAACGCAGGCTGAGACCCTACCTGCCCGCAGACTGTCTCACTAGAGTGGTGCATGCTCTGGTTATCTCTTGCTTGGACTACTGCCATGCGCTCTACATGGGGCTACCTTGGAAGGTGACTCAGAAACTGCAACTAATCCAGAATGTGGCAGCTAGACTGGTGATTGGGAGCAGCCACCAAGACCACATAACACCGGTCTTGAAAGACCTACATTGGCTCCCAGGATGTTTCCAAGCACAATTCAAAGTGTTGGTGTTGACCTTTAAAGCCCTAAACGGCCTCAGTCCAGTAGACCTGAAGGAGCATCTCCACCCCCATTGTTCTGCCTGGACACTGAGGTCCAGCGCCGAGGGCTTTCTGGTGGTTCCCTCCCTATGTGAAGTGAGGTTACAGGGAACAAGGCAGAGGGCCTTCTTGGTAGTGGCGCCCGCCCTCCCATCCAGATGTCAAGGGAATAAACAAATATCTGACTTTTAGAAGACATCTAAAGGCAGCCCTGTTTAGGGAAGTTTTTAATGTTTAATGCTGTATTATGTTTTTAATATTCTGTTGGGAACTGCCCAGAGTGTCTGGGGAAACCCGGCCAGATGGGCTGGGTATAAATAATAAATTATTATTATTATTACAGTGGTACCTCTGGTTACGAACTTAATTCGTTCCAGAGGTCCGTTCTTAACCTGAAACCATTCTTAACCTGAGGTACCACTTTAGCTAATAGAGCCTCCCGTGAACTGATGCACGTTGGGGCAAGAAATATGAATTTCTTTTCTTTCTGTCTTGTTATTTATACTTAAACATCATGCAAAGAAGCACTGAATAAAACGAACAAATAATACAAAAACAGAAGAAAATACGAAAGCAAAATTACAAGGATATAAACATAATAGCCTAGTTAGTTAGAAGTCACTTTATTCCTTTTTCTTCTTTTTTCGGTATTATTTTTCCTTCTTCTTTTTCCTTTTTTAAGGAGAATATAATGTTTTATATTTTTGATTGTAGTTTAGGGGCAAGAAATATGAATTTCATGCTCCCGGGGTCTGAATTGGAGGTGTCGGACCAAGAACAAGACCTTCGTGTTGTAATGGATAGCTCAGTTAAGACGTTAATTCACTGTACAAGTTACTTCTGAACTGGCTCTTTCCCCCCTCTTTCCAAATGTAAATCCGCAGCTCCTCCGAACACGTTAAATTTTAGTAACGGGGCTCATCACAAGCGGAAGACGCTCGTCGCCCCAGAAATCAACATTTCCTTGGACCAGAGCGAAGGCTCTCTCCTGTCAGACGATTTCCTGGACACCCCGGACGACCTGGACATTAATGTCGATGACATCGAGACCCCTGATGAGACCGATTCTCTTGAGTTCCTTGGGAACGGGAACGAACTGGAATGGGAGGGTAAGTAAAGGGGAATTTTAAAAACCCCTCCACAATTGTTGTTGTTGTTGTTTAGTTGTTTAGTCGTGTCCGACTCTTTGTGACCCCCTGGACCAGAGCACGCCAGGCACTCCTGTCTTCCACTGCCTCCTGCAGTTTGGTCAAACTCATGCTGGTCGCTTCGAGAACACTGTCCAACCACCTTGTCCTCTGTCATCCCCTTCTCCTTGTGCCCTCCATCTTTCCCAGCATCAGGGTCTTTTCCAGGGAGTCTTCTCTTCTCATGAGGGGGCCAAAGTATTGGAGCCTCAGCTTCAGGATCTGTCCTTCCAGTGAGCCCTCAGGGCTGATTTCCTTCAGAATGGAGAGGTTGGATCTTCTTGCAGTCCATGGGACTCTCCAGAGTCTCCTCCAGCACCAGAATTCAAAAGCATCAATTCTATTTTATGCATTTTCATATGGCTTCAAGATGATAGCTGAGGGCAAGAAGGAGCTGAAAAAGTTGGGGGCCCCCATGCAAATAGTTGGAATATCACCTACAGACCCCCCATTAGTACCCCCTATAGTCCTAAATACCTGTAGTGATGGGGAAGAAATTTGGTTGGGCCAAGGAGGCGACTAATATCTCATTTTGAGAAGAGGCGGCCACTGCCGGCCTAAAGGAGGCTCTGGTAAGTCCCCTCTTAAAGAAACCCTCTGTGGACCTGAGAAATCTAAAAGGTCGTCGCCCAGTTGTCAACAGATTGCAGGCAAAAAAAATGTGTGTCTCCGGATGCATTTGCAGGTGAATTTCTGTGAGAAATTGTTCGAGAAATTTCAAATGCAAAGAACTGAAAAATGGGAAAAGTGGGGAACAGGGAAAACTAAACAGACAGATCGCTGTCTGTCCCTTAATATATATATATAGTGGTACCTCGGGTTAAGTACTTAATTCGTTCCAGAGGTCTGTTCTTAACCTGAAACTGTTCTTAACCTGAAGCACCACTTTAGCTAATGGGGCCTCCTGCTGCTCTTGGGCTGCCGTCACCCAATTTCTGTTCTTATCCTAAAGCAAAGTTCTTAACCTGAGGTAATATTTCTGGGTTAGCGGAGTCTGCAACCTGAAGCGTATGTAACCTGAACATACGTAACCTGAAGCGTATGTAACCCGAGGTACCACTGTACCACTTTAGCTAATGGGGCCTCCTGCTGCCACTGCGCGATTTCTGTTCTCGTCCTGAAGCAAAGTTCTTAACCCGAGGTACTATTTCTGGGTTAGCAGAGTCTGTAACCTGAAGCGTCTGTAACCTGAAGCATCTGTAACCTGAGGTACCACTGTATATATTTCAGCTCATACCAAGAACAAACTTAATTGATCTCTAAGCTGCTACTGGACAATTTATTTACAGGGTACAGACGCTTCAGGTTGCGTTTTTTTGGGTTATCGACCGCCAAAACCCGGAAGTACCAGAACGGTTTGCTTCCGGGTTTCGGCGGTCGCGCATGCGCAGAAGAACCGAATCGCAACCTGCGCATGCGCAGACATGCAACTGCGGGTTGCGAACGCTGCGGGATCACGTTCGCAACCCGAGCGTCCACTGTATTTTTTATATATGTCCCTTAATACTCGGTCTCCCGAACACTTTCTGTACAATCGAGCCTTGCTAGGGATGGTCTTTGTGAATTCCCCCCTCAGACGACACTCCTGTGGCCACAGCCAAAAACATGCCGGGAGACAGCGCGGACTTATTTGGAGATGGCGCTGTGGAAGGGGGCAGTGCCACAAACGGCCGCCTGTGGAGAACGGTCATCATCGGGGAGCAGGAACACCGAATTGACCTGCAGATGATCAAGCCGTACATGAAAGTGGTGACACACGGAGGTGAGGAGCCTAAGGGGGGCTATCATCATCATCATCATCATCATCATCATCATCATCAATATTATTATTGCATTGGGGGGGAGGATTTGTGTTGCTGGCTGTGCAGATGGGTCAGTTAAGATGCCCATTTGGCAATACAGTGGTACCTCAGGTTAAGTACTTAATTTTTTACAGAGATCTGTACTTAACCTGAAACTGTTCTTAACCTGAAGCACCACTTTAGCTAATGGGGCCTCCTGCTGCTACCGCACCGCCGGAGCACTGTCTGTCCCTTAATATATATATATAGTGGTACCTCGGGTTAAGTACTTAATTCGTTCCAGAGGTCTGTTCTTAACCTGAAACTGTTCTTAACCTGAAGCACCACTTTAGCTAATGGGGCCTCCTGCTGCTCTTGCGCTGCCGTCACCCAATTTCTGTTCTCATCCTGAAGCAAAGTTCTTAACCCGAGGTATTATTTCTGGGTTAGCGGAGTCTGTAACCTGAAGCGTATGTAACCTGAAGCGTATGTAACCTGAGGTACCACTGATTTGATGGATGTATGGCGGTTAACAGATTGAGCTTGATCCCTGACAAGACGGAAGTACAGTGGTACCTCGGGTTAAGAACTTAATTCATCTCTTCTTAACCTGAGACTGTTCTTAACCTGAGGTACCACTTTAGCTAATGGCGCCTCCCGCTGCCGCCACGCGATTTATGTTCTCATCCTGAAGCAAAGTTCTTAACCTGAGGTACTAATCCTGGGTTAGCGGAGTCTGTAACCTGAAGCGTCTTTAGCCTGAAGTGTCTGTAACTCAAGGTACCACTGCACTGTTTTCGGAGAACAAGGGGTGAGCAGGTGTGGAGGACTCCCTGGTCCTGAATGGGGCAACTGTGCCCCTGAAGGACCAGGTGTGCAGCCTGGGGGTCATTTTGGACTCACAACTGTCCATGGAGGCGCAGGTCCATTCTGTGTTGAGGGCAGCTGTCTACGAGCTCCACCTGGTACGCAGGCTAAGACCCTCCCTGCCCACAGACTGTTACCGTGTTTTGTAACACATGTTTTGCATACCCCCAAAGCAGTATATAAATGCTCAGGACAAACAAAAACAAAACAAACTCCTTTTGCCAACCCATTCCACATCCAGCTCAGCTCCCCAACCCACTTTAATTAATTGATGTCTGCTTTTATGCATATTGTGTTGTTTTTATGATGTTAGTTGCTCTGAGCCCGGCCTCGGCTGGGGAGAGCAGGATAGAAATAAATTATTATTATTATTATTATTATTATTATTATTATTATTATTACAGTGGTACCTCAGGTTACATATGCTTCAGGTTACATTCACTTCATGTTACAGACTCCGCTAAGCCAGAAATATTACCTCGGGTTGAGAACTTTGCTTCAGGGTGAGAAGAGAAATCGCGCAGCGGCAGCAGTGGGAGGCCCCATTAGCTAAAGTGGTGCTTCAGGTTAAGAACAGTTTCAGGTTAAGAACGGACCTCCGGAACGATTTAAGTACTTAACCTGAGGTAGTAAAGGGTAAAGGGACCCCTGACCATTAGGTCCAGTCGTGGCCGACTCTGGGGTTGCAGCGCTCATCTCGCTTTATTGGCCGAGGGAGCCGGCGTACAGCTTCCGGGTCATGTGGCCAGCATGACTAAGCCGCTTCTGGAGAACCAAAGCAGCGCACAGAAACACCGTTTACCTTCCCGCCAGAGCGGTACCTATTTATCTACTTGCACTTTGACATGCTTTCAAACTGCTAGGTTGGCAGGAGCAGGGACCGAGCAACAGGAGCTCACCCCGTCGCGGGGATTCGAACTGCCGACCTTCTGATCGGCAAGTCCTAGGCTCTGTGGTTTAACCCACAGCGCCACCCGCGTCCCTAACCCGAGGTACCACTGTATTATTATTATTATTATTATTATTATTATTATTATTCGTTTCCTGTCTGTTTCTCTCTCAGGTTATTACGGAGAAGGACTGAACGCCATCATCGTCTTTGCTGCCTGCTACCTGCCGGACAGCAGCCTACCGGATTATCATTACATCATGGAGAACCTTTTCCTGTGAGTGACTTTTTCTTGCCTTCTGCTTGGAACGGAGGAGGGAAAACTCGCTTTTAAGGTCCATTTGGATTACTGTATTTTTCGCTCTATAAGACGCACCAGACCATAAGACGCACCTAGCTTTTGGAGGAGGAAAGCAAGAAAAAAAATATTCTGAATCTCAGAAGCCAGAACAGCAAGAGGGATCGTTGTGCAGCGAAAGCAGCAACCTCTCTTGCTGTTCTGGCTTCTGGGATAGCTGCGCAGCCTGCATTCGCTCCATAAGACGCACACACATTCCCCCTTACTTTTTAGGAGGGGAAAAGTGAGTCTTATAGAGCAAAAAATATGGTAATTTCCCTCGCACCTCCTCGCCACATCAGGGTGATGATGAATTTGTTAAAATCAGGAAGGGTGGTAGTCCTGGGGGGCATTTTGGAAACTGCCCTCATTTCATTCGAAACACTTTTGCCCCCCTTCTCCCCCCCCCAGGCCAAACTCTGCAAAAGTCATCAACTGGCAACAGCCGGCGATTTCACCAATCCTCATCCCAACATTATTATTTCTATTTTTATTAAAAATTATTCATCCTTTTCAAATTTATACATTTCACTAATTTTAAAATCATTTTAACATTTCAAAACTCGGCTTCCTTCCTCCTCTTTCTACGGTTCCTTAAATCAATTTTTAATATCTTCTGCATCTCCAAATTAACTCAATTTACTCATTTATTCATCTACTTTAAATATACATGCTTATAAAACTGCAGGTTATTATTACAATAATCCTGCCAGTGTTTTCATCTGTTTACAATTTATCTGTAAATAGTCAATAAGCCATTTCCATTCTTTTATAAAAAGTTTGCTATCTCGATCTCTTATTTTTCCCAGTGAGTTTTGCCATTTCTGCTTATTCCGTAAGTTTTTGTATCCATTCCTCCTTTGCTGGGACTTCTGCTTCTTTCCATTTTGGGGCGAGTAACATTCTTGCTGCTTAGTAGCGTACATAGATAGGTTTCTATGCAGTTTCGGTAGCTCTTTCCCTATAATTCCCAAATGGAAAGCTTCTGGGTTTTGTTTGTTTTTACAAATGTTATTTTAAACATCCTTTTCAACATCCTTTATTTATTTTTCTGTCTCTGCTGTCCCCTCTCCCCTAACCACTAAGTTAGATAATGATAAAATAAAAAAAATCCTTCCAGTAGCACCTTTAAGACCAACTAAGTTGATTCTTGATGTCAGATTTATGTCCATTTATTATTATCACAAAACAGAGAAACCAGTAGGAGAACACTTCAATCTCCCAGGACATTCTATACAAGATCTCAAAGTAGCTGTTTTACTACAAAGGAATTTCAGAAATAGACTGGAAAGAGAAGCTGCTGAATTGCAACTCATTACCAAACTTAAAACCATGGAGAGACCTGGTTTGAACAAAGACATTGGATCTTATCCCATTATACATGACTAAGCCATTTCTCACCTTCTCACCCCTTGCCTTTTCCTGTAAGACCTATTACAGTCGTTAAGAGTCGTCAGCAGGCTCATCTCAGCTATCTGCCAATCTCCCATTCCCACCACCCTTCTGAGTAATACCCCTCCCCACCTTCTCACTATATAGAAGGATCTGGCAACTTCTGTTTCAGTGTATCTGAAGAAGTGTGCTTGCACACGAAAGCTCATACCAAGAACTAACTTAGTTGGTCTTAAAGGTGCTACTGGAAGGATTTTTTTTATTTTGACTATGGCAGACCAACACGGCTACCTATCTGTAATTAGATAATGATAATAATCTTCATAATTCAGAGAGAAATCATTTAGAGCGACTGTGTTTTCATCCTTTGTGCTGAACATCGTGGTCCATAGATCAGCCTATGTACCCCTTACCAAATGCATTATCTGTGTCTTCGTGTATGTACACACAGAAATGGAGGACGCCCTGGTCCTGAATGGGGCAACTGTACCCCTGAAGGGCCAGGCACGCAGCCTGGGGGTCATTTTGGATTCACAGCTGTCCATGGAGGCGCAGGTCAATTCTGTGTCCAGGGCGGCTGTCTACCAGCTCCATCTGGTATGCAGGATGAGACCCTCCCTGTCCGCAGACTGTCGGGCCAGAGTGGTGCATGCTCTGTTTATCTCCCGCTTGGACTACTGCCATGCACTCTACGTGGGGCTACCTTTGAGGGTGACCCAGAAACTGCAACTAATCCAGAATGCGGCAGCTAGACTGGGGACTGGGAGCAGCCACCGAGACCACATAACACCAGTCCTGAAAGACCTACACTGGCTCCCAGGACGTTTCCAAGCACAATTAAAAGTGTTGGTGCTGCACACACACACAGCATTTATATATCAAAAGCATTTACAAACCACTTAATATTTCAAAAATCTATAAGTGGTGTACAGCCTGCCATTAAAACAAAAAGACAACCTAAAAACAGTAATATTGCAGAATAAAACACATAACCTGGAAGATAACTGGCCTGGCCTGCTCCTGTGCTTTTAACATCGAGCACAATTCAAAGTGTTGGTGCTGACCTTTAAAGCCCTAAACGGCCTCGGTCCAGTATACCTGAAGGAGCGTCTCCACCCCCATCGTTCTGCCCGGACACTGAGATCCAGCGCCAAGGGCCTTCTGGCGGTTCCCTCACTGCAAGAAGCAAAGCTACAGGGAACCAGGCAGAGGGCCTTCTCGGTAGTGACACCCGCCCTGTGGAACGCCCTCCCATCAGATGCCAAAGAAATAAATAACTATCTGACTTTTAGAAGACATCTGAAGGCTGCCCTCTTTAGGGAAGCTTTTAATATTTGGTGAATCATTGTATTTTAATATTTTGCTGGAAGCTGCCCAGAGTGGCTGGGGAAACCCAGCCAGGTGGGCGGGGTATAAATTCTTCTTCTTCTTATTATTATTATTAATTATCAGCTTCTGGTTTTCTAACAGGTATGTGATAAGCAGCTTGGAGTTGCTAGTGGCAGAGGATTATATGATTGTGTACATGAACGGTGCCACGCCACGTCGGAGAATGCCAGGGATTGGCTGGTTGAAAAAATGCTACCAAATGATAGACAGAAGGTGAGGTTTGTGGACTGAGTCCATGACAATGGGCCATGTTTTGCAAGGGATGAGGATGACCGGTTACATATGTGTGTTTGTGTGTGCAGTAATTTATTTATTTCATAAGATTTATATACCACTAGTCTGTAAAAAAAACCACAAACACAAACAAACCTTCAAAGCGGTTTACAAAAAAACACATATATTGTAAGAAGTGAAGTCTAATAATACAGTGGTACCTCAGGTTACATACGCGTCAGGTTACATACGCTTCAGGTTACAGACTCCGCTAACCCAGAAACAGTGCTTCAGGTTAAGAACTTTGCTTCAGGATGAGAACAGAAATTGTGCTCCGGCGGCGTGGCAGCAGCGGGAGGCCCCATTAGCTAAAGTAGTGCTTCAGGTTAAGAACAGTTTCAGGTTAAGTACGGACCTCCAGAACAAATTAAGTACTTAACCTGAGGTACAACTGTATTATTATTATTATTATTATTATTATTATTATTATTATTGGTGTCCTAGGGTACATAGACAGTTTTACTTCTTGCCTTAGACCTTTGAAAGCATTCCTACTGAAGACAGTAGGATTTCTCGCATGTAATCATTTATGCACTTGGATTTAAACAAACTGTCGTTCCACCTTTTGCTCTGTCCGCTGGTTTATGTTTTGGCTTAAGTTTCATTAATATTGGTTTATTTTAATTTTAATTTTATCTTCAAGTTTTTAATGTGTTTTTTCTAGGTTTTGCAATGTATGCCCTCCCTGCTGAAGTCTAATAAATAAGTCTTGACGGTTAAAAAAAAAACAAAAACAGAAAAACTGAGGGAAGGGGAAATCTCAACTATTCTTTAAAAAGGTTTTTCCAAACTTAGGTTTCCAGCTGTTTTGGGACTACTTTATCTCTAACTAGCTGGACTAGTAGTCAGGAGTGATGGCAGTAGAGATATGAGATGATCTGAATCCTCTGAACTTGAAGCATGAGAAGTCCTATTAAAAAAATTATAATTTGGCAGAATATTTGGATTATTTAATATGCATATGTCTAATTTGGAATATTTAATGTGATTTGATTGGATTGTTAAAGTGGAAAAATTAATAAAAATGATTTTTTTATTTTAAAAAAGTAGTCAGGGGTGATGGGATTTGTAGTCCAAAAACAGCTGGAGACCAAGTTTGGGAAACCCTGATTTAAAACTTATTGAAAGGGTTCAAAAATTACTTGCAAAGATATGCAAGAGAAATTGTGTGTGTGTGCGCGTGTGTATGGGACGCAGGTGGCGCTGTGGGTTAAACCACAGAGCCTAGGACTTGCGGATCAGAAGGTCGGCGGTTCGAATCCCCGCAATGACGGGGTGAGCTCCCGTTGCTCGGTCCCTGCTCCTGCCAACCTAGCAGTTCGAAAGCACGTCAAAGTGCAAGTAGATAAATAGGTACCACTCCGGCGGGAAGGTAAACGGCGTTTCCATGCGCTGCTCTGGTTTGCCAGAAGCGGCTTAGTCATGCTGGCCACATAACCCGGAAGCTGTACGCCGGCTCCCTCGGCCAGTAAAGCGAGATGAGCGCCGCAACCTCAGAGTCGGGCACGACTGGACCTAATGGTCAGGGGTCCCTTTACCTTTACACACACACTCCAAGTCCCATCATTCCTGACCATTGATCATACTGGCAGGGGCTGATGGGAGATGGAGTCCAACAACAGATTGACTAGCTTTAAAAAAAAAACAACAACTCTTGTTTTTACACAGTAAAATAGAAAGCTTCCAGAATCTGAGGGAGAGGAGATGAGAAATTAAATTGGTATTGTGTTTTTTATGTATGAAGGTTTGTATCTGGCGCAGAACTAATGCACAACCAAAGGCAACTGCTCGGATCTGTTCTTACACCGCCCTGCCTTCTGATTTTTATCACAGGTTGCGGAAAAACCTGAAAGCGCTGATAATCGTTCACCCGTCATGGTTCATTCGAACGGTCCTGGCTATATCGAGGCCCTTCATCAGGTATGAGCAGCCGAGAGGATAGTTGCCTTGAAGCCGGTAAAACATGTCTGACGCCTCTCTGGGTGGTTTAGACTACAACTCCCATCAAGCTCCAGCCAGCATGATGGGAGCTGTAGTCCAAAAACATCTTTCTCTAAATTTAGCCCACCCCTCGTGCTCCAAAGACCGCTAAGAGAAGTTCCAGCATGATGGACGTAGGTCCTGCTATCCAAACATAAGGCAAATGGTTCATCAGGTGAGTGTTCACATAACAAGTCTTTAATCTTTAATTAACTTTATTACGGTCACAGACCAGGATTTTAAAAAAGCATATAGATAAAATAGCAGTTAGGATTTTTTTAACCGATAATAGTTAGGGCAAATGGGGACAAGGAAACAGGCATAAAACTTCCGAATAAAATACAAGATTAAACACAGATAATGGATGGATAAAAAACTAATAATTAAAACAGATAAGAGCTAAAAACCAACAAAGACACGCAGTTAAAACAACTGTAAGAGGCTGCAGAGTAGAACCCTCTGAAATAAAGGACACTCACAACATTAAAAACTGCTGTGCAAATATGGTTAAAACAGACAATTAAAACAATGTACAACACTAAATTTAGAAACAATGTACAACAATAAACTGTCCCAGGGAGTTGACTCAGAATCACCCATGAAACCGTTTTTGGGGCTTTTCATGCCAGACTATTTTGAGTTGGGCGATGGTCTGCACCTACAGATCTGTACACAGAATCTGGCGACCATCCAGGTCATCTTCTGATCTTTGCCCAACAGCAAAAGGTCAAATTTTTGCTTTTGCGGGAGGTCGGCAAGCCTCACAAGTAGGGGAACACATAACAAGTCAATGATTTCCATTGATTCTTATGGGGAAATTTCTAATGCGTTCCCGACTGTGGAATTTTGACCCCAGAATGATGGAAAACCTGGGGTAACTCTGGGAAACCCTCCCGGAACCTTGTAAAGGGCAAATAAGGAAGGGAGAGCCAGTGTGGTGTAGTGGTTAAGAGCGGTAGTCTCGTAATCTGGGGAACCGGGTTCGCGTCTCCGCTCCTCCACCTGCAGCTGCTGGGTGACCTTGGGCTAGTCACACTTCTCTGAAGTCTCTCAGCCTCACTCACCTCACAGAGTGTTTGTTGTGGGGGAGGAAGGGAAAGGAGAATGTTAGCCGCTTTGAGACTCCTTAAAGGGAGTGAAAGGCGGGATATCAAATCCAAACTCTTCTTCTTCTTCTCTTATTCTCCCGCGCTCTCCCTGTTCCTCCCACGAGTTTCTGGCAAAACGGTTTCAGCAGACCAGCAAAACCCAAAAGACTTGTTTTAAGTCTGCTTATTTATTTACAGCATCACATACAGGTCTGGCCGTTTGGATATCTGAATCTGCAGTGTGTATAGTAAGGTTTGGGTACTAATTCCTCATGTTTGGATAAGTGAATTTTCGTATGATGACCTCTTTTGCAGAATTGCAGAGTTGGAAGGGATCGCGAGGGTCATCTAGTCCAATGCAGGAATCTTTTGCCCAACGTGGGGCTCAAACCCACGACCCACATGTACAACCTTTCAAACCAAGGTAGCATGGTAGCTTAGTGAATCAGAGACGGACCCAGACAACCCCAGGCTCAAACTCTGTGTTGTCACAATTTCTCAGACTAACCTGTTTTGTGAAGATAAATGGGGGAAGCCATCAGGATAGAATACTAAGAGGAATAACATAATAATGGGTTGCAGTCAACTATTTTTACTCAAGAGTAGACCCCTTGAAATTAATGGGCCATAGTTGGCCATGTCCATCAATGGCTCTACTCTGAGTAGGATTAACATTGGATTCAGCCCAATGATAATAATAATAGGTTGGATTCAATGTTAGTCCTAGTATGAGACCCACGAAAATTGATGGACAAGACGTTAATTTCAGTGGGTCTACTCTGAGTAGGGCTTCGTTGGCTACAACCAGGTGGGGATGGTTCTGTATCATTGGATGCTAAATATAACATTTGTATTCCAGAAATTCTAGAACAAGGGTTACCAGACCTTTTTCTTCTCCCTGCAAATGACCCCCGTTCTGAACTTCTCTCTCTATATGAAAGCAGTTTCACGCCACCAGCCCAGGTGGTTGACTTTCAAGGGGGTCCAGGGTTAATTGCAACACCCTGCAAAGGCCACACTGTGGCCCCCAAGGCAGTAAACGAAAGATCAAATGAAAAGAACGTCTTACCAGTTAGAATCTTTAATAATCACAGTGCAAGAACAAAGAACACATCTTCTAGAAATGGCGGTGCTCCCAGTTAAGGATTCCACCCCTTGCCATCCCTATTAATCTATGTCACTCCTACGTCTTGTAATCTGAGTTTGTACCCACTGCGCTTTCTGTTCTAACACTTTCTGAGCTCTCTGTGTTTTTGGAGAAGGAGGGTGGATGCTGTCCAGACAGAGACTGTGAATCTGTTAACTCTTTTCTAGTGTTTCTTCTGCTAGCCGTTCCCCATCCTGTATTCCCCGGCTTCTGCTTTCTGAACTATGCCCCTCTGCAAGCCACTGCTCCAGATCTATATTGTCCTCCTGCTCCTGGGAAGAATCAGGATCGGGGGAGAGGGTGGATCCCACCATTCCTCCTCAGTCCAGCTCTCCTCAGCACGATCCCTGACACACACTAAGCTAGATTTTAGAAAAAGAAAATTGTGTGGCTGTGGGAGAAGCTGTGCCTAACATGTGGAAATACTCTTTCCTAGTGTGAAATTCATCAATAAAATCCAGTACGTTCACACCTTGGAGGAACTATCGCAGAGCATCCCCATGGAACATGTCCAGATTCCGGACTGTATTCTACAGTAAGTATTGGGCGATACCTTGAAACAGCGTTGTTTTCCTGCACTGCCTTTCCTTTTATTCTGTGATTCATATACTTCTTCTTCTTTGGCGATTACTCGTCGCCGAGTAAGATTGTCTTCCATAATATTGGTTTCCAGGCGGGAGTTTGGGATCACGGTGTGGATTTGCCAAGTGTGCCTTCCTCTTAGCACGTTTCTCCCTTGCATTCTGAGTACAAAAAGCTTGGCCTGTCGCTCAACATCCAAAAAACCGAAGTGCTGCACCAACAAGTACAAAATAAGCCCTCTGCAGCGCCACAAATCCAACTCAATGGTGTAACGTTGGAAAATGTCGATCACTTCTCCTACCTAGGCAGTTATCTTTCCACAAGGGTCAACATTGATGCCGAAATCCAGCATCTTCTGAGCTCTGCGAGTACGGCTTTCTCCCGATTGAAGTGCAGAGTGTTCAAGGACCGGGACATTTGCAGGGAAACCAAAATGCTTGTTTACAAAGCTATTGTACTACCAACCTTACTGTATGCTTGTGAAACATGGACCACTTACAAATGCCATCTCCAACTTCTCGAAAGTTTCCATCAACGGTGTCTCTGAAAAATCTTGCAGATCACTTGGGAAGACAGGCGAACTAATATCAGTGATTCATATACAATGAAGGGTGGTTGGAGGGGCCAAGAGGGGCCTGGACATGTATGTGACATGTATGTGACATGTAATTCTACTCTTATTGATCCAAAGCAGAACTCCAACGTAGAGTTAGCAGAGTAAAAACTTAAACACGTTGCAGGATTCACAAAAAATAGACCAGAGGCAATTGTATTCCATCCAGTGTGCAAGGTCAGAGAATTCCAACAAAAAATATAAAAGGTAGCAGAAGCAGTTCCCATGCTCATCCGTGGTTAGGAACAGAAACCAGTCAACGCATCTTGTTTCGTCCTTTGCTTTACATTGGAATGAATTTAAGTTACGTAAGTAAGTGGGTGGCACTGTGGGTTAAACCACAGAGCCTAGGACTTGCCAATCAGAAGGTCGGCGGTTCAAATCCCTGTGACAGGGTGAGCTCCCGTTGCTCGGTCCCTGCTCCTGCCAGCCTAGCAGTTTGAAAGCACGTCAAAGTGCAAGTAGATAAATAGGTACCGCTCTGGCGGGAAGGTAAACGGCGTCTCCATGCGCTGCTCTGGTTCACCAGAAGCAGCTTAGTCATGCTGGCCACATGACCCAGAAGCTGTACGCCGGCTCCCTTGGCCAGTAAAGCGAGATGAGCGCTGCAACCCCAGAGTCGGCCACAACTGGACCTAATGGTCAGGGGTCCCTTTACCTTTACGTCACATTAAACAGTGGACAGCCAGGCAGATAACGTAGTACATCAAACAAACCAAAATGAAGCAGGACAGGAAAAGCGTTGATTGCGACAAACTCAGATCGCAGGCTTCTTATGTCTCCAACAGCTTTGTTTCGTTGGCAGTATGTTCATTTGCAATTTGTCGCTTATTGGGAATTTGTTCCTATGGTTGGTTTTAAGCCGGTTGTGAACCATGGTTTTTTCACAGTTCTAAACACTTTGTTTCAGGTTTGAAGAAGAGCGGAACAGAGCGAGAAAAGAAAGGTAGGTTTTTCCCTTTTTGTGTATGCTAGGAAAGAGGCCATTATCACAGTTGCCCAGGGTATATTGTCATTTTACATTGTTCCTTCAGGCAAAACCGGCTATTTCAAAATGCAATTTATCCCTAACAGGACAGAAGAGAAACAGGACACAACTGTGAGAGAGAGGTAAGTCTCTTTCCATGTTATTGCGGATGCATTATATCAGGGGGAAATGGTTTGCAAAACTCTGTATATTAGGCAAAATTGCATACAGACATGTCTATTAGGATCCCCACCCCCTAAAATACTGATGAATTTTCAGGAGAATTCATTTTTTAAACACACATACACACAAAGTAATGTGGAAATGAAGTGAAATGAACTTTAGATTGGAAACATGAAAAACGGAGAGAAACCAAAATTGATAGATTCACCCACCGTATTTTTCGCTCTATAAGATGCACCAGACCACAAGACGCACCTAGTTTTTGGAGGAGGAAAACAAGAAAAAAATATTCTGAATCTCAGAAGCCAG
The DNA here is from genome assembly GCF_964106645.2 of Podarcis pityusensis. Lineage (NCBI taxonomy): Eukaryota > Metazoa > Chordata > Lepidosauria > Squamata > Lacertidae > Podarcis > Podarcis pityusensis. The sequence continues at coordinate 6,258,836 of NC_138043.1, forward strand.
AACAGCAAGAGGGATCGCTGCGCAGTGAAAGCAGCAATCCCTCTTGCTGTTCTAGCTTCTGGGATAGCTGTGCAGCCTGCATTCGCTCCATAAGACACACACACATTTCCCCTTACTTTTTAGGAGGGGAAAAGTGAGTCTTATAGAGCAAAAAATATGGTAACTTTAAATTGAATGCTTACATTGTTTCGTGTACTGACTTCCCTGCACAGTGCTCAAACCCTTTCCAGCCACATAATATATCAGACTCTTATCTATGACAGAAATCTGTCTAATGCAATTACTTTATCGTTTTTCTTCTGCTGTTCCTATCTTGAATCCAGCCCACGACTGACTGTAGTTTTTCTTCAAAGAGTCCTAAGGGGAAATTTCTAATGCATTCCTGACCACAGAGTTTTACCCCCCAATTTTACCCTCCAAGTGACGGGGGGAAATGGGGGGAAACCCAGAAAAACACTCTGAAACCTTGCAAAAGGCAAACAAGGAAGGGGAAAAAATGCTCTCTTATTTGTCCAATCCCCCCACTCCATGATTTCTGGCGAATTGGCTGCCACAGACTAGCAAAACACAAAAATATTAAGACTTGTTTAAGGCTGCTTATTTGTTTGCAGTGCTATCTGCAGATCTGTTTGGAAATCTGGATATCTGAAACTGTGGTGTGTATAGCTAGGTTTGGTTACCAATTTTCTGATGTTTGGATAAGTGAATTTTCATATACTGAGTGTTTGGATAGCAGTACCTTTATATATCTACTTGAAGAAGCCACGGTCCGATCTGAAAAATACAAATATTTCGGTTACAAAACTATAAAAATTAAGAAAAATTAAGTTTGCAAAACATGTGGTTAGGGTAGATCAACTTGTCAGTGTCCACTTATCTCCAGAGTAAATATAACATATCGGCAAAAGTCGGAAATTGAAAGATAACTATAGCATATACACGAAAATCGATTTCAGATTTGAAATCGGCATTGAAAGAACATATAAGAACAGTTGAAAAATCTCATGCAACAGAAAATGAAAAAAAAAAAAAATGTTCCCCAGCTGTTGTTCTCAGTTGTCTTTTATGGCAGCAAACTTTCCTAAAATCAAATTTTTTCACGGGATCTCAGAATAGGGCTTTCTGTGGGGAACAAACCAGTCCTCCCAAAAAGAATTCCACCCCACCCCGGAATATCGCCAAAACAAAATTTCCAAGTGAATGAAATGGCTGAGATATGGCCTTTGCCAATTTGGTTCAGCTCTAGGGATCTTCAAAGATTTCCGCTTGGGGAATGTGGGACTGCCAGGAGGGATGTTGGGAAAATTCTGATGGAAACAGAAACAGGAGGAAATGGCTTAAGTCTGCTTATATGTCTGATTTCCGGAACAGAACTCAATACAGCAGATATGATCGTTGTTCATTGTTGCAGTTTTCAGTCTGCAAACTGTACATAACAATGCATAATTGCATTGCATAATTTGCATGGCATTTCCTTTGTGTTGAAATGAAAGGTGTGGAATAATGTACTGATTACACAAGTAATTATGTAAAATTCAGCCAGAGTAGACAGCATGACAACAATTAATAGAGGGCATAATCTAACTAAATTCTACTTAGACCAGACCAGGGCCGGATTTAGGTTTGATGCGGCCCTAAGCTACTGAAGGTAATGGGGCCCTTTATATGTCCAGCTGTCAACAACAAATTGCTGCTGTTTTTTTGTGTTGAATATATGCTAGGTGGTCATTTATGGACCTAATAGGTATCTCAAGCCATTTGGCCATGTTGTCATGCAATCAGTCCATGCAGAATGTAGGCACCCTATATATAGAAATGAGCAAACCAGTGATATTTTAGGGAGCAGGCTAGCAGGCGGAGCCCATGACTTACATCCTAGGAGCCTACACAACACAAAACACTGTTGCTGTATGTAGGTTTTATTTTATTTGTTTTTTATCTTATATTTTGGAAGTGTACATCCAGGTTTACTAATCCGCTTGTAATATTCTGCCTCTTCAGATGCAGAACTACGAGGTTTAACAAGCATACACCATTTTCTAAATTTATTTACTATTTTGTCTGTCTTCCCAAACAGGCCTACATTGCCAGCAGAGGATCAGGAAACAAGGTGTGGGTTTCTTTTATTTATTTATTTTTAATCACATTCAGAATTTAGTTACCTACCGTTTACCTAAACCGCTAAGCCTCTTGGGCTTGCCGATCATAAGGTCGGCAGTTCGAATCCCCGTGACGGAGTGAGCTCCCGTCGTTCTGTCCCAGCTCCTGCCAACCTAGCAGTTCGAAAGCACGCCAGCACAAGTAGATAAATAGGTACCCCTGTGGCGGGAAGGTAAACAGCGTTTCTGTGCACTCTGGTTTCCGTCACGGTGTCCCGTTGCGCCAGAAGCTGTTTAGTCATGCTAGCCACATGACCCGGAAAGCTGTCTGCGGACAAACGCCGGCTCCCTCGGCCTGAAAGTGAGAAGAGCACCGCAACCCCACAGTTGCCTTTGACTGGACTTAACTGTCCAGGGGTCCTTTACATTTTACCTATAGGTAAAGGTAAAGGGACCCCTGACCATTAGGTCCAGTTGTGACAGACTCTGGGGTTGCGGCGTTCATCTCGCTTTATTGGCCGAGGGAGCTGGCGTACAGCTTCCAGGTCATGTGGCCAGCATGACGAAGCTGCTTCTGGCAAACCAGAGCAGAGCACGGAAACGCTGTTTACCTTCCCGCCAGAGTGGTACCTATTTATCTACTTGCACTTTGATGTGCTTTCGAACTGCTAGGTTGGCAGGAGCAGGGACTGAGCAACGAGAGCTCACCCCGTCACGGGGATTCGAACTACCGACCTTCTGATCGGCAAGTCCTAGGCTCTGTGGCTTAACCCACAGCGCCACCCGTGTCCCCCTTTTACCTATACACCCACAATAAAACACCAATGTGGAGGGGCCCTTGATAATTGACAATCAGCAGTCTCTTAAGTATTCACCGGGCCTGTTTTTCTCTCTCTCCTTCCTCCCTCCTCGCACCATTTAGCATGTCCTGAATCATAGACCTAAAGAACGACCCAGAACGATGCATTACCCATTGTAAAATGACCTTCCTGGTGTTAAGACCACACGACCATCCTCAGTTCCATCCAACCAAGGAATCAGCCTTTCTGTCTCTGCCTAAAAGGTATTCCATTGCACACAAGAATGAACTTTCCAGCAAAGGCTCTGAGTGGCAAACCCCTTGCTGAGAGATGCAAGCACCTTCCATCTTTAAAAAGCAACAACGTCGGGATATAACAAAATCCAGCCTAAAATGGAGAACTCCGGTTTATACATCGAAAGCCTCCTCCGTTTGGTTGCTGCAGGTCAGCATAGCGACATCGGGATGGAAAAGCACACATCCATTCTTAATTCCTTGCCGGATGCATCTGAAAGGAAACTGTTGCTCTGTGCATTCATTGGGTCAGGAAGAACTGCGGTAGCAAACTTTTGTCCCCTTCTGAATGAAGTTTGTGCATGCCTGTTCCAGTATAGATACAGAGCACCTATCTGGGGTTTTTTTGCCTCATCCATTTCCCAAATGCACCCCTGGCGCTATTTTTTTTTACCACTTGAGCTCATGGTGAAGCCTCACGCGGGAAATGATGTACAGATCGTTTTTATTTGTTGCATCCTCTCTCCTGAATGGGTCTGTCTCTGAATCTTGGGTACCAGATATCGCAAGTCTTGTAAGAATGCCCATTCATACACTTGTCAGTGTAAAGATGCAAATATACTCACAGGGCGGTGGGATTTGCACAGTTTTAGTCAGTTTCAGAACACTGGACAATTGCCTCCTCCCGAATTCTGCCTCCAAACATCTGAGGCAAGATGTAAGCACATGAAAACACAGTCCACATCTCCCCAAGCAAGGAGAAGGGAGCACTTGAGTCAGATTAGAAAGTGCACACATTTAGAACAGGAAAATAAATGCGCAACATGACTTAAAAACACTTTTTCTAAAGTCACATATGTATACCCATCTTCCACCCTAATGAACATGGGAGTGGCTCCCATTTTATCCTAGAAAAACGACAGCAAAACCCTGCAAGACGTTTAGGTTAGGTTGAAAGATCACAGCTGAGTAGAAATTTGAACCCAGGTCTCTGTGCTTAGAATCACACGATCCTGACGTTGCAGGACAAGAAGGCAATTCACTCACACAAAATCCTGGGATCAGGAGAAAAGGCAATGCAAGCGCGCCCATGCGCACACTTAGATTTAATCTATGCACTTAAATGTGACCCAGTCGTTTCGATCCAAGAACAGAAAACCCTGAAGTCCACATTCAGATAGTTGCTGTTTTGGTTGTCCATACAGTTTCACACCAGAGGGCAGCAGTGGCAAAATTACATGTGCAAGTTTGATTTTCCGGGGAGTCTTCCAAATGCCAGCGTAACAGAAGGCTTCCTTTGCTTTCGTGTGTCTGCAGAGGACCATGGAACAGTTGGCTTGTCCGTTTTTCTTCTCATTTGATACGTAACACCTAACCCTGAACAAATAGGCAGGAGAGCTTGCGACGTAATGGGGATCGATCTTCAACAATGGCTTTAAAGGACCGGTCTGTTTCGTTTGCGAAAGAAAGGAATCTAGCCCTATCTGCAGAAGCTTTGGGAATGTCTTCTTTGCATAGCAGAATGCGTGAGTTCCTGAACACTTCAGTCATACCTCTCTACTGACAATGGAAGTAGAATCCATACCCCATAGAGCCCTACGAGCAGATGTGTTCACAACTGCAAATGATCAAACATCTGGGAAATGTATGGTTCGCAATCATTTCTAAAAACTTCTCTCTCTCTCTCGTGGATGGAACATTTATAAAAGCAAAAAGAGCTGCAAAGACATCTATCAGTTTGGATATGAAATAGTCTCAACTGGATTTTTTGAAAGTGCATTTTAAGCTGGGAGGGAGGGGTAGAAAACATGACAGCTGACACGTGTATATCAGGATACGCTGAGAATTGCATTGAGGAGTGTTTACCTGCTCTTCCACCATTCTACAAAGAGAAACGTGGAACATACTGGCAGTCTCCAAAGAGACTCATTCAGGACCACAGATTTGCACAGCCTTCTCTGGAAACAAATGGGGTGACAATTCTTTGTGATATCTTTGCCAGTTTCTCTATGCTTGGTTTTAAAAGGGTGTGTTTGCCTTGTAATCGTGGGCACCAGAGGGAAGAATATGGGGCTGCTTGGTTTTAAAGCAGGGATGGGTAATCTGTGGCACTGCGGATGTTGGGACTACATACCCCATCATCCTTGACCATTGCCCAAGTTGGCTAAAGCTGTTGGGACTTGCAGTCTGACATCATCTGGAGGGTCAACCCCTATTCCCTGGGTTACTGCTAAAGAGGAGGAAATATGTCCCCACCCACAAAGTGAAATGAGCGTGGTTTGGGGAAATGGCCTTAATCACATCTACTATCATAGTCTGTAATGGCTAAACTTATTGAACCAAACCTATATCTGAAATCTCTAAGGATGATCTATCAGTGGCTTTTACAGGTTTTATTTCTCCATCGGCTTTACTATGGCTTGCCGTGAACGAACAAGCTTGCTTGTGCCCAAAGAGAAAATTGTGCCTGCGTTTCTCCTCCTGCAACCTGCTGTTGATGTTCCATGGTTTCTCTCGCTCCCCCAAAAGACCAAAGTTCTAACCAAAGTTTGGTCTTGGTTTAGCACTCATGATTTATTTGGGGGACTCAGATTTAACATGACATCAGAACTTGGGGAGGAGCACAGCGGGTGTGATTTCTGTCTGGGCACCAGGGCCAAAGTTTGGCTTGCTGTTGCGTGTGAAACGGGCCACAGGCCGCATTTGCACATGACTAAAGCCATGCTAAACCATGGTTTGTCCAACTAAACCATGGTTTCGTCAACAAACGACAAGCCGTCTCACAGGGAAGCAGAGAAACATGGCTTGTATCTCCAAAGCTGCTCCTGGTCTTGGGCCTCTGCAAGTAGGGTGTCCATACAAAGCATGGTTAAATAGGGTTGTTGGGTTTCTATGTAATGCCAACCTCTAGTTTAAAACAAGCCATGGTTCATAAGCCAACAGCAAAACGGCTCCACATCGTGGTTTATTAACAGAACGCAAAACAAGGTTAGTCTGCTGGGCTGGGTTCATATGTTTAAACCATGACCCAGTGTTATGTGTGAACTGAGGCGATATTGGCTGAATGCTGCAAAGCAGAATATCAGGTCTTTTGGTCAACACTTGGGGGGGGGATGAGTTTTTAAAAAACAAAAAGGCACTACAGAATGAACACAGGGGGAAACCCGCTAAACGTCCAAGGCAAGCCACACCAAAATTCAGAAACTGAATTCAACGTGGCTTCTACAGAAAATTTCCCCAGGTGCTGTACTTACCTGAAGTTGATGTACCGTATTTTTTGCTCTATAAGACTTTTTCCCTCCTAAAAAGTAAGGGGAAATGTGTGTGCGTCTTATGGAGCGAATGCAGGCTGCGCAGCTATCCCAGAAGCCAGAACAGCAAGAGGGATCGCTGCTTTCGCTGCGTAGCGATCCCTCTTGCTGTTCTGGCTTCTGAGATTCAGAATATTTTTTTTCCTTGTTTTCCTCCTCCAAAAACTAGGTGTGTCTTGTGGTCTGGCGCGTCTTATAGAGCGAAAAATACGGTATTTGTATACACAGGTCTAATTATTTGCATTGAAAACAGTTGCCTAGTTTGGGTTTGTTAGTTTGTTCTAGAAAGCATTTTAAAGGCCATATTGCTGGCCTTAAAACTGGGTATAAAAACTGTTGTATTTCTATCCAATCTCCTCCAATGAGCTCAATGCACTTTATGTTGTTCTCCCGAATTTTAGCCTCCTGTTAGGTAGGTCAGGCTGAGAGATAGCAGCCGCAAAAGGTTACCTAGTGAGCTTCATAGCTGAGTCTCCCCGGGTCTCCCCGATCTAAGTCTGACATTTGAACATCTGCACTGCAGAACCCAGATGTTTCATAGAAGAACAGAACGAGATTTGGTAGGGCTCCTTTATTTCAGAGAAGACTGAATTACCCGTATTTTCCCCTCTATAAGACGTTCCAGACCATAAGACGCACCTAGTTTTTGGAGGAGGAAAACAAGAAAAAAATATTCTGAATCCCACAAGCCAGAACAGCAAGAGGGATCCCTGGGCAGTGAAAGCAGCGATCCCTCTTGCTGTTCTGGCTTCTGGGATAGCTGCGCAGCCTGCATTCGCTCCATAAGATGCACACACATTTCCCCTTACTTTTTAGGAGGGAAAAAGTGAGTCTTATAGAGCAAAAAATACGGTATACATAGAGGGTAAATAATGAAACTGCTCATTGCCCTTTATTGGGTAGGTGTCTTGAATGTGTGAATGTTTGAAAACTCCTTATGTGCAAGTACAGACTTTCCCTTATTCCTTATTCAAACCTATTCCCCCAAATGAAGGGAGGCAAGATAAATCCATCACACCCCTCCAATATTCGGTGGTAGTCAAGACTGAGTGTGAAAGTGCAGGAAAATGTGGCGAGTTTGGGCTTTGATTGAACTTCCTGCGAATCTCGGCTTTAATTTTTTTAAAAAAACCAAAAACGCACATCAATTTTTTTGTGCGTATGGCTGTGAAGATATACTGTATCGTGCATAGCCAATACCTGCTGAGATTTTGGGGGAGCGTGGAAAGGGATCTGAGCAAGATTTTGAGAAACAGGTAGGGGCAAGACTACTGAACAAAGCAGCTTTCATCTCACGGAGTTATGTAAAATAAAATAAAAATCAGTAGAAAGGGATAGAGCAAATATTCTTCATTGGTATGGTTTATACTAGTTGCAAGAATCTGCTTTTTTGATGCAGATGTTTGGATTACCTTACTATGGATTATTATTTTTTAAAGTGCAGCAGATCTTAAGTCTGGTCCAGAAGGGCTCTTATTAAAACTAGTCAAATTCATGGAGGAAAGGTCTTAATTTTTTTTAAAAAAGTATTTAGCTGTAGTGAAGCTAAATGGAGCTTCCGCGTTCAAGTGCAATCTACCTTCAAATACCAGTTGAGGGGGGAGTAGCAGTCCTACTTGAGGGCTTCCCAGAAGCAGCTGGCTGGCCACTGTAACAGAATCGTAGAATTGCAGAGTACAACCCCCTACAATGCAGGAATCTCAGTATCAGAAAAAGGAAATAAAAATTATGGATTAGATAAACACTTATTCTAAACAGTTATGCATCCTCTCCTATTGATTCACTCTGGCCGTATCATAATCAAAACTCACTTTGCGGAGCATTTAAACATTTTGGGGGTTTTTGTCCTCCATGTACCGAAAACTGCTACATTTTTGGCACCTAAAGTATTTTCTTCCCCTGGAAGAGCAAGGCACAGGTTTGTAAAAACCTAGCTTTTCCTTAACCAAATGCTGAATTTGTGCAATTGCGCTTTTTATCCACATTCTCTGATCGGTTTTGAGACATTTTTTGCAGCTGGGGTGGGGTGGAATAGGTGGGACTCCAATAAGGGAATGTAAATTGGATTTTGCTTTGAGCTAAAATTAGTCGATTGAATGATGAAGGGGAAGTGGGGGGAAGAACACACCTTTGCATGAAATTTGCATATGCTGATTTAAATGTATAGCTGTAAATTTAGAAATGTAGAAAGCACGTCAAAGTGCAAGTAGATAAATAGGTACAGCTCCAGCGGGAAGGTAAATGGCGTTTCCGTGCGCTGCTCTGGTTCAACAGAAGCGGCTTAGTCCTGCTGGCCACATACCCGGAAGCTGTACGCCGGCTCCCTCGGCCAGTAAAGCGAGATGAGCGCCGCAACCCCAGAGTCGGCCACGACTGGACCTAATGGTCAGGGGTCCCTTAACCTTTACCTAAATTTAGAATAGCTGAAAGAAGTGCAGTCTATCTCACCATGGTGGGGAAGGCTATGACCAAGTTACCTGCATGCGCCACAACTTCAACGCCCCTCATTTCTCCCTTCGTAGGACTCTTTATCTTTCAAATAGACTTAGGACTTTCCCCTTCACATACTCTATTTAATAAACAGAGAACTGTTCTTTGACAGGTGTTTAAATGGACTGCAAAAAATAGGACCTGTTGCCTTTCTATGAATAAAGTATAATGGTACAAATCCATCACTGAAAAATGTAAAAAGGACTATAGATCTAATAATGGAGAATTATAATGGGCAGACTTGATTAAAGAAGCACTTTCACACAGTAAAATGTTTTGCATCAAACTGGAATGGCGATACTGTAAGATATTTTATTTAAGCGCTCAACAGTCTGAGCAACGTTTTGCCATGTGTTTAAGGAACAGGAAACAGTTGTTTCATGCTTTCTGTTCCTCCGTATTGACCTAATATCAGAAACATATCCGTTTGTGATGGAGAGATAAAATCTTCTTTTTTTTAGCAATACCACGATGCTGATAAATTAAGGTAGTTATAAAACGGGCGGCTTTTGAACCACAAGATGTGTTTCTGTGTCACACAGTGGTGAGATTGCGACAGGGTTAACCAATTTGCAAAGGTCGAAATCCAAAACTGATAATATAAACGCTAGGATTTCATAATGTTGTTTGATGCCCCCCTCCCTGGCAGAAAGCTGTGCAATCTATTTCTTTCCATTCATCCCTTACATTTGCAAACCACCTTTCTTCCAAAGGGCAAAAATCAGCATGTGTAATTCTCCTCTTCTTCTCTCACTTTCTCCCTCACGACAACCCTGAGAGGTAGGTTTCTGCTGCTGTACCATAAAATGGAAAATGGTGTACTATTTTAGAGCATACCTCAGTACAATTCCTAACCTCTCATTCCTTCCTCTTGCCTCAAAGACTTTTGCTTACAGGTGTGATGTATATGTCACACCTGTAAGCAAGAAAAGAGAGAGAAAAAAAATCAATGTTCGACATATTTACAAATGTAAATACATGTGGGGTTTTTCTTTTTGTATATTCCTTGTAATAGAGCATGCCATTATCAAAGTGAAGTTTCCCGTCATCAAGACCGGGCACAAAACAGCACACACCTACAATTTCCTTGTGTTTAAAAGTGGAGCTCCCCCGTCCAAAAACATTCTTGTAAAACTGCGAGGACGAATTAAGTCCTCCACCCCTGTCCTAATGTGTTTCGTATTTAGGTGATTTAACTCTAGGAAATACAGTTTGCTGTTAACGGCGTGTGGCGGCGGTCATTTTTCTTGCTTTGAAGCCAAGAAAACCTGTGGATATTTCATTAAAAACGCCGAGTCTTCAACAAGAAATATGTCTGTTGTATTTAAAGTCATAAAAATTGTTTTTTTAAAAAAAGATCTGCTGTACTTCCCGAGGTAGCAGGAGTTTTCGGAACAGCCTTTACCAAAACCAGGCAGGCAAGATGCGATGAAAAATAGCAACTGGGAGCAGGAGGCATGCAAACCATTTTTCTCAGGCTGGCAGCAGACGGGAGATTCTTGCTCACCTCTAACTACAGATGTCAGAGGTGGAACATGTGCTCTTCTGCTGAACTTCAGTCCTCAGAGACAGGCGTCTTTCCCAGACCCACCCAGAGATGATGGAGGCTTTTTACAACGCCTTGTTGATGTTTTTTAAAAAAAGTTATTTGAAGTGTTTTAGCTGACCTCCTATCACATTTACTTTCTGCCCTAGATGGTGAGTGGGTGAGCACTAGCAGAAGGGAACGTCATTTGTTCTTGGCAGTGACTTCCTCACTCATACGAACCGCCTGACTCCGAGGAACGTGACGGGCGAGTGTGCCGGATAAACTTTGCCGCATACCACTGTAACTAAACTATGACTTATAAGTGTACGGTGCACAACTGAAAGAGGATTAGCGGCTGCTTTTATGAGAAATGCCAAATGTGCAGGTGGAAAGAGACAAGACGTCCTTGGTGAGATGCGCCAAGCTCCTGGCGCCCATTGCTGTCTTTGCCACAAACACGGATTAAAAATGGGCCAGTATTCCTTTCCAAGCTGGGGTGGGAAGAAGAAGAGTCGTGGCCGCTCCATACAGCTGTTTTATCGTAGCTGGCTGCTGCAATATATTCTTGACACTGTAATAGCGCAGGGTGGCTCAGTTGGTTAGAGCATGGTGCTGATGATGCCAAGGTTGCAGGTTCAGTCCCGGTAATATACAGTGGTACCTTGGTTCTCAAACACCTTGGTTCTCAAACAACTTGGAACCTAAACACTGCAAACCCGGAAGTGTTCCAGTTTGCAAACTTCTTTTGGAAGCCAAACATGCTCCGTTTTGAGTGCCACACTTCCGTTTTGAGTGTTACGCTGAGGTCTGTTTTTGCTATTTATTTTGTGACTCTCTTGTTTTTGTGACTTTGTGGAACCCAGTTCAGCTACTGTTTGACTGTGTGACCACAATACAGTGGACCCTCGGGTAATATAACTTTCGGGTTGCGAATGGGGCAAACCCGGAAGTGTATTCTTCTGGGTTTCGCCGTGCGCGCATGTGCAGAAGCGCGCTGCGCATGTAGAAGCAGCACCTCTGCTTACGAAATTTCCAGGGTGTGCACGGACCCCTGGAATGAATCAAATTCGTATCCAGAGGGTCCACTGTACATTGTTTATTGCTTTCATTTTATGGATCATGGTCTCGTAAAATTCATGTTAAATTGCTGTTTTAGAGGGGGGGTTTTTTTAAAGTCTGGAACGGATTAATCCATTTTATATTACTTTCTATGGGAAAGCACGCCTTGGCTTTGGAACACTTTGGTTTTGGAATGAACCTCTGGGGTGAATTAAGTTTGAGAACCAAGTTACCACTGTACTTTATATATACACTTTTGACCCCGGCCCCCGAGGCCTCCCCCAGTTATAAACTCATGGTGGTATGGATCACATGGAGTCAGGGCCAAGGCACCATCTAACTCAGAAAAGGGGCTCACCGGAGTCTGAAGAAAAGCCAAATGCCTTGCTATTTAATAGTGACATTAACAACAACAGTGACAACAAAAACAACAACATGAACGGGTGAGATTCGCACCAGCCATACTGGTTCTCTAGTGTAGAGCTGGAGAACATGGGTGGAGCTCTCTAGCTCTTCTTAGACTACAAATCCCATCATTCCTGATCATTGGCCATGCTGGCTGAAGCTAATGGGAGCTGGGAGTCCAATATCACCTGGTGCCCCATCACTATCATGTAACTTCCTAAATTATAATCTTACTGGAACCTGGGATAGCTCTGTAGGTAGAGAGAGCATGAGACTTCATTTCAGGGTTGTGGGTTTGAGCCCCACACGGGGCAAAAGATTACTGCATTGCAAAGGGTTGGACTAGATTACTCTCGGGGTCCCTTTCCAATTCTACAATTCTATTATTCTAATAAAAATGATGTGGCGTTTACATACCGTGAGGAATAAAGAGAGAGGCAACTTGATTGAAGTATGCTAGCGGCTGTGCGATGGATCTTGGAATGTATCTGTTTAAATAGAAATAATTTTATGGCAATTATTCAAGGCAATTACGGAGCAATCCGAACCCCTGATCCGTGCTGCTGGAGAATGTTTGGCACTGCCATGTCTCACAAGGAGCTCTGCTTTCCTGCTAAACCTGCCAAAAGCAGAGCACATACTACCATGCATTAGTGCCGGGCGCATTCACAAGCTTTCAGAATGGGCCGTCACGGAGGCAGAATGGGAAAAGGCGATAAATTGGCTTCATCCAAAGCCACCCATTTCCTCATGGGGGGCCCGAACCGGATTCCCTCTGCTGCACCCAGGGGCAGATTTAGGTTTGATGAGGCCCTAAGCTACTGAAGGTAATGGGGCCCTTTATATGTCCAGCTGTCCTTTGTCAACAACAAATTGTCACTGTTTTGTTGTGTTGAATATACGCTATATGGACATTTATGAACCTAATGGGTATCTAAAGCCATTTTCACATAACAAAATAAGTTTTTTATCAAAGGAATTGTTGAACTGAAATACAATTAAGGAGCAGTATATTAATAGTGAAACAAATGATTAAGCTCTTAATAATAAACTTAATAATGCAAACACATTGGTATTTGGCAATAACAAAAGTTCCTTTAGAAACACAATTTACAAACACTAATAACCTAGTCTCTAGAAACTTACAATAACATGAAATAATAATAGGTGTCAATATATGATGCAAACTACTAATAATTATAAATAGCAGAATGTAGGCACCCTATATATAGAAATGAGCAAACCAGGGAGCAGGCTAGCAGGCGGGGCCCATTACTTACATCACGGGAGCCTACACAACACAAAACACTGTTGCTGTATGTAGGCTTTATTTTATTCGTTTTTTTATCTTATATTTTGGAAATGTACATCCGGGTGTTCTTTTCCTTTAAATTTTTTGGGGGGTCCCCAAGAGAGCGGGGCCCTAAGCTACCTGCACCAATTTGTCGCTTCTACGGCCGGGAATTGGCGGTTTTCTGCTTCCGCCCCAAGTGGCACCAGCTAGCAGGGTTGTGGGTACACCACTGAATCTGCCGCGCTGCGCCAACCAAATCTCAGCTTGGTTTGCTTTGCCCTGGGCCAGTAAATCGCTTAGCAGCCTCGCACACAGACCTTTAGAGAAAATGTGCAAATACTGTAGATGTTTGAGCCTTCAGCTGTTTCAGATTCTCATTTGTGGAACGCCCTCCCCTGTAAGATGCATGCGGCTCCTTCATTACTGGCTCCCATGAGAAATTTAAAAACATTCCTTTTTTTACCCAGGCATTTGATAGCTGTTCCTGACACACTTGGGGCAACTGTTTTAAGAATGTCTGTATCTGTTCTGAGAATATATATATATATATATATATATATATATAATATATATATATTAATCTCCCAGGACATTCTATACAAGATCTCAAAGTAGCTGTTTTACTACAAAGGAATTTCAGAAATAGACTGGAAAGAGAAGCTGCTGAATTGCAACTCATTACCAAACTTAAAACCATGGAGAGACCTGGTTTGAACAAAGACATTGGATTCTTATCCCATTATACATGACTAAGCCATTTCTCACCTTCTCACCCCTTGCCTTTTCCTGTAAGACCCATTACAGTCGTTAAGAGTCGTCAGCAGGCTCATCCCAGCTATCTGCCAATCTCCCATTCCCACCACCCTTCTGAGTAATACCCCTCCCCACCTTCTCACTATATAGAAGGATCTGGCAACTTCTGTTTCAGTGTATCTGAAGAAGTGTGCTTGCACACGAAAGCTCATACCAAGAACTAACTTAGTTGGTCTTAAAGGTGCTACTGGAAGGATTTTTTTTATTTTGACTATGGCAGACCAACACGGCTACCTATCTGTATATATATATAATTATTGATGTTTGCTGCTCCAGGAGGAAGGGCAGGATATAGATTGAAGACACAGTGGTACCTTGGTTTAAGAACAGCTTAGTTTATGAACAACTTGGATTAAGAATGCTGCAAACCCGGAAGTAGGTGTTTTGGTTTGTGAACTTTGCCTTGGAAGCAGAACATGTTCCGCTTCCTGTTGAGTGTCAATTGAGTCCCCCACCGCTATGGGAAAGCACGCCTTGGTTTAAGAATGCTTTGGTTTAAAAACGGACTTCCAGAACGGATTAAGTTCGTAAACCAAGGTACCGCTGTATAAATAAACCAAGTTAAGGGACTATGCTGAAATGGCGAAATTAACTGGAAAGCTTAGAAATCAAGATGACAAGAAATTTTTTAAAGAATGGGAAATCTTGATTATGTATTTGCAAAAGTATTGTAAACAGGTTAATACACTGGCAGGATTTAAAAAATCACTTGCAATTTTAGAAATACTGTAGTAAAGGAAATCTGAGACAAAAAATAATAATAATTGGAGTAGAAATGATATGCAGTTAAAAAGAAAATTTAAGGAACCGGGGTGGGGTGGGGAGGGAAGCCACGGGGTTTGGAGAATCCCATTCTATGGATTTGACATTGATTTTGTGTACAACCTTCTTTGTTTGTGGTTGGTATTGTATTTGTTGTTGAAAACCTAATAAAAATATTATTAAAAAGAAGATTTAAATAAATAAGCCCTATGATTAAAGGCCTACGTGGATTAGATAATTAATTAATAAGCAAGCCTGTTCCAAGTATTTAGGAGGAGTAATAATAATAATTTTTAATTTATATCCCGCCCATCTGGCTGGGTTTCCCTAGCCACTCTGGGCGGCTTACAACATATAAAACGCAACAAAGCGTCAAACATTAAAGAAACAAGATATCCTATACAAGCAACATATAAATCAATAAATCAGCGAAAAGCAGTAACAACAGCAACAATAAACAGTTTATAGTTATACCCAAATCAAAGTAGCCACCAATCCCAAATGAACATTAACCGACAAAAATGAAACAAGAGGAACCAAAATTAGGGAGGGAAAACACTGCTGTACTTCTAGGGAATTCTGCCATAGAATCCTAAAAGGATAAAATTAAAGCGGGGAAGTAGGTGACATTTCTCTGTTCCCGTTACTAATTTTAGGCAAAGGAAATGCAGCCACCAGAAGCTATTTATAACAAAGCAACAGGGGCAAGTGAGAAGTGAGCGAGGAGATGTGAAAAGTGCCTAACAGGTGCAAGGCGAGTGCGCATGACTTCTGCGCATTGGCTGAACTGTGCGCCCCTTGTGCTCTGGAGAGATATCTGTGCTTTTCCACCAGCCGCATGGGCTGGGGAGGGGAAGGGGGGAGGAAAGGGGGAGAGGCCACTGCTGCAGTGTTGTATAAATTACAGGCACACACGCCTTTTTTCCCTGAATGAAATAGCTAAGCAGAGCAGAGCACAGGATTTAAGGCAGGAGGCCTCCAGTGCTTTTCCTCCGTTCGTTTTCTACATTCCCGCCTCAAGAAGAAGGAAAAAAAACAAACAGGAAGAAGATGAAGTATATCATAGGAATTGGAGGGTAAGTTGTTGTTGCATCCCTCGTTACGTTTTGTACTTTTGCATGCTCCGGGATTTGAAATGCGCCAATGTGCTTTACGCCTTGGACAAAAGCCAAGTTTGTAAACAGAAGTTAGGCTCAAAAAGCCCATGAAAACCTCCAGGCTCTGTAATAATAATAATAATAATTTTTAAAAATGTAGTTTGGACAGATGTAGCGATGTTTTCAAAAGTATTGCCCGTTCTTTCTCAGCGTTTATGTATGAAATAATGAGATGAGGAGTCAACTAACCATGGCCTAAAAATGGGATTTGGAAGGCTAAAAGAGGGAATCTTGAATATCCAATTAAAAGGCATCACTTTAACTTTTATTCTGCTCTTTCATAAAACCCCAAAGCATTGCTTTTAATAATGGGAGATGTAATAATGTAATAGAGGGAGAGAGAAGGCGCCTGGTGTAACCTGCAGGAAAAGGAAGAAAACTATTGAAAGAATTCCTGTTGCAATGCGTGGAATGAAATTGCAGGGAGACATCTGTCCATGTCCTTCCCTAAATATGCTTTCGCGTGAGTATTTTGGATAGATCTGGAGCCTGGCTGAGACACTGAGATATTAATTCCCACCACCATCACCTCCATTAATAGGCAACAATCCAGGCAGTGCCTGCAACCCTAATACTTTCGTTAACAGCATTTAGAAAACCTTGCAGAGCAAGAATAGTAATGATATATGCTGCCCTATTTTGTATGCCAATAACCTTATCACGGCGCATGATTGAGAAGTACCGCTTTGTATTAATTGGGGTGCTTTCGGCCAACACGAGCTTTGAGGTAGCTGAAGCCTATGGGATGTCGGAGGAGCCGCTTTCAAATCCCCTCCACTCTGGCAAACCTTAAGAATCCCAGAATTGCAGATTTGGAAGGGACCCCGGGGGTCATCCAGTCCAACCCGCTACAATGCCATAGCTGCCGACGTTTCCCTTTTTTAAAGGGAAATTCCCTTATTCCGAATAGGATTCCTCACAAGAAAAGGCAAAAGTTGACAGCTATGGACAATGCAGGAATCGCAAGGATAAAAACAGTGGGGTGGGAGACGAGATATAAAATAGCATGATGATTATTATTATTTTAATGGCTTTGCACAAGGCTTAAAGGTGCTTCCAGGAAGGTTTTTCATCTGAAGGTGTGTTGCGACAGGTTCTTGCTTTCCTAATTTACCAGATTCCCCCCAGAAAGGATAAAATTGGGACTGAATTAGGGATGCAGCTGGGCATTTTGAGATACTAATGATAGTAATGGGGAGGACGAACTTGCAGGCAGGAAGGTGCACCAGTTCCACATTAAATGTCAAAATGTGGATTATTGCGGGGGGTGTGTGTGCTTTTTTTAAAAAATACACAGCCATTTCCTTCTGTTTCAAAGCCAAGCCAAGCCAAAAATGCTCAACCATAGGTTGAGCTTTCTTAAACCCATTATTACTGTGCAATGCCTATTAGATTATTATTATTATTATTATTATTATTATTATTATTATTTACCGCCCTATACCCGGCGGTCTCAGGGCAGTTCACGGAAAAGATCAACATAAAAACTACAATACATAATAATAATAATAATAATAATAATAATAATAATAATATACTGCCCTATACCCAGAGGTCTCAGGGTGGTTCACAGAAAAGACCAACATAAAAACTACAATATATATAATCAAAATAAAAACAACAACCCAATAACATGCTAGATATTTTATAGCATGGTATTACTTCAATTTGAGTTCACCGGGAGCTTCCTTTTAATTCACAGCATTAAATTTAGGAGGGCGGGTGGGAAAATAATAAAATAAAGAGCAGCCATGAGTCGCTTGCCTCCAGGATCTTACAAAAGGGTTGGGTTTTTTTTGTGAGGGTAGCAAACCCACCGCCAGATCTGAAGTTATTATAATTTATTATAATAATAAATTCTTGTTATTATGGGAGCCGGCTAGGATGGGAACCATCTTGAGAGGAGCGGAGCCAAAAAAAGCAGAATATCTGGTCACTAGTGGCTTACTATGGAGTAAAAGAAGCTGTAGCCTCTTGCAGTTATAAAGGCAAAAAGCAGAGAGGTCTCTGCCCCAAGCAGTTTACAATCAGGAATACTGAGAGTTCATAACGCCAGGAAAAATTGGCACAAACCCAAAATGGCTTTTCCCCCCTCCAGCCCTGTAGAATATTTTCTTTCTAATCTCTCACATTAGGTTTCTCATTAAGTTTCCTCATTAGCCTCAGGTTGTTTGTTTGAAAAAATCCAATTTCAATTCGATTTCTATCAAGAAATAGCATTATTCGTATGTTCCATAAATGTCCAGTGGACATCCTTGATGGGAGAAAAATCTTTTTCTACCTCATTTTTTTTTTAAAATGTAATTTTCTCCCACTAAGTAGACCCACTAAGCCTGTTTATATCCTTTAATTTCAACGTGAATACAGGACTCCCAGTATAAATATCACTGGGTATAAGAGAATATACAGAGGCATAGCTGTCAACTTTTCCCTTTTCTTGAGAGGAATCCTATTCGAAATAAGGGAATTTCCCTTAAAAAAGGGAAAACGTTGACAGCTATGCACTGAGGCAGCTGATAGGTGGTTGTGTTTTTTTTAATAAAATGCGTATTTTCTTCTATTTTATTTACTAATCTGTATTAATCTATCCAGTATTTAGTAAACAATGAAAAAGAAAATAAATGAAGGGGGGAGCTAGAAATCATTCCGCTCTTTTTGAAGCAAATATATAGATATCTCTGCTTCTTCCCGCCTTCTCCCGCCCAGCCACCCGCCATATTAATTAACTGACGAGGCGGGGAAGCTTTTATAACCTCCGCCCCGCGCGCGCCCTGAACCGAAGTCCGTTAATTCTGGCGGGAGCCGCGCCAGCCAATAGGGGGACGAGCTTCGAACGCGCCATTTCTTGAGGCTCCGCCCCTCTTTTACCATGTTTGGAAAAGCCTGCAAGAAAGAGGCGGGAAAAAGAATAATAATACTGTATTGTTTTACATGGGAGTAAACCCCGCTCAGGGCAGTGGGGCTTACTCCTGAGTAAATGCCTTAAAAATAATAAAAAAAAGAATTTCTCTGATCCTTTCCCCCCCTTTTTTTTGCACTTTATTTATTACTAATGTTGCAATACATATATGAAATCTTTACATATTGATACATATGCATTATATTCCTAAATTCACATTTTCACATTTCATTATGTACCAACATTTATCTATTTCATATTTCTTGCCTCCACCCGTGCATGACTTCCATGTTATTACTTTGTAACTTTATGATTGAGATTGTAATTTTGTATCTTAATAATTAAACATCTTATATATCTGCTTAGCTCAGCTTAATTTTGTGAAATCAGTCTATACATATCAATAAATTCTTGTTGGAGCATCTTTTGGTCATGTATTCTTCTAGACATTTCCATTCCTGTTTGAGATTTTGATTAGATTGTATTCTAATTGTTGCCGTCATTTTTGCTAATTCAATCATTTCAAAAAAATTATATAGCCAATCTTTCAATGTTGGTACTTCTTCTGTATGTATTGTTTTACATGGGAGTAAACCCTGCTCAGTGCAGTGGGGCTTACTCCTGAGTAAATGTCTTTTTTTAAAAAAAGAAGAATTTCTCTCTTCCATTGAGAGGTTAATTTGTGTAAAAATACCGGTAGTCCCTTTTTTTAAAAAAAAAAATTACAAAGTAAATACATCAGTACCAAACCATACATAAAGAATGATATAAAGGGGGGGGGGGGATAAAGAAGAAAAAGAAGGAAAATTGCAAAGAAAAGTAGGCAGTAAAAGAATAAAGAAAAGTATAATATTTCAATACAATAAACACTAATTTACAAAATAATAGCAATATTAGACTTCCATCCCTCTCACAACACTCCCTTTCACATTTCACATTTTATCTGTATTTCAGTATTATTTTCATCTTAATATATAGATATGTATATATATATCTATGTTTCCCCTTTTCCATTCACGAGGTCATTCTAGACGCAGCCAAATTTTTACATTAGAACCTTGTCTTTTTAAATGGAATGGAAGCGCTTAGGTTTAATGTTGTTTTTTCAAACAAACAAACACGTATTTGATGTGATTGAATGCATAGTGCAACAACTAAAACCGGAAAGCATTGCTCTGTCGGAACCTTGCAATTAATTATTTCTTAATTTTGGGCTCAAAAAATAGGGGTCGTCTTATGCATGGGGGCGTCTTATACACGGAAAAATAGGATATATGCACATGTTTCAATATTTTAATGTTGTATTTTAATTTTGTTTTTAAGTTGTTTTCATTCAACTTGTTTTTATTATTGCTTGTTATCCTCCCTGAGCCCAGCCTTGGCTGGGGAGGGCGGGGTATAAATAAAAATTATTATTATTATTATTATTATTATTATTATTATCCACACCATGCATTTAAAGTGCAGGCTCCCCCACAAAGAAAACTGGGAACTATGCTCAAAGGCTTCCTATGCTCGTTGAATTTGTATCCTTGCTCTGTTAACCATTCTCACATTATCCCCACCCCAATTCTTCTTCATGTTTTCTTAATCTAGGGTGACCAATGGTGGCAAAACCACTTTGACCAAAAGACTTACCCAAGCGCTCCCAAACTGTTGCGTTGTCCATCAAGATGACTTCTTCAAGGTAAGCATCACACCCCCCTTTGGTTTAATGTTGATTTTGTCAAACAAACAAAGACATATTTGATGTGATTGAATGCATAGTGCAACAAGTAAAACTGGTAAGCATTGCTCTGTCGTTACAAAAAAAAAAGAACAATTTGTCCGGGGAGGGCATTAAAACCTTAAAAGCATAGATGCTCATTATTTTTGGTCCGGGCCACAACTTTAGGGCTTGTATATACTGTATTTTCCCGTTTATTATTCCCCCCCCCCAAGTTTAAACTTGGGGGTCGTCTTATACACGGAATGTTGCAATTAATTATTTCTTAATTTGGGGCTCAAAAAATACACACGGGAAAATACGATATATGCACACCCACACCGTGCATTTAAAGTGCATAGCTCCCCCCCCCCAAAAAAGAAAACTGGGAACTAGCTTGTGGCCGGCAAGGATAACAGGGAGAAGGAAACTACAGTTCCCATGATTCTTTGCAGGAGAACCGTCCCCTTAACTGCATGGTATGGAGGTGACTGCCTGCAGCGCAGTTCGTAACTGTGTCTACTCAGAAGCAAATGCTTCTGAATCCAAGGGGGCTTCCTCCTCAAATAGGTTAGGATCATAGCCATTTGTACTGTTTTTACTCCAGGTTAGATAACCTGGGATAGCAACCGCACCCTTGTTTTTGATTTAAATGATATTTATTAAAGTTTCAATAAAAAATTAAACATAAAACATAAAAAAGAAATACACAATTCAAAAATACACAATACATAATCCAAAAGAAAAAAAAGGAACAAAAAAACACAAGACAAAAAAGAAAATAGAACAATTAAAAACAATATCACCTTTTCATCTCCATTTTTAAATTTACTTATTTTCTGGACCTCCTCGTACCTCCCTCTTTTGTATTCCAGTTCAAATTGTTTGTCCAGCAATTTCTTTCCCTCTTTTTTAATCCCAATCTTTACTCTTAATATAATATAACATTAAAATTTTACCTTTTAAAAACCAAATTTCCATTTCCTTAAACTTTTTTAATCCTAATCCTTAATCTTAATCTATCCATAACTTGTTTTTGGGATAACCGCTGACGCAGGTAAAAATCCCCCACTTCTCCCATACCCATTGAAACTACAGTCGTACCTTGGAAGTTGAGCAGAATCCGTTCCGGAAGTCCGTTCGACTTCCGAAATATTCGGAAACCGAACCGCGGCTTCTGATTGGCTGCAGGAAGCTCCTGCAGATTCAGGTTCCGAAAGAACGTTCGCAAACCGGAACAATCACTTGTTTGTTTGCGGCGTTTGGGAACCAAAACGTCTGAGTCCCAGGGCGTTCGGGATCCAAGCTACGACTGTATTCCATTCATTTTAATCTTTCTATTGTGAATATATTGTAGTGGTTCAAATGCGTTACCTGGCGATGGGCTGGCCCATGGGATATGCTACCAACAGTGGTTTTCCATTTTTTAAACTGTCTAGGACGGTTCCCATACATTGAAAGTACATAAGGTGTGTCCCCCACCCCAAATAATCCTAGTCACTGAAGATTGTTGAGAGTGCTGGAACCTGAAGGGTAGAAATGTAGATCTGCATGGAGTAAACTGCAATACCCGCGATTCTTGTATAGCGTGAAGGTGTCTTTCTAGAAACTCCTCATGTCGCAAAGTTGTGTTCTTGGAAGCATGGATTCGCACTCGGGTCACGTGGGGCCAAACGGGCGGATTGGGCCTCACTGCCACCCTGTGTGAATTGGGGTGGGGTGTGAACCGTAGAATGCACCCAGATATTCCATATGATTGATAGCGATGAGCCAGGGCTGGATAGGGATGGGTTCAGGGAAAATACCAGCCACAGAATCGCAGAATTTTAGGGTCACCTACAAGGGTCACCATCTTGTCCAATTATATATATATATATATATATATATATATATATATAATTTTCAATGCAAAATTGTAACAAAAATTACAAACATTGAATCCAAAATAATACTATACACACAAGAAAGAAAAACAGAACACAAAAAAAGAAAAGAAAAAGCACACATCTACAAATAAAACCATATCTTTATATCTAATCTAGTCATTACGTACCATATTTTTTGCTCTATAAGACTCACTTTTTCCCTCCTAAAAAGTAAAGGGAAATGTGTGTGCGTCTTATGGAGCGAATGCAGGCTGCGCAGCTATCCCAGAAGCCAGAACAGCAAGAGGGATTGCTGCTTTCACTCCCTCATGCTGTTCTGGCTTCTGAGATTCAGAATATTTTTTTTCTTGTTTTCCTCCTCCGAAAACTAGGTGCGTCTTGTGCTCTGGTGCGTCTTATAGAGCGAAAAATACGGTACATATATTACATACATATTGACTTCCTTCCTTTGTTCTAAGACCTCAAAATTTTTACTCTTACTAAATTGTTGTGTCTAATGTAGATTACGTCTATCTTTATACTTTTTTGCACCATTTTTCTTTTTCTTTAACCATGCAAAACATCGTTCATTACATACCGATATGCTGACTCCAGAACAGTGTTTCTTCATATACTCTTTACCACATCCACATTCTTTTAATAATTTGTGGTCCGATTGTCCCCTTATGAATGCTGTGATTCTTGCCAGATTTATATATTCACAAAATTTAATTTGCCATTCTTTCATTGGTGGAATTTTTCTCCCTTTCCAATTTTTTTGCTATAAGCATCCTGGCAGCTGCCGTTGCATAAAGGAATGCTTTCCTCTGATTGTCAGGAATATCGTTTGTGATTATACCTAAAAGGACTGCCTCCGGTTTTTTACCTGCCAGCTATATAAACTGAGTACCCTCCGGATATCAACACATGTATACGGACAAACAGGCATATGCTTTGATTTAAAAAACAGCAGAACTGATTTTCTGTTGCAGCTGTTCTCTTGTATATTGTGCAAGATTTCATCTTGCGTCACAAAATATTTGATTTTGAAGAGCAGGCCAGCATTGGAACTTTAAGTGACCCCAGAGGACAGTCCTCACCTCCGCAGAAAATTAGTTTAACAACCCACCCCAAATTAGCCATTGTAGCTAATTAGAAGAAATATACTTTTTTTGGGGGGGTCCCCTTTCCACCACCAGAGAAATGTACTTTATGCCCTCTGTAGCCTTGTTTTTTTCCCTTTTGGGAAAGCCATAACTCATTGGTACAGCAAAAGGTCCCAGATTTGATTTGTGGCATATCCCTGCCTGAAATCCTGGAGACTGCACTGAGCTAGGAACACAGATATATGTTCTTGTGTATGCCTACTCTAAGCAAGTTACATTAAGCCCAAATCATTTGTGTTGTTTAGTTGTGGGTGAACATATCAGACGACACAGCGATTCTTCAAACAGCTCTTGTTTATTCACAGGCCAGAACAGAACTGAACTGAAGGGTTCAGTCAGCCTGCTTATATAGAGCTCCAGTACAACGTAACTGTAACAATTTTCTAAAACTATCCAATCGCTGAACGTCACTTTCGATCCCTTATTTGCATAACTATCTACAGTATCCCCCTGCTGGCCCAGGGTGAGAACTTCAGTACATAACGTGTGTGGTCATTTCCTTTAACCAAAATTATTACTGCTCCTTAGCAATGCCCTTCCAGCATTCCTTTAATTTTGTAGAACTTGAATTACAGTTACACACACACACACACGCACACTACTGAGCTGTTAAAAAATACAATTTTCACCTGTGTACTTCTTCGGGGGTATTGTTTTATTTCAAAAATGTAGCTTAACCTGGCAAAATTAATTTGCTACAGAGTTTAGAAAGTTTCCCCCCATCTTTCCCGCTCCATTTCCTCTCTACACCACACGCACCACGTGATTATTTATTCCCAAGTTTCCCCCCAGAATCCCAGTTCAGATATGCGAGAACAAGCACTTTCATATCTGTGCCGGGTCTGGAGATCACATGTGTGTACCTTAACTGGTGCATATAGGACACTGAAACATGCTTGTGTCCACATGTCTGTGTGGCCGGTGCAATACGGCAGGAGTGGGGAACATTTGACCTCCTTAGATGTTCTTAGGCAGGCATCCCCAACCTGCGGCCCTCCAGATGTTTAAGCCTACAACTCCCATGATCCCTAGCTAACAGGACCAGTGGTCAGGGATGATGGGAATTGTAGTCCTAAACATCTGGAGGGCCGAAGGTTTGGGGTGCCTGTTCTTAGGCTACAACCCCCACCAGCCTTGACTCTTGGCCATGCTGTCTGTGGTTGTTTGGGGATGCTAAACATCTGGAGGGTCCGAGGTTCTCCACCCCTGAATCAGGGCAAATGGGGCACTGCCCCTCCAACATAATCAGCCCTTATCTATCGGCTTTCTTACTTACCTGCTATTCAGCGGGTGACCCAGGTGTCCTCATGTAGGCGAGGCAAATGGAGAAAAAATAGCAAAAAATGGAGAGCAGCTAGCTTGGGACTTGGGGTGGGGGTTGTGTTGATATTGTCGTTTGTTCTGCAGCACAGCTGTTTTTGCTAAGTCAGCCCTTTGCCTCCGTTGTGTGTGTGTATGTGTGTATTTTGCAGTAGTGTCCAGGTTGTGATCGGATCGTAGATAAAACTGATCACCCTGCGTTTGCAGCAATGTTTTATTGGTCACTATATTTCAGCCACAAGATCAAATACAAGTCGGGGAAGACGGATTTAAACAATGGGATGGTAAGAGCGGTGTTCGCTATAGGATGCAGTAATGTATATTTTCCTAAGTATATATATTTTATTTTTATCACTATAATATTATTAAATAAAGACTTAACAGTAAAATCTGCACCATTCTATAAATACACGTTTAATTTATACACTTTCACACTCTTGAGTTTTTCTTACTGACTTTTCTGCGTGTCTGTGTGCATATATATATATTTCCCACCTAGTTTTGGCTTCCTTGGATATGGATGCGATGGTGAGCACTGTTCAGGCATGGATTGAGAATCCCGTGAAGTTTGCGCGATCCCATGGAGTGAGTGTTTCCTGTGAATCAAAGCAGCCCAGTTCTGATGATACCCATATACTGATTGTTGAAGGTTTCCTGCTTTACAACTACAGGTAATATAATAATAATAATAATAATAATAATAATAATAATAATAATAATAATAATTAATAATAATAATTTATTTATACCCCGCCCATCTGGCTGAGTCTCCCCAGCCACTCTGGGCGGCTCCCAATCAAATGTTAAAAACAGTACAGCATTAAATACTAAAAACTTCCCTAAACAGGGCTACCTTCAAATGTCTTTTAAAGATAGGATAACTGCTTATTTCCTTCACATCTGAAGGGAGGGTGTTCCACAGGGTGGGCACCACTACCGAGAAGGCCCTCTGTCTGGTTCCCTGTAACCTCACTTCTCACAATGAGGGAACCGCCAGAAGGCCCTCGGAGCTGGACCTCCGTGTCCGGGCTGAACGATGGGGGTGGAGACGCTCCTTCAGGTCTACTGGACCGAGGCCATTTAGGGCTTTAAAGGTCAGCACCAACACTTTGAATTGTGCTCGGAAACGTACTGGGAGCCAATGCAGATCTCTCAGGACCGGTGTTATGTGGTCTCTGCGGCCACTCCCAGTCACCAGTCTAGCTGCCGCATTCTCGATTAATTGCAGTTTCTGGGTTACCTTCAAAGGTAGCCCCACCTTTCCTTTTTTTGCTTTTTTTGTAGTAAAAAAAAGGTAAAGGTAAAGGACCCCTGACAGTTAAGTCCAGTCGCGGACGACTCTGAGGTTGCGGCGCTCATCTCGCTTTACAGGCCGAGGGAGCCGGCTTTTGTCCTCAGACAGATTTTCTGGGTCATGTGGCCAGCATGACTAAGCCGCTTCTGGCGAAACCAAAGCAGCGCACGGAAATGCCGTTTACCTTCCCGCTGGAGTGGTACCTATTTATCTACTTGCACTTTGACGTGCTTTTGAACTGCTAGGTTGGCAGGAGCTGGGACCGAGCAACGGGAGCTCACCCCGTCGCGGGGATTCGAACCACCGACCTTCTGATCAGCAAACCCTAGACTCTGTGGTTTAGACCACAGCGCCACCCGCGTCCACTTTAAAGTATGCATTTGGTTGTGCCTGTCCTATTGACCCCTGGTGCTGGGCTTTGAATAAGAGCTTCATCTGCAAACATATCACCTGCTCTCTGTATAACACTTGATTGTCTCTGCCAGTCAATAATAATAATAATAATAATTTATTATTTATACCCTGCCCATCTGGCTGGGTTTTCCCAGCCACTCTGGGTCCCTGTTGCGAGAGACCCTAGAAATCGTTGGTGGTGATTATAATGATTTTATTATTTATTAAATTTCAACACCACCATCCGAAGATCGCAGGGTGGTTTACAATATGAAAACGCAAAAATACACAACATAATAACAAACAAAAACAACAACCCCTGCCCTACCCACAGTATTATTATTCATCACAAACAACAGTATGACTTTGTGCAACCATGTGGTTTAGGAAAGATCATATCTCAAGTAATTTCGAACCTTAATTTTTCTCACCTGCAGGCCACTGATTGACTTGTTCGACAAACGCTATTATCTAGCAGTCCCATACAGTGAATGCAAGTGGAGGAGGAGGTAAGAATGGCTCCTCGACTTTAATATTGCGACGTTGAAATTTCATGTGGTATTCACCTGATTCCTATGACACAATTGCAAGTTGCAGAATTGGAAAACTTCTGAGCTCCACGTCAGTCTAAAAGATTCCTGCATTGCAGAGGATTGGACAAGATAACCCTCTTGTGGTCCTTTCCATCTCTGATTCTATGATTCAGTCACACTTCTCTGAATTTTGCAGTTCAGTGCTCCAGATTTTTGTACTGTATACAAAAATACATGTGCTAGGGCAAATAATACACACAAAAAACCCACATTACATTAAGGGAAATCGTCTTGCAAAATTGTATAGGTTAGACGTAAAGGTAAAGGTAAAGGGACCCCTGACTGTTAGGTCCAGCCGTGGCCGACTCTGGGGTTGTGGCGCTCATCTCGCTTTATTGGCCGAGGGAGCTGGCATACAGCTTCCGGGTCATGTGGCCAGCAGGACTAAGCTGCTTCTGGCGAACCAGAGCAGCGCATGGAAACGCCGTTTACCTTCCCGCCAGAGTGGTACCTATTTATCTACTTGCACTCTGACGTGCTTTCAAACTGCTAGGTTGGCAGGAGCAGGGACTGAGCAATGGGAGCTCACCCCGTTGTGGGGATTCGAACCGGCAGCCTTCTGATAGGCAAGCCCCAGGGTCTGTGGTTTAACCCACAGCGCCACCCGCATCCCTCAGGTTAGACATAACTGCATACAAAAATACGTAGATTAGAAGAAATCAACACTAAAATGCTGGTGAATTTTCATGAGGGCTTAAAAAAAAATCCAAACTGATGCAATGAGAAGAACTGAAGACTGGGGGGAAATGAGAAATTGAGAGAAACCATCCAACCCTAGTAGTTGTTGATGGCACAAAAGTGCTTACCGACACTGCTGTACAAACCTGATGTGGGAATTCAGTTGTTGTTTAGTCCATTAGTCGTGTCTGACTCTTCGAGGCTCCATCTGTGAGCCGGCCCATCGTCCCTCAGACCATGTGGGGGGGCTGGACTATATTTGGGGGGGGATGAACAAATTTCTATGCCCCACAAATAACCCAGAGATACATTTTAAATAAAAGGACACATTCTTCTCATGTAAAAACACACTGATTCCCGGACCGTCCGCGGGCCGGATTGAGAAGGCGATTGGGCTGCATCCGGCCCCTGGGCCTTAGGTTGCCTACCCCTGGTATAGATTAACAAATTCCTTTTCTGTTTGCAGTACACGTAAATACACAGTACCAGACCCCCCTGGTCTCTTCGATGGCCACGTATGGCCCATGTATCTTAAGCACAGGAAGGAAATGGAGGCGAACGAAGTGGATGTTGGTAAGAGACAACTTGGAGTGTTGTGCAAGTGTTCGCGTGTTATAATTTTTTAAAAAATGTGATGTGCTTAGAGGAGGGCTTTCCAATCCTCTCACATTGGTGGCACCATTTTTAAGACATGCATTGTTTCACGACAAAGTACCGTATTTTTGCTCTGTAAGACTCACTTTTTCCCTCCTAAAAAGTAAGGGGAAATGTGCGTGCGTCTTATGGAATGAATGCAGGCTGCGCTGCTATCCCAGAAGCCAGAACAGCAAGAGGGATTGCTGCTTTCACTGCGCAGCGATCCCTCTTGCTGATCTGGCTTCTGAGATTCAGAATATTTGTTCCCTTGTTTTCCTCCTCCAAAAACTAGGTGCGTCTTGTGGTCTGGTGTGTCTTATAGAGCGAAAAACACGGTGATTCAGTTTTACTAGCAAACCAGAGGTCAAACTAACCCCTTTCCAGCCCTGGGAGGAGCACAGGGGGCGTTCACGCAACGTACCTACACGCTGCGGCCGACGCACTAAATATGCTGCAGTTTGGAAAGCCCTGGGTGGGGAATGTTTGGCCCTCCCATTGTTCCTAAACATCCCACCAACCCCAGAAATAGCCAACGGTCAAGGGAAGGTGGGAAGTCCAGAGATTCGGTAAAGGTAAAGGTAAAGGGACCCCTGACCATTAGGTCCAGTCGTGACCGACTCTGGGGTTGCGGCGCTCATCTCGCTTTATTGGCTGAGGGAGCCGGCGGACAGCTTCCGGGTCATGTGGCCAGCATGACTAGGCCGCTTCTGGCAAACCAGAGCAGTGCATGGAAATGCCGTTTACCTTCCCGCCAGAGTGGTACCTATTTATCTACTTGCACTTTGACGTGCTTTTGAACTGCTAGGTTGGCAGGAGCAGGGACTGAGCAACGGGAGCTCACCCCGTCACGGGGATTCGAACCGCCAACCTTCTGATCGGCAAGTCCTCGGCTCTGTGGTTTAACCCACAGCGCCACCCGCATCCATGCAAAACTGTCATGTTGATTTATTTACTGGCATCCCTGCATGTGAAATTCACAACTGCCTGTTCTTCTTTTCAGTTTATCTGGATGGGCTGAAGTCCAGAGACGATCTTTACATGGAAGTCTTTAAAGAAATACAGAACAAGCTTTTGAATCACTCATAGGTGAATATACTCCTGGATGAAAGGGGAGGAGGTTATTTTCTACCTTGCTCTTTGCATCTTCCTCATAATACTTTGGGTATTAATTGCCTTATGTTTGCTTTTCAGGATCTGTGGGAAGTTGAAAGATCTATGTACAAATCTGATGTAAATACTATTTTGGATATTTACTGAAACATGTTAAGTGAACATGCCTTCCTTGGCACTGCCCTTTGGAAAACAACTTTATGTATATAATTGTAAAAATAAGGTAGTTCATTTACAACTCAACCACGGGCAGTTGTTGTTTTTTATTTACTTATTATTTTATATTCCATCGGCTTAAACGTGTATGTTTTAAAAACGCATTTTTATAATGGAAGTCTGTAAAATACCACTGGTTTTACGTCTGTAGCTTTGTGTCAGTAATAAGCTTCTGTTTAACTGCTTGTGCAAGAACACACGGCATACTCAATAAAGAAACATTTGAACGTTTGGTCTCTCGTTTTGCTTTACTGAACATCATCAGGGCAGGACAAAAATTCACAGAAGGCTACCAGATTCAACCTTCGTCATCTCTAGAAGGACTAGGGACAATTGCCTAAAATCTTAGAGAGCCACAGTATAGACAAACCTGAGCAAAGCAACCAACCTTTGTTCCTTTTTTTGAAAAATAATTTTTATTTGGTTTTACCTATTTATCTACTTGCACTTTGACGTGCTTTTGAACTGCTAGGTTGGCAGGAGCAGGGACTGAGGAACAGGAGCTCACCCCGTCGCGGGGATTCGAACCACCGACCTTCTGATCGGCAAGCCCTAGGCTCTGTGGTTTAACCCACAGCGCCACCCGCATCCCTAAACAGCCTACTACTTCAAGCCAAATGTTATTAACACTGGGCTTCAGTAAAGCAAATAATTTAATAATTAGACAGCGCCTATATCAGGCATCCCCAACCTGCAGCCCTCCAGATGTGTTGGCCTACAACTCCCATGATCCCTAGCTAACAGGACCAGTGGTCAGGGATGATGGGAATTGTAGTTCAAAACATCCGGAGGGACGAAGGTTGGGGATGCCTGGCCTATATGATATCGAGCGGCAGAATAACCTGGCTTTTTGGCCACGGTGTGATTGTTTTCCACCTAGTCATTTTGACATTTTGGGCACCCTGTTTGCGTAATTTAACAATTCCAAAATATAGAGGTGGTTTCACTTTCGCAAGATTGAATATAGTGCCTTCGGGTCGATTTCAAAAAAATCCAATAGAAAAACGGTTATGTCCCTGCGGAGACGGCAGTATTGAGTCAGTGGCTCGTATGTTTCTGACTTGCACTCTTTATAAAGATTTGAGGAGTGAGGTTCTTTTCTTTTCTTTTTGAATTGGTTTATTGAACTTAGAAAAACATAACACAAAATCAAGGTTATCCATAAAAAACAACAACAAATATCAAAATCTGTGACATTTTTTCACAGTCTTCTTTTGATTCCAATGTTGTTGTTGTTGTTGTTGAGTCGTTTAGTCGTGTCCGACTCTTCGTGACCCCCTGGACCAGAGCACGCCAGGCACTCCTGTCTTCCACTGCCTCCCGCAGTTTGGTCAAACTCATTTTAGTAGCTTTGAGAACACTGTCCAGCCATCTTGTCCTCTGTTGTCCCCTTCTCCTTGTGCCCTCCATCTTTCCCAACATCAGGGTCTTTTCCAGGGAGTCTTCTCTTCTCATGAGGTGGCCAAAGTATTGGAGCCTCAGCTTCAGGATCTGTCCTTCCAGTGAGCACTCAGGGCTGATTTCCTTCAGAATGGAGAGGTTTGATCTTCTTGCAGTCCATGGGACTCTCAAGAGTCTCCTCCAGAACCAGAATTCAAAAGCATCAATTCTTCGGTGATCAGCCTTCTTTATGGTCCAGCTCTCACTTCCATACATATAGAATTATAACAATACAATACAAAATACATATCCATATTTAGAGATTTTCCCAAATCTCTGGATTTCTCACCTTCCCTTCCATGTGTTCTATTGCCATCCTTTTCAACTGCATATTATTTCATAATCCATGTTTTATATCTCTCCATTTTGTCCATAATATTTGCTACATTACAAGTGCTATTGTGATCCTGCTAGTGTTTTCATCTACTTACAGTGGTTGCAGCTCCCCCCCCCCCCCCCGTGAGATGTGTTTAAATTGCCTTCCCATTTTCTGTGTCTCCACGCACACCTCTTGTGTTCCCTTCCGGACCTTCCGAGTGTCCCTATTTTCCAGGGACAGCCCTGGATTTACAGAAGCCGTCCCAGTTTCTAATTTGATCCCACTTTCCCTTAGGACGTCTCTATTGTCATCGGAGAAACATTGAAGGGTATGGTAGGATGTCCCTGTTTTCGTTAGAGAAGCGTTGGAGGGTATGACGTTAATGCAACCTCCCTGAGCCAAGAAGATAAGTAACTATACAACCTTTAGAAGAGATTTGAAGGCAGCTTTGTATAGTTTTATTATATTTTTATATATATTGGAAGCCGCCTGGAGTGGCTGGGGCAATCCAATCAGATGGGGAGGGTATAAATAATAAAAAATATTATTATAGAGTAAGTAAAGGGACCCCTAACCATTAGGTCCAGTCATGGCCGTCTCTGGGGTTGCGGCGCTCATCTCGCTTTACTGGCCGAGGGAGCCGGCGTCCAGCTTCCGGGTCATGTGGCCAGCATGACTAAGTTGCTTCTGGCGAACCAGAGCAGCGCATGGAAATGCCGTTTACCTTCCCGCCAGAGTGGTACCTATTTATCTACTTGCACTTTGACGTGCTTTCGAACTGCTAGGTTGGCAGGAGCTGGAACAGAGCAACGGGAGCTCACCCCATCACGGGGATTCGAACCGCCGACCTTCTGATCGGCAAGTCCGAGGCTCTGTGGTTTAACCCACAGCGGCACCCGCATCCCTTAGATGTAGGACGTCCCTATTTTCAGAAATATTGGAGTGTTTGCTCTCCTGATTGATGGTACACACTGGTGCTGGGGGTTCCCCCCCCTTGGTGGGATGAGTAGCAAATAGCAAGACAATCGCGTGTTCTTAAGGCGGTAGCACGGGGGGCTGAGTCACGGCACTCAGCAGGGAATGAGCGCCAGGGAATCTGATACACACACCCCCACCCATGGTACTGACTGACCTTTTATATGCTCACACATTTGGAAGAGGGCTTGGAAATGTCGCGGAAAATCTCAGCCATGTGCTAAAGGGAAGTTGTCAGCTGCCAGGGCGGTCAGAAGGACTTGGGAGCAGGTGTCCGGGGGGGCGACTCAGCAGGAGGAGCAGGTGAGGTGTCCCGTCTGTCCCCCCACTCAAGGAAGAAAACCCCAAACGCAGTAGGACCAGCTTGCCCACATTCTGAAATAAAGCAAGCGATACGAATTGCCATCTATAGGGCACCCCCTTGGGGCCATTATGCACGATTCTAAAATTACCCAACTGAACCACTGCTCTGGTTCATCGTCGGGTATCAAGGGAACACAATATGAGCCTTTCCTTCCATGGGCATAGCCAGGATTTATGTTTATGGGGTGGGGGGGCGAGACACCCACCTGTCTTCATCCTCTGTATGGGCTCCACCTAGCAGATCCGGAATGAAATGTCTCCACGCCACTTGTTTCGAGTTATAGTGGTACCTTCGTTCCTGGACAGCTGCGTTGAGGAACAGATCGGTTCCCGAATGCCACAAACCCAGAAATAAGCGTTCCAGTTTGCAAACGTTTTTCGGAAGCCGAACATCCATTTTGACTGTTGGCTATTGTTTACAACTGAATTGTTGTACTGTTTTTAACACTTGATTGGGAGCTGCCCAGAGTGGCTGGGGAAACTCAGCCAGATTTCTTCTTCTTCTTCTTCTTCTTCTTCTTCTTCTTCTTCTTCTTCTTCTTCTTCTTCTTCTTCTTTTTCTTCTTCTTCGTTTTCTTTTTCTTCTTCTTCCTCTTCTTCTTCCAGGACCAACCAGCCAATTGGAAGCCGCGTCTTGGTTTGCGAACGTCTTGGAAGTCAAACGGACTTCCAGGAAACAGACTGAGTTCTAGAACCAAGTTGCTGAACCCAAGTGGCTGAAAACTATGGCGAGAAAAGCCACCTTGATTGGACTGACATCATCCCTCTTATATCATCTGGGTTACGACACTGGCCTTGAATCCCGGAGGCAAAGGTTTTGGGACATCTCACATAGCGACCTGCGATCCAGATCTTATGTAATTTGTAGCCCGGTCGCAGCTGGAACCCAATATGGGTATGACTTTCAGATATCCTCATACCTTAGGAATTTGTCTGTACCTATCGGTGTTTATTTACTAAAGCCAGACTAAGTATAATTCCCTCAGAAGTTCTAAATGGCAGACTGAGGGGTGTCCCGTATCAGAATAGGTTTTGTTTATGTTCCCAGGACGTTGATTGTATGAAGCATATCCTAAGCATTGTGAAGATCAAACCCTGAAGCCTTCCTTTTAGGAATTCTAGGTGCCAAAATCCCAAGGGAGCAGAAAAGACTATTTATGTATGTGACCACGGCTGCACGGATGTGATTGGTCCAGCAATGGAAAGAAGCTAAAGTTTCCACCAGAGAAGAATGGCAGATGAAGTTGATGGACTACACCGAAATGGCTAAAATGACTGGAAGAGTCAGAAATCAGGAAGACCAAAATTATAGTAAGGAATGGGGAAAATTTATAAGACAGTTCAAAATCATTAGCAGGATTGGAATAGCACTTGTAGTTTAAGGTTGATTCTGGACATAAAGGAAGGGGTAAAGGGTTTGGATGATCCTAAAAGATACGAGAGGAAAGGATTAATAATAGGACCCACAAAGGAGAGGAGGAAAGTCCAGGAGATTCCTTGGAATCTTGTTTTTTATGCTTTATGTTTGATATATCTCTGTTAATTTTTTCAGTTGAAAAATCAAATACAGTGGTACCTCTGGTTGCGAACGGGATCCGTTCCGGAGGCCCGTTCGCAACATGAGCAGAACACAACCCGCGTCTGCGCATGCGCGGGTTGCGATTCACCACTTCTGCGCATGCGCATGACATCATTTTGCGCACCTGTGCATGTGCGAGCAGCGAAATCCAGAAGTAACCCTTTCTGGTACTTCCGGGTCGCCGCGGGACGCAACCTGAAAACGCTCAACCTGAAGCAAATGTAACAAGATGTATGACTGTAAATAAATTTAAAAACAGAAAGAGCGATGGGAACTTCTGCCCATTTGGCCCCACCACGAAACCCACCCTGGTACAGAACTCATGGTTACACCCCAGAACGGATCAATGGTCCACGGGAACATTTCCCAGGGGGCTCAAAACATGATCTTGAGACGACGTGAAACCGTGTTGTGTAAAGGAGATGTGAGCAGGTGGAAAGACCGCTCGGCGGCCTCCTCGCTTCAAGGGATTAGTCTTCTCTCGCCGGAGAGGGGGGTGAGAAGAGGTTATGCGAGGTCTCCAGGCCTCTGGAACAGCCCCACTGCAAATTCTGCAAAGGGCGGAAGGGGGGGGAAGTGAACCAACCCTTCGCCTTCAGGAGTTTGGCTCGGAGAAATCCCTGAGCCGCTGCCAACTCCCCGGGCCTTTAACCAAAGTTGGGAAGGAGGTCGGCAGGACAAGCTTCCTGCTATTAATAGAGGCCGGATTTCTCTCTCCCTATAATGTGCAGCCTTGCAGAAGTGGAACGAAAGATGCTCAACAGAGGGCAAGTGGCAGGGGGGTGCGTACGCAGAGATATTAGGTATATTAAAAAGCCAAGAGAACCAGTTTCTCCCTACTTCTCCCCCCTCTCCAAAACACACCAAATATTTGTGTGTTTTTTTAATTCTTTGAATAACAACCAAACAGCGTACAATCAACCTACTTGAAATAAAAGTTTAAAAAAAATTAAAAATTGTCCAGTAGCACCTTATAGACCAACTCAGTTTCTTCTGGTACAAGCTTTCGTGTGCATGCACACTTTTTCAGATGCTTGTTGTTGTTGTTGTTTAGTCGTGTCCGACTCTTCGTGACCCCCTGGACCAGAGCACGCCAGGCACTCCTGTCTTCCACTGCCTCCCCTAGTTTGGTCAAACTCATGCTGGTAGCTTCGAGAACACTGTCCCACCATCTCGTCCTCTGTCGTCCCCTTCTCCTTGTGCCCTCCATCTTTCCCAACATCAGGGTCTTTTCCAGGGAGTCTTCTCTTCTCATGAGGTGGCCAAAGTATTGGAGCCTCAGCTTCAGGATCTGTCCTTCCAGTGAGCACTCAGGGCTGATTTCCTTCAGAATGGAGAGGTTTGATCTTCTTGCAGTCCATGGGACTCTCAAGAGTCTCCTCCAGCACCATAATTCAAAAGCATCCATTCTTCGGCGATCAGCCTTCTTTATGGTCCAGCTCTCACTTCCATACATCACTACTGGTAAAATACAGTGGTACCTCGGGTTAAGTACTTAATTTGTTCCGGAGGTCTGTTCTTAACCTGAAACTGATCTTAACCTGAAGCACCACTTTAGCTAATGGGACCTCCTGCTGCTGCCTCACCGCCAGAGCACGATTTCTGTTCTCATCCTGAAGCAAAGTTCTTAACCTGAAGCACTATTTCTGGGTTAGCAGAGTCTGTAACCTGAAGCGTCTGTAACCCGAGGTACCACTGTATATAAATAAATAATTTTTTGTTGTTGTCAAATAATTTTTATTAGTTTTCAATTATATGCCACATTGTATCAATACCATATTACCCCGCACATTTCTCATTAACATTAAAAAATAACCGAAAA
Organism: Podarcis pityusensis; assembly: GCF_964106645.2. NCBI lineage: Eukaryota > Metazoa > Chordata > Lepidosauria > Squamata > Lacertidae > Podarcis > Podarcis pityusensis. Next base: position 6,295,160 of record NC_138043.1, read on the forward strand.
GAAAACATTTTTAACCTCCCCTCCCAATTCGCAGACTTCCCTCCACCAAAGTGGCTCCAAGACTTTGGCCACCTCATGAGAAGAGAAGACTCCCTGGAAAAGACCCTGATGTTGGGAAAGATGGAGGGCACAAGGAGAAGGGGACGACGGAGGACGAGATGGTGGGACAGTGTTCTCGAAGCGACTAACATGAGTCTAACCAAACTGCGGGAGGCAGTGGAAGACAGGAGGGCCTGGCGTGCTCTGGTCCAGGGCGTCATGAAGAGGCTGACACGACTAAACGACTAAACAACAACCACTGTATTTGACTGGAGGGGGGGTTGGAATGGATATATACCCAATGCCTGAGCTCAAAATCCCCCTATGTCTATAATCGATAAAATGGTGGCCATTTCTAATCCAGACCATTGTCTGCTTGAGTTTATTAATAACATCTTACTGCCCAGGATTTGTGTGTGTGTGTGGCACTGCAATAAAACAATAAAACAATTGCAATAAAACAATTGCAATAAAACAAACAACCAAACTTTGTTGTAAGTTCCCCCACCTTTTTTTTTTCCAAAAGAAAAGCACCGGAGGTGCAAATAATTGCAATATTCTTGCAAGTCATTGCAAAACCGCACACACAGAGAGAGCAAATTCAGTGCTGTTTTTTTAAGAAACAAATTACACAGGCGCAGGTTGCATATAGCCAAGTTTTCTTTTCCTTCCCTTTTTCTCCCAATCCTAATTCCAGTTCTCCAACATTTCCCACATCAGATCGCAGTTTTTTTAAAAAAAGTCATGAAAATTCATTAGTGGTTTAGTTGGAATATCTCCTGATATATAGCGTATTTTTCCATGTATAACACGCCCTTGTGTATAACACGACCCCTATTTGGGGGGACTCTGATTTAAGAAAATGGGGGGGAGGATTGCCCAGAGTTGTTGAGCCAGCCCCCACTCTGAACTACCACGTATAAGACGAGCCCAAATTTTAAACATCCTTTCTAAAGGGGAAAAAAAAGCTTGTCTTATACACCGAAAACTACGGTACGCTTCAGTGTATTTTTGTCTAACATATCTATTTCTGCAAAGCGGTTTCCCCTAATGTTTGTACAGTGGTACCGCGGGTTACATACGCTTCAGGTTACAGACGCTTCAGGTTACAGACTCCGCTAACCCAGAAATAGTGCTTCAGGTTAAGAACTTTGCTTCAGGATGAGAACAGAAATCGGGCTCTGGCGGCGCAGCTGCAGCAGGAGGCCCCATTAGCTAAAGTGGTGCTTCAGGTTAAGAACAGTTTCAGGTTAAGAACAGACTTCCGGAATGAATTAAGTACTTAACCCGAGGTACCACTGTACGCTATTGGCACACTTTACCCTAGTATCACGATAGCAAATTTTTTTCCTGGGGAACACCATTGCAAAATTCAGTTACGTGTGAATTTCTGAGGCTGGCTGCGCTTCGGTTCTCATCTTGTTTCGGAAAATGTGGATTAGGGAGGTTTGCCTTCAAGTGCAAAGTTAGACTTAGTTTCTCCTCCCCATCTGCAGCTGTCAGTCAATGTGGAGAGTCACATGCAATATGATATCACTCCAGGGTGTTACTGAACATCAAAGGGCATCAGTCGAGACCTTACGAGGACTGAGTGGATGTTAAAATGCTTTAATTAAAATGACAAATCTCTCCACAAAGTGCATGCAGTTAAAGAATGAGTCATTGACTTCTGAAACTTCTTACCTTGACATCTCAAGTTTACACATGAGAAAGAAAGAAAGAAAGAAAGAAAGAAAGAAAGAAAGAAAGAAAGAGAGAGAGAAATCTCTAGAGTTTGCAAGTGTTGTGTTATTGTGGAGAAGAAGGAGAGTCTGCCTCATAGTTTTCCCCAACCCAATACCTTGGGTTAAGAACTTAATTCATTCTGGAGGTCCGTTCTTAACCTGAAACTGTTCTTAACCTGAGGCACCACTTTAGCTAATGGGGCCACCCGCTGCCGCCGCTGCGTGATTTTTGTTTTCATCCTGAAGCAAAGTTCTTAACCCGAGGTACTATTTCTGGGTTAGCGGAGTCTGTAACCTGAAGCGTCTGTAACCTGAAGCATCTGTAACCCAAGGTACCACTGTAGGTAGATTACACTTGTTCTTAGGGCACCAGCAAAGCTTGTTTAAAGGATTTGAAATTTTCTATTTTTTATAAAGCCCCTCAAAACAGTCATCATGGGAAAAATCAGAACTTCCACCATCACTACAGATTCTTTCTCCACTTTTCTGTTCTTATTTTTTTACTTAAAGGTAAAGGGACCCCTGACCATTAGGTCCAGTCGTGGCCGACTCTGGGGTTGCAGCGCTCATCTCGCTTTACTGGCCGAGGGAGCCGGCGTACAGCTTCCGGGTCATGTGGCCAGCATGACTAAGCCGCTTCTGGCAAACCAGAGCAGCGCACGGAAACGCCGTTTACCTTCCCGCCAGGGCGGTATCTATTTATCTACTTGTAGTTTGATGTGCTTTCGAACTGCTAGGTTGGCAGGAGCAGGGACTGAGCAACGGGAGCTCACCCCATCGTGGGGATTTGAACCGCCGACCTTCTGATCAGCAAGTCCTAGGCTCTGTGGTTTAACCCACAGCGCCACCCGCGTCCCATTTTATTACTTATTCCCACCCTAAACCAGGGAGCATCCTAGTAATCTGATCAGGAGAGCTCGAAATTAAACCCTGACAGGGAGGGAGGCAGTATTACAGATGACATCAGAACACCTGTTACTGGGGACGATAACTTCACTGATCCACAGGAAACTAGGGTGGCGCTAGAGGACCCAGCTAATGGTCAGGAAACGACAAGAAGGAAATCCAGCTCTCACTTCCATACATCACTGCTGGGAAGACCATAGCTTTAACTATACGGACCTTTGTTGGCAAGGTGATGTCTCTGCTTTTTAAGATGCTGTCTAGGTTTTCTCCCAAAAAGCAGGTGTCTTTTAATTTCGTGACTGCTGTCACCACCTGCAGTGATCATGGAGCCCAAGAAAGTAAAATCTCTCGCTGCCTCCATTTCTTCCCCTTCTATTTTCCAGGAGGTGATGGGACCAGGGGCCATGATATTAGGAATTGTAGGTACCGATATTCCAATGGAGCAGAACGGGCTTTTTATGTATGCAACAACAGCCGCACAGATGTTATTAGCCCAAAGATGAAAAGAAGACGAAGTTGCTACCAGAGAAAAATGGCAAACCAAGCTGTTGGAATATGCCGAAATGGCGAAACTGACCGGAAAGCTCAGGAACCAAGAAGACCAAAACTTCAATAAAGAATGGGGGGAAATTATAACATATCTAGGAGGCCACTGTACGCAGATGAGAACATTAGCAGGATTGCAATAACAACTGTAATGTAGCAAATATTATGGACAGAAAGGAGAGATATAAAATATGGGTTATGAAATAATATTCAGTTGAAAAGGTTGACTATAGGACCCATGGATGGGAAGGTGGGAAGTCCAGAGATTCAGTAAAGGTAAAGGTAAAGGGACCCCTGACCATTAGGTCCAGTCGTGACCGACTCTGGGGTTCCGGCGCTCATCTCGCTTTATTGGCTGAGGGAGCCGGCGTACAGCTTCCGGGTCATGTGGCCAGCATGACTAGGCCGCTTCTGGCGAACCAGAGCAGCGCATGGAAATGCCGTTTACCTTCCCGCCAGAGTGGTACCTATTTATCTACTTGCACTTTGACGTGCTTTCAAACTGCTAGGTTGGCAGGAGCTGGAACAGAGCAATGGGAGCTCACCCCGTGACGGGGATTCGAACCACCGACCTTCTGATCGGCAAGTCCTAGGCTCTGTGGTTTAACCCACAGCACCACCCGCATCCCTTTCAGAGATTCAGAGAAATCTCTAAATATGGATATGTATTTTCTATTGTATTGTTATAATTCTATATTTGTAAAACCAAATAAAAATTATTATTTTTAAAAGGAACAAAGGTGGATTGCTTTGCTCAGGTTTGTCCACACTGTGGCTCTCTAAGATTTTAGGCAATTGTTGTCCCTAGTCCTTCTAGAGATGACGAAGGTTGAATCTGGTAGCCTTCTATGGATTTTTGTCCTGCCCTGATGATGTTCAGTAAAGCAAAACGAGAGACCAAATGTTCAAATGTTTCTTTATTGAGTATCCTGTGTGTTCTGGCACAAGCAAATAAAAACTGTTTCAAAAAAACTAAATAAAGCAGTTGCACATATAAAAACAATTAGGGTGGGAATTAAAAATGTACAAACCATTCAAAACAACAGCACAGGGGGTTGGAATAGATGATGCTCAGGGTCCTTTTACAGCTCTACGATTCTTGCCTTCTCAGCTCTTTTTTTCAATTTTTTTCCAATTTTTTTAATTGATTTTCACAAACAAACAAACATAAATCATAACCTTATTAAAATTGTACTTATTAACATTGTTAAGTGACTCCCTCGCTTCCCCTTGGTTGAGCTTCAATGCATATCCTTTTAACGGTTTTCCAAATCAGAGTTCTTATAAACTTAACTTAATCATTTAACATCCTTATAACGCTTCAATTCGAAATTAAACATACAGCGGTACCTCGGGTTAAGTACTTAATTCGTTCCAGAGGTCCGTTCTTAACCTGAAACTGTTCTTAACCTGAAGCACCACTTTAGCTAATGGGGCCTCCCGCTGCCGCCGCACGATTTCTGTTCTCATCCTGAAGCAAAGTTCTTAACCTGAAGCACTATTTCTGGGTCAGCAGAGTCCGTAACCTGAAGCGTCTGTAACCTGAAGCATATGTAACCCGAGGTACCACTGTATTAATTCATCACTTAACTTATATAAAATCCTAAGCCAATCTAATACCTGCAAGCTATTTCCAATTAGATTAACTTAATAGCTTTAACCAAATAATCATTAAATTTTGTCCATTCTTCCTCCCGCATTTCCTCCCCTTTGCTGAAAACCTTTTCTTCAGCTTTGGAGGAATTGCAGAGTGATACATACACCAGGAACCTAGTCATGCAGGCGAATCCTTTGTCTACAAGCCTGCTTTCATCGCTACCCAGTTCCACCCCTCCTCTATTCTCTCTCTCTCTCTCACTGGACTACATTTCCCAGCATGCTCTTCCATCTGCGCAGAGAGGAAGGGCAGTAAGTTCAGAAGCATTTCTCTGCCCCCACCCTCCCCTCCACCCAGCCACAACCCCCCAATCAGCTTTGTTAATTCCACAAGAGGGAGGGGGAAAGGACCAATTCCTCCCCTGCCTCACAGCATCCTTCCTGGTCCATGACAGAGGAAGCAGCTGAAGATGGGGGACCAAAAGGTAAAAAGATGCTGATGCGAGGGATGCAGAGGAAAAAAAGAGGGAGGATACAGGATGCACCAACCAGGAAGCTGAGGACGATGGAGAGATGGAGAGATGCTCGCTTTGGGCCAAAGGAGTTTCTGTCTCCTCCCTTCATCTCTGCTTTGTCATCCTCGTTCCCCGTCGACTTTGCATCTTAGGGGAGGTTGCAAAGGTGCGGAGTTTGGGAGTTGCCTTTGCAGACTGAGATGGAAAAGGCAGAGAGGGGGTTAAGGAGCGCTTTCTGCGTTTGGAGAAAAGGTGCGACGGGGAGGCGACCTCAGGGCGGTCGGTGTCTGTCTGCGTTGCCTCTCAGGCTGCGACCACAGGAGCTAGTACGGTGGGGTGTGCCTCCAAAGTCAAGCAAAATAAAATCCCTACAGGTAGAAAGCTAGGCCTTCTCCTGCTATCCTGCTTTTCTGTGTGCAAGGATTTTTTTAAAAATGTAGAAGAGAGCACTGCCAAAGCGGTGTGGATATTGTGCTAAAGGAACCAGGGGTCTGGCTCATAAAAGACAGCTTCTTTGTGTTCAGGCTTCTCATGAGAACTAGAATCTTCCTTAATTTTGTAGCTGTGCCATAGCTGAGTGGCAGAACATTTGCTTGGCAAGCGGAGATCCAGATTCAAATCTTGGGCATCTCCAAGGAAGGATGGGAGATGTTCCATGGCTGAAACTTTGGAGAGCTACTGTGAGTTAAGATGGACCAGTGGTTTGGCTAGGGGGAAACTTAGAATCATAGAATTGTAGGGTTGGATGGGACCCCAAGGGTCATCTAGTCCAACCCCAGGCAATGCAGGAATGTATTTTTTAAAGGATGGTTGTCTTAAAGATAATCAATAAATGGAATCGCAAAGAGAAATGTTTTGCCTGTCCGGTGTTTTAAAAATGCTTTATCAGGAGACTTACAATTTTGACCTATGTTCCGTTTTGCAAAATTCGAAACTTATGTGCCCATTCAACTGCTTTGATCAGCAGGTGCCACGCAATAGCCGCTCCACATTTAATAATAATTTACTGCCTCTTGAGCTCAAGCAAGGCATCTTCATGTTACCTTTCCCAGCGCCTGCCTAAAGCATCCTTCTTTGGGCAAGCCTAACCAGATTTTTAGAAAGCTGAGCTAACTGTGATCTTTTCCAGTATTTTAGCTTTTGTATGTTTTAAAATTGGGCTGTAGGTTTTCTTGGTTTTATTGACTTACCTGTTTTGTAAACCGCTTTGAAGTTATTGTTGTTGTTTTACAATCAAGTGGTGTGTAAATTTTATGACATAGAGATAGAGATGAGAGATGAGAGATAGATAGATAGATAGATAGATAGATAGATAGATAGATAGATGATAGATAGATAGATAGATAGATAGATAGATAGATAGTAGATGATGATGATAGATAGATAGATAGATGATAGATAGATAGATAGATGATAGATAGATAGATAGATAGATAGATGATAGACAGATGATAGGTAGATAGAGAGACAGACAGATATATAGATAGAGAATAGACAGACAGATGATAGATAGACAGACAGATATAGATAGATAGATAGATACAGATAGATAATAGACAGATAGACAGACAGATAGATAGATAGATAGATAGATGGTAGATAGATAGATGATAGATAGATAGATAGATGATAGATAGATAGATAGATAGAGAGAGAGAGAGAGAGAGAGAGAGAGAGATAGATATAGATAGATGGATGGATAGATAGATGATAGATAGATGATAGATAGATGATAGATAGATAGATATAGATAGATGATAGACAGACAGCTATAGACAGACAGACAGACAGACAGACAGACAGACAGACAGCTATAGACAGATGATAGATATAGATAGATAGATAGATAGATAGATAGATAGATAGATAGATAGATGATAGATAGATAATAGATAGATAATAGACAGATAATAGACAGATGATAGATAGATAGACAAACAGATAGATAGACAGACAGATAGATAGATACAGATAGATAATAGACAGGCAGATGATAGACAGACAGACATAGATAGAAAGATGATGATAGATGATGATAGATAGATAGATAGATAGATAGATAGATAGATAGAGATAGATGATAGATAAATAAATAGATGATAGATAGATAGATAGATAGATAGACAGATAGGTGTTTAGGATTTGTGTGCCCTGCCTTTCACTGGCTATATTATTGATTATTTTGTTGTTTACTTGTCACTGCAGTTTCATGGCAATTTGAAAAGCAAATTTTAAAAAGTTTCATTGAGAAAGTGGGCGCATATCTGACCTCCCCATTAGCTCAGTGAGCAGAGCATGAGACTCTTAATCTCAGGGCCAAGGGTTCGAGCCCCACGCCAGGCGGAAGAGTCCTGCATCACAAGGGGGTTGGACTAGATGACCCTCGGGTGTCTCTTCTGACTCCACAATTCTATTATTATCGTGTATACTCAATAGCAAGGACATCTGGGTGGTTAAAGTGTCATTAAAGGGCATGGAAGGAATGCATGAGCACACGCAAATAAAAGAAACCGTTGACTCAAGGTGTTTTTTCTCTAAGGACGCCCTTAGGAAGATCATCACCACCCTGGCTGTGAAAAATGAGGAAATCCAAAATTTCATCTACGTCCTCAAACAGATGCTGCAGAACGTGGAGGTAACTTGGCTGAGGGTTCAGGGGTCAGCAGAGTTTGATTTCTGCAGTGAGAGGTCCTGGCGCAGACCCTCGTCAAAGGAAGTTGCATGACTGTATAAACAGCCTACTAGATAAAGGGTAAAGGGACCCCTGACCATTAGGTCCAGTCGTGGCCGACTCTGGGGTTCATCTCGCTTTATTGGCCGAGGGAGCCGGCGTACAGCTTCCGGGTCATGTGGCCAGCAGGACTAAGCCGCTTCTGGCGAACCAGAGCAGCGCACGGAGACGCCAGAGTGGTATCTATTGATCTACTTGCACTTGATGTGCTTTCGAACTGCTAGGTTGGCAGGAGCAGGGACCAAGCAACGGGAGCTCACCCGTCGCGGGGATTCAAACCGCCGACCTTCCAATCGGCAAGCCCTAGGCTCTGTGGTTTCACCCACAGCGCCACCCGCGTCCCTAAACAGCCTACTACTTCAAGCCCAATGTTATTAACATTGGGCTTCAGTAAAGCAAATAATTTAATAATTAGACAGCGCCTATATCAGGCATCCCCAACCTGCGGCCCTCCAGATGTTTTGGCCTACAACTCCCATGATCCCTAGCTAACAGGACCAGTGGTCAGGGATGATGGGAACTGTAGTCCAAAACATCTGGAGGGCCGAAGGTTGGGGATGCCTGGCCTATATGATATTGAGCAGCAGAATAATCTGACTTTTTGTCCACGGTGTGATTATTTTCCACCTAGTCATTTTGACACTTTGGGCACCCTGTTTGCATAATTTAACAATTCCAAAATATAGGTTTCACTTTCGCAAGATTGAATATAGTGCCTTCGGGTCGATTTCAAAAAAACACACAAAAACACTGGAAAAACGGTTATGTCCCTGCGGAGACGGCAGTATTGAGTCAGCGGCTCATATGTTTCTGACTTGGACTCTTTATAAAGATTTGAGGAGTGAGGTTATTACCAGCTTACCAGCTAACACAGTGCTATCAAGTTCTTTTCTTTTCTTTTTGAATTGATTTATTGGACTTAGAAAAAATAACACAAAATCAAGGTTATCCATAAAAAACAACAAAAAATATCAAAATCTGTGACATTTTTTCACAGTCTTCTTTTGGTTCCAATGTTGTTGTTGTTGAGTCGTTTAGTCGTGTCCGACTCTTCGTGACCCCCTGGACCAGAGCACGCCAGGCACTCCTGTCTTCCACTGCCTCCAGCACTTTGGTCAAACTCATGCTGGTAGCTTCGAGAACACTGTCCCACCATCTCGTCCTCTGTCGTCCCCTTCTCCTTGTGCCCTCCATCTTTCCCAGCATCAGGGTCTTTTCCAGGGAGTCTTCTCTTCTCCTGAGGTGGCCAAAGCCTTGGAGCCTCAGCTTCAGGATCTGTCCTTCCAGTGAGCACTCAGGGCTGATTTCCTTCAGAATGGATTGGTTTGATCTTCTTGCAGTCCATGGAACTCTCAAGAGTCTCCTCCAGCACCATAATTCAAAAGCATCCATTCTTCGGCGATCAGCCTTCTTTACGGTCCAGCTCTCACTTCCATACATCACTACTGGGAAAAACCATAGCTTGAACTATGCGGACCTTTGTTGGCAAGGTGATGTCTCTGCTTTTTAAGATGCTGATTTTAAGACGCTGGTTCCATATCTATTTCATCCCAAAATTCCTTAATCTTTTTGCATGTCCACCACATATGCAGTATAAATCCCACTGTTTTTCCACATCTACAACATTTATATGATACATTTTTGTATCAAGTTCATACATGCCTGATTTCATCTTGCCAGGCCAATTCAGACCGAGTCCAGCAAGACCTTGAGGCAGAGTTCCAGTCACTGTTCACCCTGTTGGATGAGCTGAAAGATGGGATGCTGATGAAGATCAAACAGGATCGAGCCAGCAGGACTTACGAGTTGCAGGTAAGGGGCTCCTGAGTTGTCTGGCCAGAGTGGTCCATGCTCTGGTTATCTCCCGCTTGGACTACTGCAATACTCTCTACCTGGGGCTACCTTTGAAGGTGACCCGGAAACTACAACTAATCCAGAATGCAGCAGCTAGACTGGTGACTGGGAGCAGCCGCTGAGACCATATAACACCGGTCCTGAAAGACCTGCATTGGCTCCCAGGACATTTCCAAGCACAATTCAAAGTGTTGGTGCTGACCTTAGAAGCCCTAAATGGCTTTGGTCCACTATACCTGAAGAAGCGTCTCCACCCCCATCATCCAACCCGGACACACTGAGGTCCAGCTCCGAGGGCCTTCTGGTGGTTCCCTCATTGTGAGAAGTGAGGATACAGGGAACCAGGCAGAGGGCCTTCTCGGTGGTGGCACCTGCCCTGTGGAACGCTCTCCTGTTCAAGGTCAAGGAAATAAACAACTAGCTGACTTTTAGAAGACATCTGAAGGCAACCCTGTTTAGGGAGGTTTTTAATGTTTGATGTTTTATTGTGTTTTTAATATTCTATTGGGAGCTGTCCAGAGTGGGTAGGGAAACCCAGCCAGATGGGCGGGGTATAAATAATAAATTATTATTATTATTATAACCTGCATGGACTGTCTCACCAGAGTGCGTATACTCAGTCTGCTTAATTCCTTCGATGACCAGGCAGAACCCTGCCTCAGACATGCTTGCTATAACATCTCTCTCTCTGTGTCTCCTTCTTCTGTTCCACAAACCACTCCTTGCTCCAGAACCAGCTGGCTGCATGCACAAAAGCCTTGGAGAGCTCCGAGGAACTACTGGAAACAGCCAATCAAACCCTCCAGGGGGCTGAGAACCATGACTTCAACCAGGTACAAAGAGCTGCTCGCTCGACTTGCCTCCCTGGGCAATGGGCTCAGTGGTTCAGGAGTGGGTCAGGTGTAGAGAGCTTGGCGGGTAGTCTCCCAGCCCACACATTTTGGAGAAACAGGATTATCCTATTTCTCGCTCTATAAGACGCACCAGACCACAAGACGCACCTAGTTTTTGGAGGAGAAAAACAAGAAAAATAATATTCTGAATCTCAGAAGCCAGAACAGCAAGAGGGATCGCTGCGCAGTGAAAGCAGCAATCCCTCTTGCTGTTCTGGCTTCTGGGATAGCTGCGCAGCCTGCATTCGCTCCACAAGACACACGCACATTTCCCCTTACTTTTTAGGAGGGAAAAAATGAGTCTTATAGAGCAAAAAATACGGTAAATGGTGACGGAACAGATGCAAGGCTCTGCAAAGCCTGTGTGACTTTGGAAATATTTCGGGATTCCTGTTGACGCAGAGCCCAAAGCGGCCTGCGCTTCTGTGGGAATTTAGGTGGGGGGTCCTGTAAGCCACCAACAAAGAGCGAGCGCAAGAGCAATAAGGCCATCATTATCAGATTATGATTATTGATTAAATGTGTATCCCTCCTGAAATATACTCGGAGTCGAGAGTGGATTTCATGCTCTGTATTCAGCTCATCGTGGTGAGGAGGAATGGAAGTTCCCCCACAAAATCTGCTTTATATACATTATTTACACAATGGGCTGCATGTGATTGGCTAATTCCGGGATTCTCCTGTAGGCCAGTCAGGTTGCGGATTCACTTCCACCTGGAGCTGGATTGGGTGGCTCCTGCGGACCAATCATACTGCTGCATTGTTCTATGACCAATCAGACTGCTGCATTCTGGATCCTATTGTTCTAGGACCAATCAGACTGCGGCATTTTGGATACTATTCAACTCAGTACATAACACCACCCAATAACTGCAGGTCTCTGACCATGCATTTTAGGAACAGACGGTTGATAGGCTTTTACGTTCAATCGCGGGATCATGAGTTCTGAGGCTGAATGGGGGAGTTCGGAGGGGACAGAAGGACGGCAGTTTCAGGGACTCTTTGCCGGGAGCAATGTGCTTTTAAACTTGGTTTGCATGGGTATTCCTTAGTCTAGTACAGAGATGGGGAACCTTGCGGAGGGCCCTCAACTAAAGGTAAAGGGGCCCCTGACCACAAGGTCCAGTCGTGACCGACTCTGGGCTTGCGGCGCTCATCTCGCTTTATTGGCTGAGGGAGCTGGCGTACAGCTTCCAGGTCATGTGGCCAGCAGGACTAAGCCGCTTCTGGCGAACCAGATCAGCGCACGGAAACGCCGTTTACCTTCCCGCCGGAGCGGTACCTATTTATCTACTTGCACTTTGACGTTCTTTCGAACTGCTAGGTTGGCAGGAACAGGGACCGAGCAAAGGGAGCTCACCCCGTTGTGGGGATTCGAACTGCCAACCTTCTGATCAGCAAGTCCTAGGCTCTGTGGTTTAACCCACAGCGCCACCCGCGTCCCATATGCCCAGAACTTACTTGACTGCAAAACCCATCATCCCTGACCATCGGCTGCTGGGGCAACACCCGGGAAGTTGCATGTTCTCCATCTCTGTACAAGCAATGTGTTGGTGCTGTTTTCCTCATCTTGAATTATAACTGGTGACCCCCTCCCTCCCTCCCTCCCTCCCTCCCTCCCTTTCTCTCTCTCTTTTTTACTCTTTCGCCCTCTTTCTCGCGCTTCTTTGAAGGCTGCTAAACAGATCAAAGACAGGTACGTTGCATTCCGGAAAAAAACCTCTTGCTCCACAAGTTTTCTCCTCTGCCAAAAACCACGTTTAGACCAAAGGGCATAAAATATACTGCCATGGTCCCTGTGCCCAGGCCCTCATCCCACACCCCTCCTGCCTTATCCAAGGCCCAACTTGCTGCAGACCAATTTATTTTCGATGCACCCCCGACCTCTTCCTGAATTTCAGTTATGGCGGGCGAGAGACTTTAGCAGTTCATACGCAGCCTGGAGAGGGATGCTTGAGTGCCTAATCCTCATATTATTCTTGGCCTTCCCTCCCCCTGCAAGGAAAGTCCACTTTGTACGTGCTCAGAAGCAACCTGCCCCATCCTGTACAAAAAGACTGAAACTCACCTTTGCTTTAGTCAGGGAAAGACGCTTTGCGCATGTTCTGTGGCATTCTCTTCCCACCCACCCCCTAAATTGATTTATTGTTATTCACGTTTTATACTGTATTTTATGCTGTTTTTTGTTGCATCAAATAATAATAATAATAATTTTAATAATAATTTTAATAATAATAATAATAATAATAATAATAATAATAATAATAATAATAATTTATTATTTATACCCCGCCCATCTGGCTGGATTTCTCCAGCCACTCTAGGCGGCTTCCAACGGAATATTAAAATACAATAACCTATTAAACATTAAAAGCTTCCCTAAACAGGGCTGTCTTCAGATGTCTTCTAAAAATCTGGTAGTTGTTTTTCTCTTTGACATCTGGTGTTTTAAATAAGTGCTTTAAATTTGTTGTTAGCTGCCCTGAGCCCAGTTTTTGAACCAGGAAGGGTGGGGTATAAATAAGAAATTATTATTATTATTATTATGAAAAACCTTGGTATTCTCAGTGGTTTCCAGGCTGACCCCTCTCAAAGTCTAGACACTGGGTTCTTGTATGTTTCACAATCTTTGCTCCAAGGCCTCTTTGCTTCGGCCCCCCCTCCATTTGTGTGGATGTAGTTGGGATGAGGGTTGTCGTTTGGGGGGGGGGGCTCTCTAACAAATTTCTCTCAACCCCCCTCCCTTCGGACCCGCTCCTTAATTAAGAACTTAATTCGTTCCGGAGGTCCGTATTTAACCTGAAATTGTTCTTAACCTTAAAGCACCACTTTAGCTAATGGGGCCTCCCGCTGCCACCACGATTTCTGTTCTCATCCTGAAGCAAAGTTCTTAACCTGAAGCACTATTTCTGGGTTAGCGGAGTCTGTAACCTGAAGCGTATGTAACCCGAGGTACCACTATAGTTGGGATGAGGGTTGTCGTTTATTTCGGGGGACACTCTCTAACAAATTCCTCTCCTTCCCCCTCCCTTCGGACCCAATCCTCCGCAGCGTGACCATGGCGCCTGCGTTTCGGCTCTCCCTCAAGGCCAAAGTCAGCGACAACATGAGCCACCTGATGGTTGATTTTGGCCAGGAGCGTCGGATATTGCAGTCTCTGAAATTTCTGCCAGGTATTCGGGGTTGAACTTTATTACGGTCACAGACCAGGATAAAACAAACAAACAAACAAACAAAGATATAAATAAAATAGCAGGTTTTGTTTTGTTTTTAACCGATACTTGTTAGAGCAAATAAGGACAAAGAAACAAGCATAGGATAAAACATCTGAATAAAATACAAGATTAAACACGGATAATGGATGGGGGATGTCAGGGAACTGCCATCAGTGCCAGAGGGAGAGAGCAAAATCCAGAGGGATTCCGGAGAGCGTCCCGGGATTGGGAGAGGCAGCCCATCTTCTGGGGAAGAGAATCAGCGTAGCACCAGTGGAGAAGGGGGGCAGATGGGGGAAGTGGCGAGGCGGTCCCATGACTCCTTGCCGGGGACCAGCGGGGAGAGTAGGGGTCCTCCGATGCCCACGCCCTCCTTGCGCAGAAGGCTTTCGCGCAGAGAGAGTAGGAGGAGACTAGGCGTCAAAGAGCTTCTTTGCTGGAAGAAGTTTAAGAAACGCCCACTGACGGATTCTGCCAGCGACTGAGACAGCCACGGGTGAGTGGCTGTCCGGACAGAAAAGGTTCACTCAGGCAACCCAGCCAGGTGTTTGCACCGGCTTACGCACGAGCAACCCCTAGAACCATTACAGGTAAAAACTGATAATTAAAACAGATAAGAAATAAAAACAAGCAGTTAAAACAACTGTAGGAGCAGAAGAACTAAAAGACTCGCAGTTAAAACAACTGTAAGAGGCTGCAGAGTAGAAGCCTCTGAAATAGAGGACACTCACAACATTAGAAACTGTTGTGCAAATATGGTTAAAACAGACAATTAAAACAATGTACAGTGGTGCCTCGCAAGACGAAATTAATCCGTTCCGCGAGTGTCTTCGTCTAGCGGTTTTTTCGTCTTGCGAAGCAACCCTATTAGCGGCTTAACGGATTAGCGCTATTAGCGGTTTAGCGGCTATTAAAGGCTTATCGGCTTAGCGGATTAGCTGCTAAAAGGCTATTAAAGGCTTAGCGGCTTAGATAAAGGGGGGGGAGCGAAAAAAAAATCTCAAGACTCGCAAGACATTTTCGTCTTGCGAAGCAAGCCCATAGGGAAATTCGTCCTGCGAAGCAACTCAAAAACGGAAAACCCTTTCGTCTAGCGGGTTTTCCGTCTTGCGAGGCATTCGTCTTGCGGGGCACCACAGTACAACAATAAATTTAGAAACAATGTACAACAATAAACTATCCCAGGGAGTTGACTCAGAGTCACCCATGGAACCGAGTTTGGGGATTTTCATGCCGGACTATTTTGAGTTGGGCAATGGTCTGCGCCTACAGATTTGTACACAGAATCTGGCAACCGTCCAGGTCTTCTTCTGATCTTTGCCTAACAGCAAAAGGTCAAATTTTTGCTTTTGCGGGAGGTCGGCAAGCCTCACCAGTAGGGGATCAATGATCTTACTACGTGCCTCTTCATAAAAGGGGTTCCTGGATGGTTAGCATGTCAGGCAAGTACTGCGAGGGAGCTGGGTTCGAATTCCCACTTGCTGGCTGACCGTTTATCAGCCTTACCTACCTCGCAGCGTTGTCGCGTTGTCATTTCACCCAAACTTTTTCCTGGTGCTGTGCAAAGTTCTAAGACAACAACACAATCCCTGCCATAGATACAAAGGGGGAAAGAACTGGAGGGAGGGCGGGCGAAAGAAGCAGATTCGTGCACAAGTTCTCCTCCCGAAGATTTTTGTAATTATTATTTTAAGGCGGTGGAGCCTAGCCTGCTGCCCTCCTCCCTTGGTTGTTGAGTTCTGCTTGCCTGGAGCTCGTCCTACACTCAGCAGTTTGCGAAATAAAATAAATGAATTAAATGAGCCACATGCATTAATTTCGGTGAGTCTGAGTGAGGTTCCTGATCAGGGCCAGATTTAGGTTTGATGAGGCCCTAAGCTACTGAAGGTAATGGGGCCCTTTCTATGTCCAGCTGTCCTTTGTCAACAACAAATTGTCGCTTTTTTTTGTGTACCACTGTACATAGAAATGAGCAAACCAGTGATATCTGAGGGAGCAGGCTAGCTGTCAACTTACAGATTTGAAAATAAGAGACCAGCAACCTCGAAAATAAGGGATCAACAATTACTTTTATAAAATACATATTTTGTTGCGTGCAAATGGCTTTAGATACCTATTAGGTCCATAAATTACCATATAGCATATATTCAACACACACAAAAACAGCAACAATTTGTTGTTGACAAAGCACAGCTGGACATAGAAAGGGCCCCATTACCTTCAGTAGCTTATTTAAGGGACATCATCAATAAGGGACAGCAGCGGGACATGGCGCTGGAATAAGGGACTGTCCCGCCAAATAAGGGATGCTTGACAGCTATGCCAATATATCCTGATCTATAATTCTGTGCACCTATCCTCTCTGCTTGTCCACTTGCAAACCTAGTCCCCAGTGCCCCGGAGATAGACACGGCCGAATCTTTGGTGGCTGATAACTGTGTGACTCTGGTTTGGAGAATGCCCGAAGAGGACAGCAAGATTGACCACTACGTGCTAGAGTATCGCCGGACCAACTTTGAAGGTCCCCCCCGGGTCAAAGAAGACCAGCCATGGATGGTCATCGAAGGAATTAAGCAGACTGAGTATACGCTCTCTGGTGAGACAGCCCATGCAGGTTATAATAATAATAATAATTTATTATTTATACCCCGCCCATCTGGCTGGGTTTCCCCACCCACTCTGGACGGCTCCCAATAGAATATTAAAAACACGATAAAACATCAAACATTAAAAACTTCCCTAAACAGGGTTGCCTTCAGATGTCTTCTAAAAGTCAGGTAGTTGTTTATTTCCTTGACCTTGGATGGGAGGGCGTTCCACAGGGCGGGCGCCAACACCAAGAAGGCCCTCTGCCTGGTTCCTTGTAATCTCGCAATGAGGGAACTGCCAGAAGGCCCTCAGAGCTGGACCTCAGTGTCCGGGCTGGACGATGGGGATGGAGACGCTCCTTCAGGTATAGTGGACCAAGGGCCATTTAGGGCTTTAAAGATCAGCACCAACACTTTGAATTGTGCTCGGAAACATTGTGGGAGCCAATGTAGGTCTTTCAGGACCGGTGTTCTATGGTCTCGGCGGCCACTCCCAGTCACCAGTGTAGCTGCTGCATTCTGGATTAGTTGCAGTTTTCGGGTCACCTTCAAAGGTAGCCCCACGTAGAGCGCATGGCAGTAGTACAAGCGGGAGATAACCAGAACATGGACCACTCTGGCGAGACAATGTGCAGGCAGGGAGGGTCTCAGGTGTTATAAGAAAAAACTTCTCCCTCTCTCTTATGGGGTATTCCAGAGCCCATATAGAGTCCTTAAGTGGGTTCACTATAGGTAGGAGAAAGTAACAGAGGCCAACCAGAGTATATTGAGAAGCAAAGCGGCTAGTAAGCCTGATCTTTATCAAAGGCAATAAACTGTTGCAACAGGGTCCCCACCCACCGCATGCAGGAGGGAGGAGGAACCCAGAACAATGGTGCACAAGCCCATATAAAGACTTTTGAAATTGCCCACCCAGTAGCCCAAGACCACCCCCCACAACATCACACATACGTCACAGAAGGAGGTGGTCTCTGGCAGAAATTTGAGAGTGTTGCTTCTCTCCTGTCTGCCAGTTACCTGGTAATAATACCTTACTGGATTGCATTTTCTGGGTAGCCTGGCTATTCCTTTGAGATGGTAAATACTTAGTTCCTGAATCTCTTAGGCATATTAATTATGTGTGTTCAGCTTAACAGATACTTGCCAGGCTGTATTTGCAAAGGGAGGTGTAAGCCCCTACAGTCCAAAGACAATTGGAAAGCTTTTCCCATTTCCTGCCTCCTTGCAGAGAAACATTTGAGGTCAATCTGGGAGAGTCAAAATGGCTTCAGGATTGCTCTCCTGTACTATTTCAGACACGTGGTTTATATACTTATGTATGTGTTTGCCTTGCACATTTATGCACATTTATTTTATATTTGGGGACGCGGGTGGCGCTGTGGGTTAAACCACAGAGCCTAGGACTTGCCAATCAGGAGGTTGGCAGTTCGAATCCCCACGACGGGGTGAACTCCCATTGCTCAGTCCCTGCTCCTGCCCACCTAGCAGTTTGAAAGCACATCAACGTGCAAGTAGATAAATAGGTACCACTCCAGTGGGAAGGTAAACGGCGTTTCTGTGTGCTGCTCTGGTTCGCCAGAAGAGGCTTAGTCCTGCTGGCCACATGACCCAGAAGCTGAACACCGGCTCCCTCGGCCAATAAAGCGAGATGAGCGCAGCAACCCCAGAGTCAGCCATGCCGGCTCCCTCGGCCACTAAAGCAAGATGAGCGCCGCAACCCCAGAGTCGGCCACGACTGGACCTAATGGTCAGGGGTCCCTTTACCTTATTTTATATTTGAGACCTTAGAATTCTTATAACACAGGGTTTGGGAAGCACCTATACACAATTGTAGGCCGAGGAAGTTGACCCTTTGTCCGTTTCCCGCTGCAGGGCTGAAATTTGACATGAAGTACATGAATTTCCGCGTCAAAGCCTGCAACAAAGCTGTGGCGGGAGAGTTTTCTGAGCCGGTCACTTTGGAAACGAGAGGTGAGCATTCGCCGGGAAGGCCTGCCCTTGCAAAGACTTCCAGACTTGACCAGCGAGAGGGAACGCTGTTAAAATGGCAGCGTCAAAATGGGCAGGGTTTGTCGGCCAAATTAGAAACCCACCGCAGACCCACCACTTCTGGCCACAAACTTGTGGGACTTGTGGCTGGTCCTGGGCCTGAGAACAACCTTAGCCCTTCCCCAAACAAAGGATAAATATTAGGAGATGTTTCTTAATGGTAAGTCTGTCTTGGGAGCTGGTAGGATCTTCTTCCTTAAGTAGAGCGCCAAGTTATTTCAGTAACAAACCAATACGGCGTTTATAATCTATAAAATAATTGTTATTGTTGTTGTTGTTGTTATTTATTACTTATAACCCACCCATCTGGCTGGGTTTCCCCCGCCACTCTGGGTGACTCCCAACAGAATATTTTAAAAAAGATAAAACATCAAACATTAAAAACTTCCCTAAGCAGGGCTGCCTTCAGATGTCTTTTAAAGATAGGATAACTGCTTATTTCCTTGACATCTGATGGGAGGGCGTTCCACAGGGAGGGTGCCACTACCAAAAAGGCCCTCTGCCTGGTTCCCTGTAACCTCACTTCTCGCAGTGAGGGAACCACCAGAAGGCCCTCGGAGCTGGACCTCCGTGTCCGGGCTGGATGATGGAGGTGGAGACGCTCCTTCAGGTATAGTGGACCAAGGCCATCTAGGGCTTTAAAGGTCAGCACCAACACTTTGAATTGTGCTCAGAAACGTACTTCAACATTAACAGAACAGCAGATCATCATCATCATCATCATCATCATCTAAGCACTGTTGAAACAGAGGCAAAATGAATTATGCTTGGACCATTGTGGATACTCTAGTTGAGATTTCTGCATTTCACGGGTTGGACTGGATGACCCAACTCTATGATTCGATGACTCTCCATTGAGTCGCTAGAACCCGCCTTTCTCTGCCCTCAGCTTTCGTGTACCGCCTTGATGCCATGACCAGCCACCAGAATCTCAAGGTAGAAGATGCCAGTGTGGAATGGGACGCCATGGGTGGGAAGGTGCAAGACATCAAAGCTCGCGAAAAGGACGGGAAGGGTCGTACCGCGTCGCCAGTTAACTCCCCAGCCAGGTAAGACCTCTTGCCTCTATCCTAGGCGTAGCGAACATGGTGCACTCCCGATATTGTTAGATACCAGCTCCCATGACAGCCTATGGACATACAGAGAGCCAGTGGCCCATCAAGTCCAGCATCCTGTTTTCACAGGGGCCAGCCAGGGGCCCATGGGAAGCAGGGACGTGGGTGGCGCTGTGGTCTAAACCACTGAGCCTCTTGGGCTTGCCGTTTGGAAGATTGGCGGTTCGAATCCGCACAGCTGGGTGAGCCCCCGTTGCTCTGTCCCAGCTCCTGCCAACCTAGTAGTTCAAAAGCATTCCAGTGCAAGTAGATAAACAGGTACCACTCTGGTGGGAAGGTAAACGACGTTTCCGTTTTCTGGTTTCTGTCACGGTGTCCCATTGCACCAGAAGCAGTTTAAGAATCCTATTCGGAATAAGGGAATTTCTCTTAAAAAAAGGGAAAAGTTGACAGCTATGCACCCAACCTTCCTATGGTCTTTCTAGGACGTGGATGGCGCTGTGGTCTAAACCACTGAGCCTCTTGGGCCTGGCGATCAGAAGGTCGGCAGTTCGAATCCCCGCACAGCTGGGTGAGCCCCCGTTGCTCTGTCCCAGCTCCTGCCAACCTAGCAGTTCAAAAGCGTGCCAGTGCAAGTAGATAAATAGGTACCACTCTGGTGGGAAGGTAAACAGCGTTTCTGTGCGCTCTGGTTTCCGTCACGGTGTCCCGTTGCGCCAGAAGCGGTTTAGTCCTGCTGGCCACATGACCCGGAAATCTGTCTGCGGACAAATGCTGGCTCCCTCGGCCTGAAAACAAGATGAGCACCACAACCCCATAGTCGCCTTTGACTGGACTTAACCATCCAGGGGTCCTTTACCTTTTTACCTTTACCTAGACGGACCTATAGACTGGTTTAGTGTTAAGGCAGCTTTCTGTGCTCCTAAGAAGCCTTAATAGGGCAGAGATTGAAATCTTTGCTGCCCCTCTCCCCTGCAACAAATCTAGGTCCAAAATATTGGCTGCCTGTCTCAGAGTTCTCTGCTACCTCTTTCCCCCCTCACTCTCTCCTTCCTCTCTTCAGGTGTGTTCAGTCTCCCAAAAGGATGCCCACGGGCCGCAGTGGAAGAGACCGCTTCACGGCCGAATCCTATACCGTGTTGGGTAAGAAGCTTCCCTGCCCAGAACTCCAGCTGCTTTTGGTGTTTTCATCGCTTTATTTTTTTGCTGTTTGTTCATCACCGGGGAGGTCTCAGGGCAGTTCACAGAAAAGATATATAAAGTCAAAATAGAAACAATAACCCAATAACACCCCCCTCCCAAAAAAGAACCACATTTTTAAAGGGTAAAGGATGTCAATCAGGTCAACCAAAGGCCTGGTGCCTAAAGGTGTGTAATGAAGGCGCCAGGCGAACTTCTCTGGGGGGAGAGCATTCCACAGATGGGGAGCCATTGCAGAAAAGGCCCTGTTCTCATGTTGCCACTCTCTGCACCTCTCGAGGAGGAGGCACAGGAAGGAGGGCCTCAGAAGATGATCTCAGGGTCTGGGTAGGTTCATATGGAAAGAGGCGGTCCTTGAGGTATTGCAGTCCTGAGACATTTAAGACTTTATAGGTCAAAACCAGAACTTTGAATTGGGCCCGGAAACTCATTGGTAGCCAGTGCAGTTGGACCAGGATCAGTGTAATATGCTTAAATCGTCTTGCCTGGATTCTGACCGCTGAATTCTGCACCAGCTGAAGTTTCCGAACCGTCTTCAGAGGCCGCCCTGCGTGTAACGCATTGCAGTAATCTAACCTTGAGGTTACCAGAGCATAGACAACAGTAGTTAGGCCATCTCTGTCCAGATAGGGGCGTAGCTGGGCCACCAGCCGAAGCTGATGAAAGGCACGCCAGGCCACTGAGGCCACCTGAGCCTTGAGCGACAGCAAAGGATCTAGGAGGACCCCCAAGCTATAAACCTTTTGTTCAAGTTGGCACCTCTGTCCACAGAATACATTTAAAGTACTCGTGCTCCTTTGGGAAAGGGTAAACAGCACTTCCAAGGATTGCCACATGCTTTCAACGTGCTTTAGATATGAGGTGCGGTTGGGACTATACCGTACTTTCTTTTTTAAAAAAAATAATATTTATTAAAATTTCAAAAGAAAAAGATCACATTAATAAGAAAATTAACAATAAAAAGGAAAAATACAATATACAAAATACAAAAAAGAAAAAAGAAAAAACAGTTAAAAACAATTCCATCTTTTCATCACTTCTTTTACATTTACTTATTTCCCGGACCTCCTCATACCTCCCTCTTTTGTATTCCAATTCAATATGTTAGTCCAGCAATTCCTTTCCCTCCTTTTTAATCCTGATCTTTAATCTTGATATATTATAACATTAAATTTTTACATATTAAAAACCAATTTTCCCATATTTTTTTATACCATTACCGCTAGAAACCGCTTAACTTCAATCCGTCATCATTCTAACATTCATTAATTTTACAATATTTCTGTAAGTAGTCTTTAAATTTCTTCCAATCTTCTTCCACTGACTCTTCTCCCTGGTCTCGGATTCTGCCAGTCATTTCCGCCAATTCCATATAGTCCATCATTTTCATCTGCCAGACTATACCGTACTTTCCAGTGTATAAGACGAGGGTTTTTTTTTACTCTAAAATAAAGTTTAAAATTGGGGGACGGGCGTCATATATATATATATATATATATATATATATATATATATATATATATATAATTTTTATAGATTTTAACATATAAATTATAAAATGTACCACAAAACTTATCACTTATACAATCTTTTTAGACTTCCATTAGCAACTCTGATGATCCACCATTTTGACCGCTTCTTATGCATTTCTTAACTTTATATTGCCTTTACATCTCTTAACAAATCATCCTCCCCCTTCTCCATTTTTGCAATACTTCCAATAATACTCCTCACAAAACTTCTTGCAAACCTACAAACGTCGTTTGATCTTCACAAATACTTTTCAAATAGTCCGTAAATTTACTCCAGTCTTCCGTGAATTTCTGGTCTCGCCGTTTTCGAATCCTTCCTGTTAGTTTATCTAGTTCTGCATAGTCCATTAACTTCATCCTCCATTCTTCAATCGTCGGTAACTCTTCTTGCTTCCATTTTTGGGCCAGTAATATTGTTGCTGCTGTAATTGCATATAAAAAGAGCTTACATTCCTTTCTATTTATATCACTCCCAACAATGCCCAATAAAAATGCTTCTGGTTTCTTTATAAATGTATATTTAAACATTTTTTTCAACTCGTCATATATCATCTCCCAGAAGCATTTCACCTTTTTACATTCCCACCACATGTGATAAAATGTTCCCTCTTTTTCTTTACATTTCCAACATTTATTACTGACTTTATACATTTTTTTCATCTCATTATATAACATCTCCCAGAGGGAGTCTTATACACAGATAGTGCTTACACAGGATGGGCAATAGGTTGCAGCTGTGAGTAGGAGCTTTTCAGTGGCGATTGGGTAGGTGATTTGTGGCTGCAGCAAGGGCTGCTGTGGACCGGCTGCCGCTGCAGCAATTGTATGCGCGGTTTGCAGCTGCCAGCGCTTGTTTTCTTCTGCGACTCGTTTGTGAGCTGGGTGTTTGATTTTCGGCATTCCCCTCCAAAATAAAAAAAGTTCAACAACTCTGGGCCATCTCCCCCAACCCCCATTTTATAAAATGGGAGCCCCCCAAAGTAAGGGGCGTCTTATACACGGGAAAATACAGTATTTGGGGAAGGCAGCTGAGGAGATCCCAAGTCTCGAACCCCAGCCTCGATCTGACGAACACCCCCTTCCTCTGCGTTGCAGGTGACACGCTAATTGATGGGGGAGACCACTACTGGGAGGTGCGATACGACCGGGACAGCAAAGCCTTTGCAGTTGGGGTGGCTTACCGGACTCTAGGCAAGTTTGACCAGCTGGGCAAGACGCCTTCATCTTGGTGCCTCCACCTCAACAACTGGCTTCAAGTCAGCTTCACTGCCAAACACAACAACAAATCGAAAATCTTAGACGTACCAGTCCCGGACATCATTGGCATATACTGCAATTTTCACGAAGGTGAGATCTCATGAGCTGCTTCCGGGAAATAATAATTCCTCTCAGGCTCCCATTCCATATTTGTCCCCCTCTGAGCTAAGCAACGCAGCAAAGCAATTTGGGATGTGATACATACCGTATTTTTCGCTCCAAAAATTAAGGGGAAATGTGTGTGCATCCTATGGAGTGAATGCAGGCTCCTTGGCTTCAGCGATAGCAACTCAAAGCCTCCGAAGCGCAGAGGGAGAGCTCTCCCCGCGCTCCAGAGGCTTCACGTTGCTTTTGCCGAAGCCCCCAGAGCACAGCGGGAACTTCTTCTGCGCTCCGGGGGCTTCAGGCAACTATCCGCAGGTCTTCGGAGTGCAGCAGGAGTTCCTGCCGCGCTCTGAAGGCTTGTGGATAGCCGCCTGAAGCCTGGAGAGCGAGAGGGGTCGGTGCACACCGATTCCTCTTGCTCTCCATGCTTAGTTCGCTGGAGAAGTGCTGCACAGTTTTCCCTCTCTGCGCAGCGCCCAAAGCAGGAAGAGAAATGGAAGGGGCTCCGTTTCTCCTGCCACTTCACTGAAGGGGTGCTGAGCAGAGAGGGGGAGAATATTTTCCCCTGTTTTCCCCCTCCTATGCTCCGGTGCGTCCTATAGAGCGAAAAATACGGTAAGTAGCAGTCAAGTACAACATTTTTTGTTTTCCTAGAGTGGACATGCAAGGGGATATTTGGTCCAGCCAGTCGGAACTTCCTGTTTCCTCCTGGGCTGGGACATACTTCCTTTGCATGTGACTAGAGGTGGGCGTGACCTTACCTGTTCAGGTAACAAAAGCACAAGGCACGCAACACTCTCTCTCATTGACTTCCTCCGTCATTGGAGCAGCGTTTTAGCTAGAAATGCTCTGGTTTTTTTAATATATATATAATTTTTTATTAGTTTTTTTTATCATAGCTAGAAATGCTCTGTTGGCTGGAAGCCTAGGGCACAAATCTCTACAAACAGAATAACTATCCATGCCTGGTAGGAGCAGATTGACCCATAGCAGGTAGGAGCCCTCCAGATAAACTTAACAACTCCCATCGGTTTACTTTGGCTGCAAAGTTTCTGCTCCTTCCTGAATTAGCCGTGGCAGTGATCCCAACCAATCAGGGATCCTATAGCGAATTGATACAACTGCTGGCACATTTGCAAAGCTAAGCAGGGTCCGGTGTGGTTTCAGATTGGATGGGGAACCGCTTTTTGAGATTCCTGCATTGCAGGGAGTTGGACTAGATGGGTCCCTTCCCGCTCGGTGATTCTCAGACAATGACATCGCCATGCATAAAACCAGTTCCAGTTTTATGGTGATATGCTGCCACCGATTTAAATACGAATGCAATTGACAGCAAGTGTGGACAGGACATTTGCAAGCCAATAATCATCAGCATACTTTCCAAGTGAAATTGGGACACACGTCTTTGAGAGCCACAGTCTTGTGGGAATCAGGTGACTTACATGAGAGCGCGTGTGGGAGCGTTCAGGGAGGCAGGAGAGGATATGTTGTTTATTGATATCCTTTCTAACTTGTGCTAGCAAGTTCTTTTACTTAGCAGAGTTTTACGTTCCCCTTTTAAACGCACAGCAGATAGCTGGTTGCAGGCTTGTGTAAGCCTCTCAATATCATACAATTCAGTATTGAATTGTATGTTCCTGGTAAGTTCCCTTTCTATCTCTCTTAAAAGAATAAAGACATGACAATCTTATTTAAAGTCAACAGAAGAAGTTTACTTACAACATCAGTTCACAGCTGGATCCCTGAAGGCAGATTATGTGGGGATGTGGACATGCAGGGGGATGTATCCCATGTGGGGATAATCCCAGTGCATTTCTAGCTAAAATGCTGCTCCAATGACGGAGGAAGTCAAAGAGAGAGAGTGTTGCGTGCCTTGTGCTTTTGTTACCTGAACAGGTAAGGTCACGCCCACCTCTAGTCACATGCAAAGGAAGCAAGTCCCAGCCCAGGAGATAACAGGAAGTTCTGACTGGCTGGACCAAACATCCCCCTGCATGTCCACTTTAGGAAAACAAAGAATGTTGTACTTGACTGCTACTTACGTATCACATCCCACACCACAGCCCCTGAGAAACGGGCATCTTTCGAGGCTGTGTTCTCGCGGGAGCTGTTATGTACTGAGTTGAATAGGATCCAAACTGCAGCAGTCTGATGGGTCCTAGAACAATAGGATTCAGAATGCAGCAATCTGATTGGTCCTAGAACAACGCAGCAGTATGATTGGTTGGCAGGAAACACCCAATCATGCTCCAGATATAAGTGAATCCACAACCTGATTGGCTTACAGTAGAATTCCAGAATTAGCCAATCATGTGCAGCCCATTGTGTAAATAATGTATATAAAGCAGATACTTTGAGGGGACTTTCATTCATTCCTCCTCACCAATATGAGCTGAATAAAGAGCTTGAAATCACTTTGCGACTCTGAGTATATTTCAGGAGCCAAAACGGGACATCCTGGGAGATCTGGGGTGTCCTGTGACAGTTGATGGGTACGCATCAGGCCATGGCAAAAACCTTATCACCTTCCATCTGCTAACCCTAAATACAGTGGAGACGCCTGCTTCTTGACTTCCTCCAGCAAGCATTGTTGGCGGAGGGACTCGGGGGGGGGGGGCTGGGCGGCGGTTTTGCCAGCAATGTGCCACTGAGTGGTGCTGACATTGCATTCTGCTCCTCATGCCAGTCCTGGGCAATGGGCACAGGTGGCGCTGTGGTCCAAACCACTGAGCCTTTTGGGCTTGTCGATCAGAAGGTCAGCAGTTCACATCCCCATGACGGGGTGAGCTGCCGTTGCTCGGTCCCTGCTCCTGCCAACCTAGCAGTTCGAAAGCACACATGGGGGGAGGGCTCAATAACTTTGGGCCATCTCCCCTCATTTTCTTAAAATTCAGTCCCCTAAAATAGGGGTGAGTCTTGTATATGAGGGCGTCTAATAGACGGAAAAATACGGTAACTCTTCGATCTGGTTCAGCTGGGTGCTTGTCATCTGTGCCCTTTGACCGGTTATTGCCTTTTCCTCTTGCCTCAAATGGATCCTTCCTGTGTTGTCCAATTTGCAGGTTTCCTCTCGTTCTACAATGCCAAAACCAAACAGCTCCTGCACACTTTCCGGGCCAAATTTTCCCAGCCCATCCTTCCGGCGTTCATGGTAAGAGTTTTGGAGTTTGTGCCTTTATCCGCTGGAGAAAAACAACAGTTGTTGACGGAGTAGCTAAACTGCAGCTAGGAAGCCAAATCATGTGCAATGTTGACTCTTTCCTCGAAATTAGAACAATGTTCTGAACACTTGTTAAAATATTCAAAAGCTTTTGTACACACAACATATAGGGAAAGAAATATATATGCAAATTATTGGCGTTCACATCAGGGCCGGATTCAGGTTTGATGAGGCCCTAAGCTACTGAAGGTAACGGGGTCCTTTATATGTCCAGCTGTCCTTTGTCAACAACAAATTGTCGCTGTTTTTTGTGTTGAATATATACTACATGGTCATTTATGGACCTCATCGGGATCTAAAGCCATTTGCACATCACAAAATATGTATTTTATCAAATGAATTGTTGAACTGAAATACAATTAAGAAGAAGTATATTACAGTGGTACCTCGGGTTACATATGCTTCAGGTTACAGATGCTTCAGGTTACAGACTCCGCTAACCCAGAAATAGTGCTTCAGGTTAAGAACTTTGCTTCAGGATGAGAACAGAAATCGTGCTCCGGCGGCGCGGCAGCAGCAGGAGGCCCCATTAGCTAAAGTGGTGCTTCAGGTTAAGAACAGTTTCAGGTTAGGAACGGACCTCCGTAACGAATTAAATACTTAACCTGAGGTACCACTGTATTTGAGACCTTAGAATTCTTATAACACAATCCAAATCATGCAAACACACAGAAACAAAACGGACAATGTCATGAGATACCTCCCATGAGAGTCCAGGGGTCAGCAAACTTTTTCAGCCGTGGGCCGGTTCACTGTCCCTCAGACCTTGGGGGGGGGGCAGACTGAAATAGTACAGGAGGGCAATCCTGAAGCCATTTTGACTCTCCCAAATTGACCTCAAATGTTTCTCTGCAAGGAGGCAGGAATTCCTATGCCCCACAAATAACCCAGGGGTGCATTGTAAATAAAAGGACACATTTTACTCATGTAAAAACACGCTGCTTCCCAGACCATCCGCAGGCCAGATTTAGAAGGCGATTGGGCCAGATCCGGCCCCTGGGCCTTAGTTTCCCTACCTATGCACGAGACCAAAATTAACTGTTCGCATGAGAGTTACTGGGAAACATTCTGGAATTAATGCATTTAAGCATTCCTAACGTTCACTATCTCCTGCCAACCTAGCAGTTCGAAAGCACGTCAAAAGTGCAAGTAGATAAATAGATACCGCTCCGGCGGGAAGGGAAACGGCGTTTCCATGCGCTGCTCTGGTTCGCCAGAAGCGGCTTAGTCCTGCTGGCCACATGACCCGGAAGCTGTACGCCGGCTCCCTCGGCCAGTAAAGCGAGATGAGCACCGCAACCCCAGAGTCGGCCACGACTGGACCTAACGGTCAGGGGTCCCTTTACCTTTAACGTTCACTATACTTAACGCAGATTCCCTTTTCCTAATGCCCTGGCTATTTTCCCTCTTTTATGTTAGGTCTGGTGTGGCAGCTTCCATGTCTACTCGGGTTTGCAAGTCCCCAGCACCATCAAATGCCTTCAGAAGAGAAACAGCGCGACGAGTAGCTCCAACGCCAGCCTGTCTTAGAAACGTGCTCCTTCCCTCATTTTGCAGGATTGGGACCCTCTGGCCGCAAGAGAGGCCTTGGGCAACTCCCAGCTGAAGAAGGAAGCAGACTCTTAACTACAAATGTTGTGGGTTTTTTGTTTTTTTGTGTTTTCAATAACGGTTTGCACCACCCTCCCAGGCGCTCTTGACCCGTGTCAAAGCACTGGGGTTGGGGGGTGGACTTTTGCTTAAAACACGCTCACGCCATGAATGTATTATATCGTTTTATCCGCCTACGATTGTAAACACGTTGTCAATTAAGGGGAGTGGGGCTCCCCACCACCACCACCACACCAAATCTCCACTTTTGCCTTCGACGAGACGTGGGGCAGAGGGTTTTGCATGGTCAGAAACGTATGGAAAAGGCTGGGGGGGGGGGAGAGAGAGAAAGAAAAGACCAGCCCACAAGGCTACCACGTGTACAGCCCATGCCGTGTTTTGTTCCGGTTTAGTTTTTTGAAAGACATTCTGCGGCGACTCGGTCCAAATTCTGATGTTATGCAAATGAAACGAAGTAACACAGAGTCCTGACGTTGCATAATTTGTTTGCAGAGGGGGGGGGCAAGGGATAGCGCAGGCTGTGAATGGGGTCCGTGGGCCCGCACCGCTGCCTATTTGCTTTTTAAAGTCCTTGGCAAGGGCTGGCGCACCCAGGGCAGGGCAGCTGTCTACCAGCTCCATCTGGTACGCAGGCTGAGACCCTACCTGCCCGTGGACTGTCTCGCCAGAGTGGTGCATGCTCTAGTTATTTCTCGCTTGGACTATTGCAATGCGCTCTACGTGGGGCTACTTTTGAAGGTGACCCGGAAACTACAACTAATGCTGCGGGTTAAACCACAGAACCTAGGACTTGCCAATCAGGCAGTTCAAATCCCTGTGACGGGGTGAGCTCCCGTTGCTCGGTCCTTGCTCCTGCCAACCTAGCAGTTCGAAAGCACGTCAAAGTGCAAGTAGATAAATAGGTACCGCTCCGGCGGGAACGTAAACGGCATTTCCGTGTGCTGCTCTGGTTCGTCAGAAGCGGCTTAGTCATGCTGGACACATGACCTGGAAGCTGTACGCCGGCTCCCTCGGCCAATAAAGTGCGATGAGCGCAGCAACCCCAGAGTCGGCCACGACTGGACCTAATGGTCAGGGGTCCCTTTACCTTTACCTTTAATATTGGGCCACATCCCGTATCACATAGTAAGGTCTGCTCTGATTGGCAGAAGTCTTTTTTTAAAGGGGAGCTGTCGGGAACTGAACCTGGAACCTTGTGCAATACAAAGCCGGTGTTCAGCCTCCTCCAGCACGAACCAATTTGTACCAAGTTGTATTATTTGTCCCTCTGGCTCAGTACTGTCAAGACTGAGCAGCCAAGTCCTCTGCAAGGAGTATTTCCCAGTCCAACCTTGCAACGAGGCTGGATTTGAATCTGGGGCCTTGCAGCTGCCCTCCCTCTCTTTTAAGGAACAACAGCTCATTTTAGAGCAGACTGAACAAGCAACACGTCAGCTAATAATATACTGACAAAGTTTTTATAACAGTATACCGTTTCAAAATTCATAAGCAGAAGACATATAATATGTGCATAGAGTCACAAACTAAAAAGAATCAAATAAATGTTTCGTGAACAGGAATGGTAGGGGTGGTAAGTCACTGTCAAAGATCACTGAAATGGAGGCAGAATAATAATAATAATAATAATAATAATAATAATAATAATAATAATAATTTATTATTTATACCCCGCCCATCTGGCTGGGCTTCCCCAGCCACTCTGGGCAGCTTCCAAAAAAATATTAAAATACTGTAATACATCAAACATTAAAAGCTTCCCCAAACAGGGCTGCCTTCAGATGTCTTCTAAAAGTCTGGTAGTTGTTGTTCTCTTTGACATCTGGTGGGAGGGCGTTCCACAGGGCGGGTGCCACCACCGAGAAGGCCCTCTGCCTGGTTCCCTGTAACTTGGCTTCTCGCAGCGAGGGAACCGCCAGAAGGCCCTCGGTGCTGGACCTCAGTGTCCAGGCTGGACGATGGGGGTGGAGATGCTCCTTCAGGTCTACTGGACCGAGGCCGTTTAGGGCTTTAAAGGTCAGCACCAACACTTTGAATTGTGCTCGCAAACGTACTGGGAGCCAATGTAGGTCTTTCAATGTAGGTCTTGGTGGCCGCTCCCAGTCACCAGGCTGGCTGCCCTGTATAGAATGCCTTTAGTCTAGAATGCCTTTCCACAGTCTATATCCTACAAATATGAGATGATGGGTGCTCCAAACGTCGCAATAGGGTGCTCCAAGCACAGCAGCAGACAGTACGGTTCTTCCAGGATAATGAACTGTTTCAATGATAAATCTTCACCAGTGAATTAATAACCCCCCAAAGGTACATCAGGGACGCGGGTGGCGCTGTGGGTAAAACCTCAGTGCCTAGGACTTGCCGATCGTATGGTCGGCGGTTCGAATCCCCGTGACAGGGTGAGCTCCCGTTGCTCGGTCCCTGCTCCTGCCAACCTAGCAGTTCGAAAGCACATCAAGTGCAAGTAGATAAATAGGTACCGTTCTGGCGGGAAGGTAAACGGCGTTTCCGTGTGCTGCGCTGGTGCTGGCTCGCCAGAGCAGCTTCGTCACGCTGGCCACGTGACCCGGAAGTGTCTCCGAACAGCGCTGGCCCCCGGCCTCTTAAGTGAGATGGACGCACCACTCTAGAGTTGGACACGACTGGCCCGTATGGGCAGGGGTACCTTTACCTTTAAAGGTACATCAAATGGCCTTGGATCAGCTATCACTAAAAAATGTAGCAAGCCAATCAGAAACATTGCTGTTTGGAACGTGGTCAGTGGCCCTGAGACCCTTTAAAATGACAACATCCCTGACTGACTGCTCAAAAGCTCCCTCTGGTTTTTGATCATGCATTTATTACGGTTTGTGCTCGATATGCCATTGGGGAGGTCAGATGTGCTCCCGATTTCAGCACTGTTTCTTCCTGCCAAAGTTTGGTCAGCAATTGGTCAGTTGCATATCCTGCAACTCCCTGCTGCAATCCCATGACCTCTTTTACACCACAAACGTTTTGGTTTATTTTTGTCCCTCCCCCCCTTTTGTTGCCCTACCTGGACAGCAGTCATATGGTGGCAAAATGGGGGGGACCATTGCAGAACAGAGTACCTCCTTAATCTACAAGCTTGTAGAGTTGTTGGTTTGTTTTTTTAGGAAACGACTCTTTCATACCACGCAACCAGCTTCCAGCCTTAACAATAAATTTCAGATTTCTGCACAACCCAGCGGCGTCTGAGGATTTGTGGGGTTCTTAGAGTGAATTCAAGTGACTTCTCTACAACATTGTCTTTTTGTTTTGAATCGCCGCTTCCAAAAAAAGATTAAAATATATCAAACATTAAAAGCTTCCCTAAACAGGGCTGCCTTCAGATGTCTTCTAAAAGTTTGGAGAAGTCCAACTATTGGGACGACAACTGGGCCAGGTAAAGCAAAGCCTCTTCAGGTCGTCTAAAGGTCCCCCCAAAATATAGTCCAGCCCCCCTCCAGAAGCTGGGCTCTGCCCTCACCGGTCCTGGAAGGACCCTTTTAAAAAGTCCCATATGCTCAGAGACTTTGCGTGGCGATTCCCGCCCCCTCCCACAGATGGAATAAATAAAGACACCGGACACCGGAATTTAGGTTAATGGGGGGAAATGGCCACAACTTTATTGATTACAGGTAAGAGCGGTATTGGCTTTAGGCATTGGCCCTAGCAGACTATCCAGTCTAACCGGTGTTACGGTAAAATCTGGGTGCGGGGTTACTCTGCCACCCAGCTCGTCGGACTAAGTCCGCGGGTCCCTGCGGAAGAAAATGAGCTCAGCCGGAGACAGGAGCAAGCTACAGAAGATCCGAGTTTATTGCGCAACAGGTTCAAGGCGAGATTGAACAGCGAGAAAGGGGTGACATGAACTTTTGAAATTTCCCTCCATGTCCCAGAATACAGTGCAAAATACATCCCAGTTACATCATGAATACATTAAGAAGAGGTTGGGTTACACAGATTACATCACGAATACATTAGGAAGAGGTTGGGTTACACCGGATTAACATATGGAGGAGGGAGGGGGGAATATGCAGAGCTGGAGATATGCGCAGATAAGCACATCCTGAGAAGACAATGGTCCATGTATGCATAGTCTGTCACCTGGCATCGCCCGGAGGAAGGGCTTGGCAGAGCAATTTGACAGGATTAGGGTCTTGACACCTTGCTTGAGGGATTATGGAGGACAGGGGAGGTGTCATGGAGTCCTAGAGAAATTGAGCAAATTGGCACGTTGATTTTCTATGAATTTTATAGATTTTAGTCCCTTTTGACATTGACAATTGGAAATAAATGGATATATTGTAGCGAAGAAGAAGGTGAAGAAGACATGCCCCCCCTTCCGTATCACCGGGAAGGGTTAAGCACCAACAGGGGGAGCCCCCGAGATGCACATCCCTAGGCGCTCCCCAAGGGGTTACCCCTCGGGAGCGCGCTTTAGGCCCTAGCCTCCGTAGGTTTCGGACGAGGCGACGCCCCCCGGAGTCCTTTAGCAGACTACCCTTCAAGATTTGGGGGAGGTGACGGCGTTCCTCCCCCCCAACTTCATTTGCATGACCTGCCAATGCCTAACCGCCAAAACTGAGGAGTTGTGACGTTTTGCTACGAGGTAGGCGAAAAAACCAAGTGGCTTTTAAAATACAGCCAATTAGCCAAATGGAAAAACTCCTACCAGGCCCCTTGCGGCGACCAGCCGAAGCCCATAGCAAAGTCCGAAAGCAAACCTAGAGGGTGGGTGAGTGGGAAACCGCAGCTGCTGTAGGAAAGAAAAGGGGTGAGCCAGGGCTGCCCCGACCTTAAGAGCTCCTGGTAAGCCTGCCCCTAGCGCCCGCCGATTGGCTGGCGCTGAGGGCAATGAATATTAATGAGACGGGGGAATCCCCGAGTCCAGCAGGGCTGGCGCCAGCCCCGCGAGATTGTAGATGGGGGCGTGAGCCCGCAACCCCCCCCTTTAGGTCGGGAGTGGCTTTGCGCCTCTTCATTGGGGGAGATAGGAAGCCCAGGGCACTTGTTCTTTAGATGTCCCTTTTATGAAGAGGCACGGAATGAGACCATTGATCCCCTGCTGGTGAGGCTCGCTGACCTCCCAGAAAAGCAAAAATGTGACCTTTTCCTGTTAGGCAAAGATCATAAGACGACCCGGATGGTCGCCAGATTCTGTGTAGACGCAGACCATCCCCCGACCCAAACTAGTTTGTTAAGAAAATCCCCAAACTCGGTTCCATGGGTGACTCTGGGTCATCTCTCTGCGGTAGTTTATCTTAAAGTTTGAAGTGTCTATACGCTTATTGCATTTATAAATTTTAAATTTATTGTTGCACATTGTTTTAAATGTTTGTTTTCCTTCTGGGATTGTACCCCCAAGTGTGTTTTATAAGCTGGTCTCTAACCGTAATAAATTATCTATCTAGTCCGGCCCCCCACAACGTCTGAGGGACAGTGAACCAGCCCCCTGCTGAAAGTTTGCTGACCCCTGGACTAGGATCTGGGAGGTCTGGGTTCGAGTTCCTGCTCAGCCATGAAGCTTGATGGGCAGCCTTGCAGCCAGCCACTGCCTCTTGGTCTTGCCTGCCTCGCTGGAATTGCTGCGAGGATAATTACGTATGAGCTCCCTGCGGGGAAAGGGAAACATTGGACGCAACAAGCAACCAAACTGAACACGTGTGTATAGAAACATATCAAAGAGACAAAAAATATTTTTCTTTTTTTTAAAAAAAGGGATATCAGATATCTTTATTTGGTGTCGGCTTTGTGATACCAGTCCAGTTTCCTAAAATGAAATTATTTAAGCCATTTGATGGCAACATTCTTTTTTGTTTTTTTATATAATTTTTATTAACAAACCAATCAAATCACATTAATTCCAAATTACATAGCCAAATTTTTAAATTTTTGTTGGGGGTACCCATGCTTCAAGCTCAGAAAGGGATCCAAACATCTCTCTTGATTAATGTTCACAGTTCTGTTCAATCTTCTCTTTATTATTTTCCTCATCTTCTTGTTGTTGTCATACATCCCTTTCTTTGTGACCTCTGGTAGTCTTCACAAGCGGGTTGAAAACAAACGTTGTTTTGATGGCAACATTTGGACCTTTCGCACGGAAGACGAGAACTCCAGCTCCTCCCTGCTAAAGCGGTGGCGACATCAAGCGACAACTTCCCAGCGTGAACCACCACATAGCCCCCCCAGGCCAGAGTCTTTTCATTTTCCATTGGGAAGAAATGGAGGCTGCCGTCCCGAGCACATCCGCACAGAAGTCAGCCCCACTTCCTTTTGCACGGTGAGGGTTTACCTCTGAGTAGGCACCTTGCCCACAAAGGTCCGTATAATTAAAGCTATGGTTTTCCCAGGAACGTGGTACCTCGGGTTAAGAACTTAATTCGTTCTGGAGGTCCGTTCTTAACCTGAAACTGTTCTTAACCTGAAGCACCACTTTAGCTAATGGGGCCTCCTGCTGCCGCCACGCCGCCAGAGCACAATTTCTGTTCTCATCCTGAAGCAAAGTTCTTAACCCAAGGTACTATTTCTGGGTTAGCGGAGTCTGCAACCTGAAGTGTCTGCAACCTGAAGTGTCTGTAACCTGAGGTACCACTGTAGTGATGTATGGAAGTGAGAGCTGGACCATAAAGAAGGCTGATCGCTGAAGAATGGATGCTTTTGAATTCTGGTGCTGGAGGAGACTCTTGAGAGTCCCATGGACTGCAAGAAGATCAAACCTCTCCATTCGGAAGGAAATCAGCCCTGAGTGCTCACTGGGAGGAAAGATCCTGAAGCTGAGGCTCCAAGACTTTGGCCACCTCAGGAGAAGAGAAAACTCCCTGGAAAAGACCCTGATGCTGGGAAGATGGAGGGCACAAGGAGAAGGGGACGACGGAGGACGAGATGGTGGGACAGTGTTCTCGAAGCTATGAGTTTGACCAAACTGCGGGAGGCAGTGGAAGACAGGAGTGCCTGGTGTGCTCTGGTCCAGGGGGTCACGAAGAGTCAGACACGACTAAACGACTAAACAACAACACGGCACCTTACGCTGCAAGAGATCAGCCATTTATATTATTTAGAGGACCTCCAGTGAGTTGATTGTGCGTGGGGGGGGAGACAACCGCAAAAAGGTAAAATTTCCATCCGTTCATTGCTGCGTTCTTGTTTACCTCTGCCTACCTGCGGCAGGTGACTCCCTGCACGGTTGCGCAAAATGGAATGTGGCAAAGAAATGCCTCCTTGCTCCTGCTATAACATGCTCCCCTTCGCAGCCGCCAACAAACTGGCCTATTCTATCCTTTGCAACCTCCCTTTCAGAAAGCCGGCCCTCTCTTTGCGATTCAGACAGGAGCATCGCAACAGCTCAGGCAGAGCTGGAAAACGGGCATTGTGCAAGTTTTTAGCCTCTTAAGAGTACCCTTCGCCCTTTTTCAAACAGCGCTGGGTGGCAGGGAGGTGGATATTTTCAACTTGGTTTCCGGTGATGGGTAAAACAGCCGCCTCTATTGAAGCAGGAGGACAGTTCTGGGAAGGACGGACGGCTGCGAGATCACGCTGGGACAGAGAGCAGAGGAAGACTTGTGCAGAAAAACCATGAAATCTCTGGCCGGCAGCTTTCCAGAGTGGATCACCGTCCGCCCCGTCCTTTGCTTGGCCCGTTGGCGAGAGGTGCAGACAGCTCAGTCTTCCTGAAGCGTCGCCCTCCGTTCCTGAAGTTTGCGTTCCAGTTCCTCGGTCATCCCTAACCAGGAAAACATAAGCGTTGTGTGTGTGTGATAGGAATTTTATGGTCTTAAATATATGGTAATGTTCATAAGTGTACCAACCAAGCACATACATAGATCAGCACAGGAAGGCC
Source organism: Podarcis pityusensis (assembly GCF_964106645.2). Taxonomy (NCBI): domain Eukaryota; kingdom Metazoa; phylum Chordata; class Lepidosauria; order Squamata; family Lacertidae; genus Podarcis; species Podarcis pityusensis. The sequence goes on from NC_138043.1 coordinate 6,331,630, forward strand.
AACCTGGAACCATTTTGATTCCTAAACTGAGCCAATGTTTTCTCTGCAAGGTCAAACTGGAAAAGCCTCCCCATTGTCTTTTCCTTCACAAATCCTGTCTTAAGGGTATGTCTGTGTTTGAATAGGGTGTGAGCCTGTGACCTGGCCCAGGAAATAAGTATTTATCACTACAAAAGAATGGCCAGGCTCCCCAGGCAATCCAATCAAGTAACCTGCCAGACAGGAGATAAACAATGACAGGAGAAAAACAACATTCAAATTTCTGTTTTAGACCGCCTTTTCTGTGATGTAGGTGTGATGTATCTGGGGGGTGGTCTTAGGTTACACCCCTTCTGTGATGTATGTATGATGTTTCTGGGGGTGGTCTTGATCTACAGGGTGGCAATTTCAAAAGTCTTTATAAGGCCTTGCACACCATTTTTCTGCGTCTCTCCTCTCTCCTGTGGATGAGGGGAGCACCCTGTTGCAACAGATCAATAAAGGCCAAGCCTACAGGCTGCTGTTTTGCTCCAAGTTATCCTGGTTGGTGTCTTTGTTTTTTTCTCCAAGGGAGCCCTCGGATTTTTCTGTTAACAGTGTTTGTGTCTCTCTCTCTGTGTGTATGCGCAGCAGAGCCCTGGGCTTAGGGGAAACGTGGCAGGGAGCCCACGCAAAATTTCACGTGAGTTTGGTGGAATTTCAGAATTCAACGGTGATTTTTAGAAACAGGGGCGCTGTCGTTCAACAAAGTAGCACCCCTCAATTTTAACCCAAAGAGCAGACCCATTGCAATTACTGTGCCTAAGTCAGTCATGCTCATTAATTTCCATGGGTCTACTCTGAGTAGGATGAGCGTTTACTATAGCCCGGGCTTTCCTTGCTTACTGATTTCACAACAGCTCACTATGTCAGATTCCTATTGGAAGACCGGACAAACGCTAGAACATTAGCAGTGGTGAAGTTTTTATCGGTGGTTGCAAGAACCAATGATCCCTAGCTTTAAGTCTGAACAAAATGCTTGTTTAACCTGGAGGTAAAGGTAAAGGAACCCCTGACCGTTAGGTCCAGTCGTGGCTGACTCTGGGGTTGCGGCGCTCATCTCACTTTATTGGCCGAGGGAGACAGTGTACAGCTTCCGGGTCATGTGGCCAGCAGGACTAAGCTGCTTCTGGCGAATCAGAGCAGCACACAGAAACGCCGTTTATCTTCCCGCCGGAGCGGTACCTATTTATCTATTCGCACTTTGACATGCTTTCGAACTGCTAGGTTGGCAGGAGCAGGAACCAAACAATGGGAGCTCACCCCGTCGCGGGGATTAGAACCGCCGACCTTCTGATCGGCAAGTCCTAGGCTCTGTGGTTTAACGCACAGCGCCACCCGCGTTCCCCAACCTGGAGGTATGCTGTCTGAATTGTGCATTGCTTTGTAACGATTTGTTGGGTCTCTGGACCATAATAAAGATTGATTGATTGATTGATTGATTGATTGATTGATTTCACATCAGGAACAGAGGCACAGTGGCTCTGAATTAACCACAGCAAGGCGATGGCCGCAAAGTTTGCCCATATGGCACTAGAGTCGAACAGAAGACTCTTTACTTGCATCAGCCACTAGCCATAACAATAAAATGAAATACAGTCATACCTTGGATCTCAAACGCTTTGGCTCTCGTACAAATTGGCTCCCAAACGATCGAAACCCGGAACTGAGTGTTCCAGTTTGCGAACAACTTGCAGAAGCCGAATGTCCGACACGGCTTCCGATTGGCTGCAGGAGCTTCCTGCAGCCAATCAGAAGCCGTGCCTTGGTTTCTGAACATTTTGGAAGTCGAACAGACTTCCAGAACAGATTCCGTTCAGCTTCCGAAGTACGACAATAATATGTACTGAAGACAGAGGTAAAAACTTAAGTAAAGAAAATACATTTGGGGGGGTTATAGCAATAATCAAATAATGGATCGTATTCTAATTGCCCCCGCTAAAAACCTTGCACTAAGCAGACGGATAAATGCACAAGACTCACCGGTGGAAAAACTTCTAGGTAATGACATTGCTAGGCGAGAAGGGAGCCCCTGTCCAGTTTTCCTTGGGCTGGGTCCACAGGGAGATTTGCCGGGAGTCGGGACTACAGGGACAGCTTTAAACTCTGTGAGGTGGGAAATAACAAAGGGGACGGGGGGGGGGGGAGAACAGCCTTAGCACTAGAGGTTGACAGGTTCCTTCTGTCTACAACCCAAGCGGAGGGCACAATTTATTTATACATACATACATACCAAAATACTATCACAATTGTTATATGGATCCCACATCTGCAGCTTTAAAAACCTTACTCTCTTAGAGGCATTCCAAACTAAGGTTTTTCCGCTGCCTGCTGGGGATCCCCTCTTGCGTATCCAACATAGCGGTCCGTTTGGAGGTTGGGCAAATTCCTATCAGTACTCGGATATGGATACTGAAGATCCATTATTGGCTAAAGCTTATTTTCTTCCCGGTTGGGCTGGCACCTTTAACCTTATTAGATACCTACCAATCCAGATGGAAAGCTACACTGCTGGAAAAGCTTAAAGGCTTGGGGATCCCACAGCAGACCCTGATAGCGACAGGCTTCGAGAAAGCTAGGACTACAATTCGCCAGCGTATCTGGGACGTAGAATTACAATGCCACATGAGCGAAATGATCAAACATCCAGCAATAAGGGACCATGGGAGAGGTTTCTCTCCAGCTAACTATCTGTCAGGTCTTCAGGTACCCAAATACAGACGGTCTTTTACCCTCGCCAGATTCATCGTTCTCCTTCTGCCTTACTTCAGGGCAGATTTGAGGGTAAACCTTACACAGCACGGGTTTGCCCCTGTGGCTCGTTGGAAGTTGAAACTGCTTCACATGTACTATTACGTTGTCGTTTTTATGAGGATATACATTTGACTTTTATTACACCTGTTTTGCAAAAGTCCAGGAAAGAATCGGAACACCATAGTCTAAAACTACTGCTAGAGGACAAGAATCCCAAGACTACTTTAAATGTAGCCAAATTCTGTGCGTCTGCAATTAATCGCAGGAAGCAAGTGGTATCCCATAATGACCAAACCCCCAAATGTTAATTACAGGGGGCACGCTAATAATTAATTTTAATTTTTTATATTTAAATGCTTGTTATACTCATATTGTCCTCTGTATTTTAGATATTTTTTTTTTTTATGATCTGTGATATTGTGTGTGTTGACGCTGGTCTGTGACCGTATTAATAAATTCATTCATTCATTCATTCATACATACCATATTTTTCGCTCTATAAGATGCACCCGACCATAAGACACACCTAGTTTTAGAGGAGGAGAACAAGAAGAAATGTTCTCTCCCTCTCTGCTCAGCACCTCACCAGCAAAGCAGGAGGAGAAACGGAAGCGGCTCCGTTTCGCCTCCCGCTTCGCTGACGGGGCACTGTGCAGAGCGAGAAAGCTGTGCAGATGCTCTCCCGGCTTCAGCGCAAGCTGCATTTGTTCCATAAGACGCACAACATTTCCCCTTACTTTTTAGGAGGGGAAAAGTGCGTCTTATAGAGTGAAAAATACGGTACATACCCCAGCCATTCTGGGCAGCTCCCAACAGAATATTAAAAACACGACAAAACACCAAACATTATAAACTTCCCTAAACAGGGCTGCCTTCAGATGTCTTCTAAAAGTCAGTTGTTTATTTCCTTGACATCTGATGGGAGGGCGTTCCATAGGGTGGGCACCACCACTGAGAAGGCCCTCTACCTGGTTACCTGCAACCTCACTTCTCGCAGGGAGGGAACTGCCAGAAGGCCCTCGGAGCTGGACCTCAGTGTCTGGGCAGAACGATGGGGGTGGAGACGCTCCTTCAGGAGTACTGGGCCATTTAGGGCTTTCAAGGTCAGCACCAACACTTTGAATTGTGCTCGGAAACGTACTGGGAGCCAGTGTAGGTCTTTCAAGACCGGTGTTATGTGGTCCCAACGGCAGCTCCCAGTCACGAGTCTAGCTGCTGCATTCTGGATTAGTTGTAGTTTGAGTCACCTTCAAAGGCAGCCCCACGTAGAGCGCATTGCAGAAGTCCAAGCGGGAGATAACCAGGACATGCACCACTCTGGCGAGACAGTACGCGGGCAGGGAGGGTCTCATCCTGTGTACCAGATGGAGCTGGTAGACAGCTGCCCTGGACACCTTTAATCCTAAAAGTACCACAAATTATGTTCGCTTACCTTTGAATGGCTTGGTCTGTCTCATCTCAGCAACATCTGGGAAAAAGGGAAAGAGAGATAAAATCCAAAAGAAGTGGCTTAAGAAGGTAAGAATAGCCTGCCGTGGATTACGTCAAAGGGAGCCCATTTAGTTCTGCTTCCTGCCTCTCACAGTAGCCAATAGGAAGCCTGCAAGCGGGAGGCAGGAATATTCCATTTTCTTGATTTGCCTTCTTATTATGTTTTTAATCCATCCTTTCTTTCAAAGAGCTGGAGGTGGTGACTCCCTTCCTTCGTTTATCCTCACGACGACCTTGTGAGGTAGGTTAAGCTGAGAGACTGGCTCAGTGAACTGCCAAGGATGCTTTAGTTTAGATTTCTGCATTGCAGGGCTTATACTAGATGACTCAGCTCTAGAAACCCACAATTCTATGGCTAAGCAGAGGGATTCGAACTCATGTCTCCCAAGTCCTAGTCCAACACTCTAACCACTACACCACAATAAACCACCTGACCACCGGCTGGGGCTGATGGAAGTTAAGAGTCCAGGCTGCCAGGTTCTGTATCGCTGGTTTAGGGTCCTGCATATTGCAAGGAACCAACTACAAGGCAGCGCAACGTAGTGGTTAGAGCACAGGACTTTGACATTCAATCCTTTATGCAGTCACAAACCTTGCTGGTTGAGTCTGGGTCAGTGACTCTCGCATTTCGGGGGGTGCAATTAATTTTTATTGCATTTCGGAAATTTTAGCCAATTAACATCAAATTAATACAAATTTAAGGGTTGACTTACCGCCCTGCTTCCATGATGCCTCTCTTCCCTCCCTTCCTCTCTGCTCATTTCCAAATTCCATTTCAATACTTAAACATTTTAGCATTATTATTTCCCCCCCTTCTTCATTTCCCATATATTTCAGTTCCCGACTCTCCCTTTCATCCTGGCCTCTCTTGCAGGGTTGTTAGAGCAACACGGAGGTCCATGAAATAACTGTAGCCTTATTGGACTTTACCGATTGGTGGGCTCTGCGTTGCTCCCGGACGGGAGGAAGGAAGTCAAATGACACCGAGGGTTGGTTCAGAGAAAGAGTTCTTTATTTCTGCTCTCCGGAGCAGCAGAAAGGCATTTGCGTGGTCAGTCCACAGCAAGTCCAAAGAAATGAGAAATTTCATGCAGTATATATATCCTCCAGGCACACTCTCCCCCCTTCCCCAGGAATCCAGCCCACGTAAGCTCATACACGCAAGTTGACATCACAGATGTTCCTGCTCCGGTACTTTTAACCATAAAAGGGTGTCCCTTCCTGTACTCTTGATCATATAAGGGTATTCCTGTTCCAGCACTCTTATCTTGGAGCAAGAGGTCAACCAACTCCAAGAACACACTCTGGCGCTGTTCCCGGACTAGGTCTGTGCGTCAGAGTGTGATCTTTGTGGTCAGGATGTAAGATAAGGCCCAGGCGTGCCATCCCTGTTCCACTTTGGAACGGACAAGGCCATCCATCATTACCAGCTTTCATGGACTGATAAGGGAGAGAGCTTTGAGCACTTGATTATACAGCTGGGTTTTGGCTCAAGAGATCAAGTTCAAGCATTTTAGAAATGCTCCCTTGGAAAAGGAAAAAGGTGGAATTTGGGTTCCGTTTCAAACTGACTGCACAAAAACCCATTCCTTCATTACCACAAAGCCTATTCAGATCCTATCTAAAGACCCGTCGACAAAGAATTACCTTCGTCGTTCACGTACGTCTGGTCTGGGACATCTTCGGCCTCATAGACATGCTCAGGCTTGGAAGTCCGTGCGGGAATTGGGGGTTGGAATGGCGGAGGGGGAAGCAAGCTTTTCGGAGACTGGGAATTCTTTCCTTCTCTGGGTGCACCTGCTGTGTGGACAGACGGACGCAATTTGGACATGCTAGGATGGAGAAGGGACGCAGGTGATGCTGTGGGTTAAACCACAGAGCCTAGGACTTGCCGATCAGAAGGTCGGCGGTTCGAATCCCCGTGACGGGGTGAGCTCCCGTTGCTCGGTCCCTGCTCCTGCCAACCTAGCAGTTCAAAAGCACGTCAAAGTGCAAGTAGATAAATAGGTGCCGCTCCGGCGGGAAGGTAAACGGCGTTTCCGTGCGCTGCTCTGGTTCGTCAGAAGCGGCTTAGTCATGCTGTCCACATGACCCGGAAGCTGTACCCCGGCTCCCTCAGCCAATAAAGCGAGATGAGCGCCACAACCCCAGAGTTGGTCATGACTGGACCTAATGGTCAGGGGTCCCTTTACCTTTACCTTACTGACCAGCACACTCCCATGATAAGAACCTCCACTGGGGGGGGCAGTGATGGACTCCTCCTTTTAAAAAAAGAATTTTACAAATTTGTGGAGGAGAGGGCTACCCAGAGACACAGCTTTCTTCCACTTTCCTTGGCCTCCAAACATAGGACCAGATGCTAAAGACCATAGGTAAAGGTAAAGGTAAAGGACCCCTGGACGGTTAAGTCCAGTCAAAGGCAACTATGGGGTTGCAGTGCTCATCTCACTTTAAGGCCGAGGGAGCCGGCGTTTGCCCGCAGTCAGCTTTCCAGGTCATGTGGCCAGCCGAACTAAACTGCTTCTGGCGCAACGGGACATCGTGACGGAAACTAGAGTGCACGGAAACGCCGTTTACCTTCCCGCCAGAGTGGTACCTATTTATCTACTTGCACTTTGACGTGCTTTTGAACTGCTAGGTTGGCAGGAGCAGGGACTGAGCAATGGGAGCTCACTCTGTCGCAGGGATTTGAACCCCTGACCTTCTGATCAGCAAGCCCAAGACGCTGTGGTTTAGACCACAGCGCCACCGGCATCCCTATAAAGACCATAGGAAGGTTGGGTGTGGCATCCCAAATTCCTGGCCCCCAGGGAAGAGGAACAGGGAGGTTAGCATGAGTTTAGCCACAGGATTAGTGCAAGCGAATTGTCACACCTCTTGGGGGTCGTGGCAGGATACCGGGCAAGCGCGGGGCCACCAGCGCAGTCTCTCCACTTTCTTTATCCGTCTCCATGATCTCTGCAAAACGAGAAGAAACTGCAGTTACAGATCTTGGCAAACACAGAAACAAAAGTAGAAGCACTCACTAAGTCTGTATATTTGTCCCATGTCTGCAACGGTAACAAACCCAGCCAAAGACCAGTTGTTCTCCTCTGCTGCTGTTGTTGCCATAGAAATTTTTTACACATCCCTTGGGAAGACAGGCAAACTAATGTCAGTGTACTGGAAGAAGCAAAGATCACCCGTGTTGAAGCGATGATTCTTCAACATCAACTTTGTTGGACTGGTCATGTTGTGCGGATGACTGATTATCGTCTTTCAAAGCAACTACTTTATTCCGAACTTAAAAATGGAAAGCGTAATGCTGGTGGTCAACAAAAGAGGTTTAAAGACTGTCTCAAGGAAAATCTTTAAAAATGTAGTATAAACACCGACAACTGGGAAACACTGGCCTGCGAGCGCTCCAGTTGGAGAACAGCCTTTACCAAAGGCGTCATGGGCTTTGAAGACACTCGAACTCAGGACGAAAGGGAGAAACATGCTAAGAGGAAGGCACGCTAGGCAAATCCACACTGTGATCAACTCCTGCCCGGAAACCTATGTCCCCACTGCGGAAGGAGCTGGCGTACAGCTTCCGGGTCATGTGGCCAGCATGACTAAGCCGCTTCTGGTGAACCAGAGCAGCACATGGAAATTCAGTTTACCTTCCCGCCGGAGCGGTACCTATTTATCTACTTGCACTTTGACTTGCTTTCGAACTGCTAGATTAGCAGGAGCAAGGACCGAGCAACGGGAGCTCACCCCATTGTGGGGATTCGAACCGCCGACCTTCTGATTGGCAAGTCCTAGGCTCTGTGGTTTAACCCTCAGTGCCACCAATGGCAACATAGATTACATTAAATACTGGGCAGCGAAGCAAAGTACGTGCAGGTCCTGCTATGTGAGCACGATGCCTTCTCAGGTATCTCTCCTTAGGCGAGGGTTCACATAACAAGTCAACGATTTCCTTTGATTCCTATGGGGAAATTTCTAACGCGTTCCGACAACGTAAAGGAGGGCTTGAACCTACCTAGAGTCATGGCGTAGCTCTCATCGAGAGACAGGGGCACCAGGATGCGCTTGCTGCTGTTTACAAAAAAATCCACCACCTTGGCAAGCGATGAGCAGCGATACTGAGGAAAGAGAAAGAAGGGAATACCATTCACTAACAAGCATTTACCAGGTCTTGGCGAAGAGTTGGAAATTCTCCACTTTCAGCATTGCAGGAACCTCAAGAACAGCCCTGCAGGGGAAGTGGTGTGTGAGAATCTGTCCGTTTTTGTTTTTCTCTCGGTTTCTCGTTTTTCCCGTCTTAAGTTTCCACGTCAGTCTGTCAATTGTTTTCTTTTTAAGTCTTCAAGATAAATTCACCAGCAAATTTATCTAATATGCAACATTTTTGCATGCAGTTTCCCCTAAGCAAACCTTTTCATAAATATATATATTTCCCCTAAGGTCATGCAAGTTATTTCCACAGATATATGGATCTGTTTGAATATCTACAGTGGTACCTCGGGTTAAGTACTTAATTCGTTCCGGAGGTCCTGAAACTGTTCTTAACCTGAAGCACCACTTTAGCTAATGGGGCCTCCTGCTGCCGTGCTGCCGAAGCACGATTTCTGTTCTCATCCTGAAGCAAAGTTCTTAACCTGAAGCACTATTTCTGAGTTAGCGGAGTCTGTAACCTGAAGCGTATGTAACCTGAGGTACCACTGTATATGTGTACATTAGTCCAAATGGCGTACAAAAATGTGTTCAGGGTTTCCAACTAAATGTCTGAAGAATTTTTGTGAAGTATGTATTGTTTTTTATTTGTTTGGAGGATTCACTATCATTTATTCTTTTCCTATGATTTGTATTAAATTTTCTGTTTTACAATTTAGAATGTTCATTTAAAATATCAGTGACTTCCCTTCTTCTTCTCTGGTTCATTTTGCATATCATAAATCCCTGCATATTTTACAGAAACCATTCAGTATTCCACCATTACATCCATCAAAACTTATTTACACCGTTGAATTTATCTTAATGCTGCCAACGTTTTCAGGTGTGCACGATTTCCCCCGTATATTCAACAAACCCCGTATATTCAACAAACACTTTCCAATCTTCTCTAAACGTATGTTCTTCTTGTTCTCTTATTCTGTATGTTAGGTCCATCAGTTTAAGCCGCCATTCTTCTTTAGTTGGGACCTCGCTCATTTTCCAGATTATTCTTTTTTATAAGCAAATATGCAAATTGCTCCAGAAATATGGGGAACTGAACTTTAAGATGGGGAAAATGAGAAACGGAGAGAAACAAAACTGACAAATTGTTCCATTGCATGAGCTCACCTGTTCTTGCTTGTTCGCCTTGATACCTGGTGCCCCCTTGTCCACACAGACATTTGGGCTTGATCCTGTGTCTCTAATCTTGCTGTCTGCTGGCTCTCAGCCAGCAGCACATGAACTCAATCTCCATGTGAGATGAACTCACAGATTGTTATGCAACTACTACTGTAAGTAAAGCCTGCCTTTCAGGGATCAAATCGTGAACTGAAATGTGAGTAAACTTCTTGTTACTTTTAAGGAAAGACTCTTGTGTCTGTATTCTTTTAAGAGGGACCAAAAGGGACACCAGGAATAATCCATCTGGGCAAGCCAGATTGGATTACTTAACTACTGCTTGGACTACTGCAAAACGATCTACGTGGGGCTACCTTTGAAGGTGACCCGGAAACTGCAATTAATCCAGAATGCGGCAGCTAGACTGGGGATTGGGAGTGGCCGCCGAGACCACATAACACCAGTTCTGAGAGATCTACATTGGCTCCCAGTACGTTTCCGAGCACGATTCAAAGTATTGGTGCTGACCTTTAAAGCCCTAAACAGCCTCGGTCCAGTATACTTGAAGGAGCGTTTCCACCCCCATCGTTCTACCCAGACACTGAGGTCCAGCACAGAGGGCCTTCTGGCGGTTCCCTCACTGCGAGAAGCCAAGTTACAGGGAACCAGGCAGAGGGCCTTCTTGGTAGTGGCGCCCTCCCACCAGATGTCAAAGAGAACAACAACTACCAGACGTTTAGAAGACATCTGAAGGCAGCCCTGTTTAGGGAAGCTTTTAATGTTTGATGTATTACAGTATTTTAATATTTTTTTGGAAGCCGCCCAGAGTGGCTGGGGAAGCCCAGCCAGATGGGCGGGGTATAAATAATAAATTATTATTATTACAAATTGTTCCATTGCATGAGCCTGCCTGTTCTTGCTTGCTCACCTTGATACCTGGTGTCCCCTTGTCCACACAGACATTTGGGCCTGATCCTGTGTCTCTAATCTTGCTGTCTGCTGACTCTCACAGATTGTTATGCAACTACTAAGTCAAGCCTGCCTTTCAGGGATCAAATCGTGAACTGAAATGTGAGTAAACTTCTTGTTACTTTTAAGGAAAGACTCTTGTGTCTGTATTCTTTAAAGAGAATTTGCTCTCTGGGGTCTCAGGCAAAGAAAGGTCTTGGCCCGCCATCTGCTAACCGGTCCTTTCAACTCACGATATGTAGGATTTACCATATTTTGCACTCTATAAGACACACCAGACCACAAGACGCGCCTAGTTTTTGGAGGAGGAAAACAAGAAAAAAAATATTCTGAATCTCAGAAGCCAGAACAGCAAGAGGAATCGCTGCGCAGTGAAAGCAGCAATCCCTCTTGCTGTTCTGGCTTCTGGGATAGCTGCGCAGCCTGCATTCGCTCCATAAGATGCACACACATTTCCCCTTACTTTTTAGGAGGGAAAAAGTGAGTCTTATAGAGCAAAAAATACGGTAATCTGGAACCTTGTCCTTACAAAACATTTGCCCTGCCACCTAGTTGAATGACGGCCCCAGCACAACTCACCGGCTCTTCGACATCAATGATGTATTCTCCATCGGTCAGGTTGATTTTATAGTGCTTTATAGACACGATCCTGCACCGGATACAGGGGAAAGAGGGAAATTGAGCAATGTCTTTTTGTAAGAATTGAGGTGTTTGTTTTTTTAAAAAAAGTTTTTTTATTTGCAAATTTAACAAGGAAGAAAACAAAAGCAAAAGAATGGGGGGGATAAAGTAATAATAATAATATAATAATAATTTATTATTTGTACCCCGCCCATCTGGCTGGGTTTCCCCAGCCACTCTGGGCGGCTTCCATAGAAACCAAAATACAGTAAAATATCACAGATTAAAAACTTCCCTGAACAGGGCTGCCTTAAGATGTCTTCTAAATGTCAGGTAGTTATTTATCGCTTTGACATCTGATGGGAGGGCGTTCCACAGGACGGGCGCCACTACCGAGAAGGCCCTCTGCCTGGTTTCCTGTAGCTTTGCTTCTCGCAATGAGGGAACCGCCAGAAGGCCCTTGGAGCTGGACCTCAGCATCCGGGCAGAACGATGGGGGTGGAGACGCTCCTTCAGGTATACAGGACCAAGGCCGTTTAGGGCTTTAAAGGTCAGCACCAGCACTTTGAATTGTGCTCGGAAACGTACTGGGAGCCAATGTAGGTCTTTCAAGACTGGTGTTATGTGGTCTCGGCGGCCGCCCCCAGTCCCCAGTCTAGCTGCCGCATTCTGGATTAGTTGTAGTTTCCAAGTCACCTTCAAAGGTAGCCCCACGTAGAGCACATTGCAGTAGTCCAAGCGGGAGATAACTAGAGCATGCACCACTCTGGCGAGACAGTCCGTGGACAGGTAGGGTCTCAGCCTGCGTACCAGGTGGAGTTGGTAGACAGCTGCCCTGGATACAGAACTGACCTGCACCTCCATGGACAGCTGTGAGTCCAAAATGACTCCCAGGCTGCGCACCTGGTCCTTCAGGGACACAGTTACCCTGTTCAGGACCAGGGAGTCCTCCACAGCAGCCCGCCCCCTGTCCCCCAAAAACAATACTTCTGTCTTGTCAGGATTCAACTTCAATCCATTAGCCGCCATCCATCCTCCAACCGCCTCCAGACACTCACACAGGACCTTCACCGCCTTCACTGGTTCTGATTTGAAAGAGAGGTAGAGCTGGGTATCATCTGCATATTGATGGACACCCAGTCCAAACCCCCTGATGATCTCTCCCAGCGGCTTCATATAGATGTTAAAAAGCATGGGGGAGAGGAGGGAACCATGAGGCACCTCACAAGTGAGAGCCCAGGGGTCTGAACACTCATCCCCCACCACCACTTTCTGAACACAGCCCAGGAGGAAGGAGCGAAACCACTGTATAACAGTGCCCCTGGCTCCCAGCCCCTCTAGACGGTCCATAGGAAATAAAAAGAGATTATGTAAAATTTGTAGGCTAAACCCGCCTTATATAGCAGCATGCTTCGGTCTAATAAATGCATGAAGGGTTAACGCCATAGAGTAAGCTGTCCTGACAGGCTTTTCCTATGTCATTTCCCCTTACCTTGGGAGGAAAGAGGTAACCAATCTTTCATTCTCTGAAGTGCTCCCTCTAACCGCATGGCTTTAACAAGCCTCTTCTGTTTCAGACAAGAATGTAGCCTGAAACTAGTTTTTCCCTATACACTAGTTTAGCTTTCACCATTTTGTAACCAATAACTTTTTTTCTGCCTGTGCATCTTTTTCTAACTGCTGCATGGAAAAGCACATGACTCTGACCTTTGGACCATTAGTAAGTAAACCTTTTTAGAACTTACAAACTTGTGGCCTGCTTCTATTCTAGAGGAAGCAGAAAACTTTAGAAGAAGCTCTTAAAGAGAATATTTATGGAGTTCGCTGGAAAGGGCACATTTTAAAGTTTTGCAGCCTATATTTCAACGCTTTTCTTTGTTGCATGTTTTGCTGTGTTCAATTTTAAGCTTGCGTCTTGGCTTCCAAGGATGTTTTCCCCAACAAAATCACTATCAGTTCATATGAAGGACATTAAGGAAGGGTAAAACATATATTGATATATCATCCAAAACTGGTTTGAAGTCCATATGATTTCTGTTTCATGATTTTTGACCTGTCGATGTAACACAAATCATGATGTGTGTGTGTGTGTGTGTGCGCGCGCTATACAAAAATCACAGTGTGAGAAAAACCGTGAAGCCAGCTAATGCTTCTCTCAGTTCTTGCAGCCCCTCTTAATTCTGCAAGCTCAATTCTCCCGTGCCTCATGCGGGGGGGGGGGGGGGCAGCGAAAAAGCAGACAATAAGGAACTGGGGGTGGGGATTGAGTATATCACAATTATTCCTAGTGGTCCCCCATGACTCAGACACACAGCCCACTCAGATGGAAGGCATATAAATACAGAGGTATCTCAGTTTTCGAGCATCTCAGAAGCTGAATGTTTCGGTTTTCGAACACCAAAAACCTGGAAGTAACTGTGTTCTGTTTTCGAATGCTTTTCGGAAGCCAAACGACTTCCACTCAGTTTTTATTATTATTATTTTCGCCATTGAAACTGGAGACCACCCTTTGACCTCGGTTTTCGAACATTTCGGAAGTCGAACGGTCTTCTGGAACAGATTACGTTCGAAAACAGAGGTACTACTGCAATAAAATCACCGTCGTCATCGTCATTATAATATTGTGGGCCCAATATTGTGGTCTTCCCTTCCAGATGAACTTCCAGTGCTTACTGAAGACTTTGTATTGTCGTCAGGCTGTCTAATTGAGTTCTGATTTTATAGTTTTAATGCATTTTTTTAGTCTTGTTTGCCTTGGATCTCCTCTTGGAGAAGACTGCAATGATGCGATATGCAAGTTGTTGAAACAAATAAAGAATAATGTAATATAATTTTTTTAAGTGAACAACAATGAAAATAAAACCTTTTAACGCATTAGAAGCAGGAGGCCAGCAAGGGAGATGGCTGGACCTTCGGATGACAAGGGAGGCGATGGTGGACTAAAGGAGGAAAAGGAATTTTCTGCAATGGATTTGCCTTGTCAAACTCACCCATTCGCCTTCAGCCGGGTGGTCACAGAGACGCTCTTGCCATCCCCTCCTGGCCGCAGCAACATATTCCCACAGTTTTCGTTCTTCTCCAGAAGGACTTCGGCCTCCGTCCTGGAGACCTTAAAGAAACAGCTGGGGCAGAAATAAATAAAGCAGAGATCTTTTGCAAAAACTACAGCCTTGGCCCAGACGGCTTTCCCGTCTTAAACAGCCCTGTATTGTGTGTGAATAATCTTCTACTCCATTGCAAGGAGTGTTGGCGGGACTTAAAAAACGTTTGCCCTGCTTGGTGGGATCCAGATGAGAGCAAGTGCAGCCTCAGCAAGCATCATGCCATTGTTCCTGGTTGCTAAGCAACAGCTCCACCGGTCCCCCTCTTGGCCAACAAACTGTAGCACTTGCAGAATTAACCCCTAAGTTGCAAACTGAGTGATCCCTGCTGTTGCACTTCCAACACGTGTCAAGGTACACTATCCTCAATAAGTGCTGTACACTAAGTGGTACCTCCGGTTACGAAGAGGATCCGTTCCAGAGGCCCAGTCGTATCCCGAAATCTTGGTAACCGGAGGCACCCTTCTACGCACGCTTGCAGTGCGATTGAGCACTTCTGCCCATGTGCGCAGCGCGCATACACGTCCGGTTTTGCCGCGTTCGCAACCCGAAAGTTACATTACCCGAAGGTAACGTAACCCAAGACTCCACTGTAAAAGGAAAACTGCAGGGTGGAAAATTGTAGCCCTACCAAGTTTAAAAGTCATGGTGACACTGAGTGCATATTATTTCCCCTGGCAAATATAAACACATCTTTGCCTCCAGGGGTTTACAGTCCACTCACTCTGGAAGTGGCTTCTCGACTCTCATGTCAGCCTTGGATCGACGTTCCTTTTCCTTCTCGAGTGCTTCAGACAACATGCAGAAGTGACCAGGGAGCAAACTCAGGGTGGTCGGGACTTTCATCTACGGGAGAACAGAGTTTGGGGTTAGAGGTGTTGCTTAAGTCACTTCAACAATGCGGATGGAGCCTGGAGAGAAAAGAAATCCCGACAGCACTTCAGTGGTTCCTCGGGTTACATACACTTCAAGTTACATGCGCTTCAGGTTACAGACTCCGCTAACCCAGAAATAGTGCTTCTGGTTAAGAACTTTGCTTCAGGATAAGAACAGAAATTGTGCTTTGGCGGCGCGGCGGCAGCAGGAGGCCCCATTAGCTAAAGTGGTGCTTCAGGTTAAGAACAGTTTCAGGTTAAGAACGGACCTCCGGAACGAATTAAGTACTTAACCCGAGGTACCACTGTACTGAACAAAAACAGTGTGTATAATTTGAGAAGTAAACCAGCCTTGTAGCAGAGAGATTTACAGTAGGGAGACATTCAACCAAACGTTCAGAGGAAAAATTCTCTCTGAACTACTCAGCCAATCAGAGTGCATGCTACCTCAGCAAACGTGATGTCACTCTGCTTGGTTGCTCGGCAACACCCCCAACCCGCCCCTCTCTTGGCTGTTTGACTGAAACACAAGCAGAATGAACCATTTAGTTAATGATCTTTGCTGTTGAACTTCCGACGTAATAAATAGTCATTTCATCTAGGACTGCAGCTAGGGAGAAGGGTTAAATCACCCCACAGCTAATGAGTTAATCTTCTGATGTTATTTACATGTTCAAAACCCTACATGTTAAATCCAAAAATTTCACACTGGCCTTATTTACAATTGAAAACCTCCCCTTTTGCAGGGCTAAGCCTCTATTTGATTACCGTATTTTTCGCTCTATAAGACGCACCAGACCACAAGACGCACCTAGTTTTTGGATGAGGAAAACAAGAAAAAAAATATTCTGAATCTCAGAAGCCAGAACAGCAAGAGGGATCGCTGCGCAGCGAAAGCAGCAATCCCTCTTGCTGTTCTGGCTTCTGGGATAGCTGCGCAGCCTGCATTCGCTCCATAAGACGCACACACATTTCCCCTTACTTTTTAGGAGGGAAAAAGTGAGTCTTATAGAGCAAAAAATATGGTACTTCCCGTTGTCCCAAGCTAGAGACTTTGGGTTGTATTCAACTATGTTGTACTCAGAGTAGGCTCACTGAAATGTATAGCCCTAAGTCAGTCAGGCGCATTCATGTCATTATTCTGAGTAAGACTAACACGGGATATAAACTTTGCGAGCCAAAACTTCCTGATTTATCCCTTAAATAGCCTCTCTGAATTGCCAAGACATCAGTTTCTCTTCCCACATGGTGGTGGTCGAGTGCTTAAACTATCAATTGCTCCTCATAGATCTTTGCTTCCTTTAAAAAAACATGACTAAAAATTGCTAAAACACAAGAAGAAGAAGAAGACGGAGAAGAAGAAGAAGAAGAAGAAGAAGAAGAAGAAGAAGAAGAAGAAGAGGAGGAGGAGGAGGAGAAAGGAATAAACTCACCTCCACAACCGTGAGAATAAAACCTTTCCATAGCTCTCGCGACTCAAGGCTTTCCATCTGAAAAGAACAATCCCAGTTTTTAAAACTTAACTTCACCATGTTAACCAATTTAATATTGTATACCAGGCTTAGACAACATGGTGCCCATCATCTTTGACGATTAAGAGATGGAAGGATCTATCCATTTCGGAGTTCTTGGTTTCTCGTTTCCCCATTCTTAAATTCAATTGCCAACGTCTCCACGGCGATTGGCAAGGTTTTTATTTAAGTAAATACTCTGGAAAGTCCTTCAGCATCTTAGAAAGAATTTCTCCTGATAGGCACATGATTTGTACACAGTTTGGAGTAATACGCACATTTCTGTGAGCATTTTCTCCTCGTATATAGTGTTTTTGTGTGTGCTGCTTTCACTATTTTTATGTACGCCTTCAGCTAATACGTGCATCCTTTTGTAAACGTTGTCTGGCCGGACAACTGCATCACAAAATCCGGATTAAGTGCAGATTTTGAAGGAATGGGCTGTGTTTCATTTCTGGTTCCTGTCTGGGAAAGTGAGACTCTGATAGCCATTGCGGTGCTGAATCACTCTTCCAAACTTCTCCCTCCAACATATTCAACTTAAAAGGTAAAGGGACCCCTGACCATTAGGTCCAGTCGTGACCGACTCTGGGGTTGTGGCGCTCATCTCGCTTTACTGGCCGAGGGAGCCGGCGTACAGCTTCCGGGTCAGGTGGCCAGCATGACGAAGCCGCTTCTGGCGAACCAGAGCAGCGCACGGAAATGCCGTTTACCTTCCCCCCAGAGCGGTACCTATTTATCTACTTGCACTTTGATGTGCTTTCGAACTGCTAGGTTGGCAGGAGCAGGGACCGAGCAACGGGAGCTCACCCCGTCATGGGGATTCGAACCGCCAACCTTCTGATGGGCAAGTCCTAGCTCTGTGGTTTAACCCACAGCGCCACCCGCGTCAAATATCTGTGCTGGTACTGTTTGTACAAGAAAGGATGGCTGTGATGTAGATCTTTGCAACCTAAAGATATACAAACCCCTGCATTGTTCCCTGTTACATATTAGCTGGACAGAGTTAGGTCTTTGTAACCTAAAGATCTACAGATAACGGCATTGTACCCCAAGCGTACTGGAAACAAAAGCAGAACAGATATCTATGATCCAAGAACAAACGGTTTTAGCTAAACTGACCCTGTTGTAAAAATCTTTTAAAAATATATATATAAAAAATTCTACAGGACGCTCAGTGAACATGGGCACCGGTTTTTGTTTCTCATACAATGAAAGTATTGATGAAGGGAATTCTGTTCAACACAGACAAGGAACGTTGTGGGAAGACTTTAATCCAGAAGCTTCTTGACTTCCTTTTTTAAAAAAAGAATTATTTATTTATACTTTTCAAGTTGATAAATTTCACTGGTTCTATGCATTTCACTAATTTTACATTCATTTTGACATTTCAGAACTTGACTTCCACCCCACTCTTCTTTTTAACTGTATTTCACTATTAATATAAAGGTAAAGGGACCCCTGACCATTAGGTCCAGTCGTGGCCGACTCTGGGATTGCGGCGCTCATCTCGCTTTATTGACCAAGGGAGCTGGTGTACAGCTTCCGGGTCATGTGGCCAGCAGGACTAAGCTGCTTCTGGCGAACCAGAGCAGCGCACGGAAACGCCGTTTACCTTCCCGCCGGAGTGGTACCTATTTATCTACTTGCACTTCGTGCTTTCAAACTGGTAAGTTGGCAGGAGCAGGGACCGAGCAACGGGAGCTCACCCCGTCGCGGGGATTCAAACCACTGACCTTCTGATCGGCAAGCCCTAGGCTCAATGTTTTAACCCACAGCGCCACTCCTTCTTAATTGTATTTCAGTTCAACAATTCCTTCGATAAAATACATATTTTGTGATGTGCAGATGGCTTGAGATACCTATTAGGTCCATAAATTACCATATAGCATATATTCAGCACAAAAAAACAGTGACAATTTGTTGTTGACAAAGGACAGCTGGACATATAAAGGGCCCCATTAGCTTCAGTAGCTTAGGGCCTCATCAAATCTAAATCCGGCCCTGAGCAGGGCGATAAAAAAGTTGCAAGTCTCATCACCTAGGCACTTCTGCGGAATAAGACAAATTCCAGCACATCTACGAGGGTGTGTGAGGCCAATTGAGGCGCTGTGCTTGCCAGGTTTGTTTGCAAACGTGATATAAGTCCTGGAACACACCCAACTCTCTCCCTCGTATGGAGATTGGCATTCAAGGTAATGCACACTTTTATAGTGAAATAAAAAAAGATAAGGTATATATATATATATATATATATATATATATATATATATATAAAATAAATGTTCATAAATGTACCAAGCAAACACGTACATAAATATATAAACCACATGTCTGACGCAGCACAGGAAAACAGCCCGGAAACCATTTTGGCTCCCCAGCTGACCAAATGTTTTCTCTACAAAGTCAAAGGGAAATGGAAAAGCCTCCCCATTGTCTTTTCCTTCACAAATCCTGTCTTAAGGGTATGTCTGTTTGAATAGGGTGAGCCTGTGACCTGGCTCAGGAACTAAGTATTTGTCATTACAAAAGACTGGCCAAGCTCCCCAGGGTATCCAATCAAGTAAGCATTAACTGCTAACCTGTCAGACAGGAGGTAAACAACGCACTCAGATTTCTGTTGTAGACCACCCCTTTCTGTAATGTAGGTACGATTTGTCTGGGGGTGGGCTGGGACTCCAGGGCGAGCAATTTAAAATGTCTATATAAGGGCGGGCACAGCTTTGTTTTGGGTCCTCCTCCTTTCTCCTGCGTGTGAGGGGAACATCCTGTTGCAACAGTTCAACAAAGATCAGGCTTACTAGCTGCTTTGCTTCTTGATATTCTCTGGTTGGCCTCTGTTCTTTTCTCCGACTGATGGAGAACCTGCAAAGGACTCTAGAAGGGCTCTTGTGTCCCCCATAACGGCAGATTTTTGTTTATTACGATAGTTTATGCATAAACTGGGGATGTGGGTGGCACTGTGGGTTAAACTACAGAGTCTAGGACTTGCCGATCAGAAGGTCGGTGGTTCGAATCCCCGCGATGGGGTGAGCTCCCGTTGCTCGGTCCCAGCTCCTGCCAACCTAGCAGTTCGAAAGCACATCAAAGTGCAAGTAGATAAATAGGTACCACTCCAGCGGGAAGGTAAACGGCATTTCCGTGCGCTGCTCTGGTTCGCCAGAAGCGGCTTAGTCCTGCTGGCCACATGACCCGGAAGCTGTACGGCGGCTCCCTTGGCCAATAAAGCGAGATGAGCGCCGCAACCCCAGAGTCGGCCACGATTGGACCTAATGGTCAGGGTTCCCTTTACCTTATGCATAAACCGCTTGGAGTTTTTGACAATCAATGGAGCAAGCCTCATCTCTCGTCTCTGCAAGCAAGGAGACATCTTTGGACTTTGCAGAAAGGATCTCTTACCTTCAGTTTCACTTCCTGGCTTCGAGTTTTTAGGTTCAGTCCCACCCCGTCCGTGGGCCAGGCAGCCGCAGTTCGTGGGGGGTTGTCGTCGGCAAGGGACAAGAAATCAGCCAGGTCAATTTTCTCAACGTGCTGCGGGGAGGAAGTGCAAGTAGAGTCAACGCCCAAGTTTTTAGTCCTCATGGTTTTTTTAAAAATGTGCTCCGTCTCTCCGCAGAGAGCTAACTTCTGTTGTGCCTCCTTCCTGCTCACTTTGCAGCTGTCCACCTTCTTTTTAAAATATATATATAAAGGTAAAGTGACCCCTGACCATTAGGTCCAGTCGTGGCCGACTCTGGGGTTGCGGCGCTCATCTCGCTTTACTGGCAGAGGGAGCCGGCGTCCACCTTCCGGGTCATGTGGCCAGCATGACTAAGCCACTTCTAGCGAACCAGAGCAGCGCATGGAAATGCCGTTTACCTTCCCGCCGGAGCGGTACCTATTTATCTACTTGCACTTTGACGCACTTTCGAACTGCTAGGTTGGCAGGAGCAGGGACTGAGCAACGGGAGCTCACTCCGTCACGGGGATTCGAACCGCCGACCCTCTGATCAGCAAGTCCTAGGCTCTGTGGTTTAACCCACAGCGCCACCCAACGTCCCTACTCAAGAGTAGACCCCTTGAAATTTAGAGACACAAGCTAGTCATCTCCCTGAACGCCGATGGAGTAAATTTTCAAAACGTTGTTTTGTTGTTGAATTGCCTCTGAAATTTGGCCATTTGCCCTGGTCCTAGCTTGGCCGGGTCGTTTTGCCTAGAAATTCCTCTGCAGTTGAGATATTCCCTCCATATCCCAAATAATCAAAATCCTACCATTTATGAATTTCTAGAGTTTAGGGCAGTCTCCCCCATATCCCCATCCCAAAAAAGCCAAGATATATGTGTGAATATAATTTCTCGCCATTACCTGGGCATCTCTGCTGGTATTGTAGAAATAGAGACTCAATTCTCGAAGACCTGCCCAATATTTTTTGTACTCCTGGGGGAGGGGGAAGAGAAAAATCAGAGCAGTTGTAAAGAAACTTTCTTGTTGCAACAGTTTTAGTAAAATCAGGCTTACTAGCTGCTTTGCTTCTCTATATTCTCTGGTTGGCCTCTGTTATTTTCTCCTACCGACAGAGAACATACAAAGGGACTCTATATGGGTCTTTGATACCCCTAAGGGCAAAGGAGCAGGGTTTTTTTTACATATATCACAAACAAACAAGCAAGCAATTTCTTCCTCTGCTGTGGTTTTGAAGAAAATTGGCATTTCTTTCTGCAGGGAGATCCCCCGACACAGCCTTTCTCAACCTGTGGGTCCCCAGATGTTGTTGAACTACAACTCCCATCATCCCTAGCTAGCAAGGCCCGAGCTCTGGGATGATGGGAGTTGTAGTCCGACAACATCTGTGGACCCACAGGTTGAGAACCGCTGCGACTCCTTTGATACTAAGATTTCTCATCAGGACAGCAGCAGGGGAAGAAAGAGTTAATTACACACACACACAAACACACACACACACAGGGCATGAGGGATAGCTCAGTTGGCCATGGGTTCGAGTCCCACATTGGGCGAAAGATTCCTGAGCTGCAAGGGGTTGGACTAGATGACCCTCGGGTCCCTTCCAGCTCTATGCGGGACTTGACATCTTTCCGCAGGGCCTGCAAGACAGAGCTGTTCCGCCTGGCCTTTGATTTGGACTCAGTCTGACCCTTATGTTTCCCTCTCCTTATGGTCTTGATTTATCGGCTACTTTTAAAATGAGGCTGCATTTTAAATTGCATTTTAACCTGTACTGTATTTTAAATTGGGTTTTCCTTCCCTCCCCCCTATCATGGTTTTGTTTTTGTTTTTTGGGGGGGACGCGGGTGGCGCTGTGGGTTAAACCACAGAGCCTAGGACTTGCTGATCAGAAGGTTGGTGGTTCGAATCCCCGTGACGGGGTGAGCTCCCGTTCCTCGGTCCCTGCTCCTGCCAACCTAGCAGTTCGAAAGCACATCAAAGGTGCAAGTAGATAAATAGGTACCACTCCGGCGGGAAGGTAAACGGCATTTCCGTGCGCTGCTCTGGTTCGCCAGAAGTGGCTTAGTCATGCTGGGCACATGACCCGGAAGCTGTACGCCGGCTCCCTCGGCCAATAAAGCGAGATGAGCACCGCAACCCCAGAGTCGACCACGACTGGACCTAATGGTCAGGAGTCCCTTTACCTTTATCATGTTTTTACTGTGATTTTATTGGTGTTAGCCACCCTGAACCCAGCTCTGGCTGGGGAGGGCAGGGTATAAATTATTATTATTATTATTATTATTATTATTATTATTAGTCTATGATTCCATTACAGGCCGGCTGCAGCCCCATCAGAATCAAACAACTAATGCAATCTGCATTCACACACACACATACTCACACTTACTTACTCTAAATGCAAATATGTATTTCCTCAGTTAAGTCTGGGTTGGTTCTCAGAAACT
Organism: Podarcis pityusensis; assembly: GCF_964106645.2. Taxonomy (NCBI): domain Eukaryota; kingdom Metazoa; phylum Chordata; class Lepidosauria; order Squamata; family Lacertidae; genus Podarcis; species Podarcis pityusensis. The sequence continues at coordinate 6,354,166 of NC_138043.1, forward strand.
GTGCAGATTTCAAAGTATTGCCCCCTAGTACTTTGTCATCCATAAGTATACCAGTCATGAACAGAGGGGCTACTAGACCATCTTGTCCTCCCCAAATTCCTCCCGCCTCTTTTCAGAGCCATCTCCCAAGCCTTCCGTCACACCTTGTGGCAGAGAGTTCCCTAGGCCTGTTTCTGTTGCCTCTACTGCCAACCTGCTCCGTTGGCTGTCTCCTTCCCCAATTCCTGGCCTCAGGAGAAGAGTCCTGAGCAGGGGGGCGGGGGACAAAAGTCCTTCTATTTCTTTCACCCCACACAGAACACAACCTCAATCACTCCCTTCCTTAAACTTTTTTAATAAGAAAGGAAAATAGCAAAAGCTGTCACAGCGAAAGGTTCTCTGGGGCCCGGATCGTTTGAGTTTCCTTTTCCCACAACCTTTCCCCAAATCATTTCGGAGACACAGCAGCAAAAACGGTAAGTTCCCCAAATTGAGGCAAACCAAAAGCACACAATTGTCTGAACTTAATAAGTCTTGGGTTGCTTATCTATCTCACTCAATGTATCTTGAAATGACAGTAACTACAGACCCCCCCAAAACTTGGGATCTGGGCACTGTTGGGTTTTGAGGTGTCAACTGCAAACCCCATGTCTATTGCATCAATCCCTCATTTGTTGGGGCAGTGTTTTCGCTGCAAAACAACTGCAAAACTTTGGAGGGGATCCGAAATTTTGGGGTTTGGGGTTCATCATCCTGCCTGGCCCCCCCAAAAAATCCTGCTGTGTGGGGGTCCTGGGAAGCCGGCCCACCCACCCAAAGCCCTGCCAGCTCCCTTGCTTGCTGACAGCGACAAAACTTGCAGTTCAGCTTTCTGATTCTTCTCCTAAGAGACCCTGAAGTCTCTCCTACCTTTTCCCAGGCGTTCCTCTTCTCCAGGAACCCCGAATAATAATGGGGCGGCACGGTGGCCTTTGGTTTGGTGGCCCAGCTGTGTGGCGCTGCCATTGCGGTCCCTGCGCGCCCGTGAAAAGTCCCTCCACCGTCCAGCCTCGCAGAGTCTTTTGCCCAGAGTTCAGAGTCCGACACCAGGAAGCAAAATGCAATAAATTAAACGAGACTGTTTACTTCTTTCTCTTTTTCCCCCCCTCCCTTTCCCCTGAAATTTCCCCCTAGGCCCTTCCCTCCGCAGGTGCGATTGGACAGCTAGATTGGCAGGTGAATCGATTCTGAAAGGAGAAACTGCAAATTTGGCTCAGCTACACACTGGAGTTTTTCCGCGCTCTCACTCCCCACACAGTCTTCTTCTTCTTTGGAAATAAATTCCTACTTGATTTTATAATAATAATAATAATAATAATAATAATTTCTTATTTGTACCCCACCCATCTGCCTGGGTTTCCCCAGCCACTCTGGGCGGCTTCCACAAAGACCAAAAATACACTAAGATGTCACACATTTAAAAACTTCCCTGAACAGGGCTGCCTTCAGATGTCTTCTGAATGTCAGGTAGTTGTTTATCTCTTTGACATCTGATGGGCGGGCGTTCCACAGGGCGGGCGCCACCACCAAGAAGGCCCTCTGCCTGGTTCCCTGTAGCTTTGCTTCTTGCAATGAGGGAACCGCCAGAAGGCTTTCAGAGCTGGACCTCAGTGTCCGGGCAGAATGATGGAGGTGGACTCCTTCAGGTCTACTGGGCCAAGGCCGTTTAGGGCTTTAAAGGTCAGCACCAACACTTTGAATTGTGCTCGGAAACGTACTGGGAGCCAATGTAGGTCTTTCAAGACCAGTGTTATGTGGTCTCGGCGGCCGCTCCCAGTCACCAGTCTAGCTGCCGCATTCTGTATTAGTTGTAGTTTCCGGGTCACCTTCATTTTCCAAAATATAAGCATACAACAAAACCCAATTCCGAATCCAATTACCGAGATTACTCTGAATTCTACCCATCCCTTCCATGGGTCCTATTTTCAATTGCATATCGATACTTCTCCAATATTTTTAAAATAATAATTATAATAATATTACTTATACCCCGCCCATCTGGCTGGGCTTCCCCAGCCACTCTGGGCGGCTTCCAACAAAATATTAAAATACAGTAATGCATCAAACATTAAAAGCTTCCCTGAACAGGGCTGCCTTCAGATGTCTTCTAAAAGTCTGGTAGTTGTTTATTTCTTTGACATCTGGTGGGAGGGCGTTCCACAGGGAGGGTGCCACTACCAAGAAGGCCCTCTGCCTGGTTCCCTGTAACTTGGCTTCTCGCAGCGAGGGAGTTCCGCAGGGCAGGTGCCGCTGCCAAGAGTAGCATTGAAACCCAAACCAATGGATTCAAAACCAATGGATTTATCTTTCTAGGTTATCTATACATTCTGTTACATTACAAGTTTGTTTAAAATCCTGCCAATGTTTCAACTTGCTTACAAAGATCTTGTGTATATATTATAAACTTTTCCCGTTCTTTTTTAAAGTTCTTGTCTTCTTGGTTCCTCAGCTTCCTGGTTAGTTTTGCCATTTTGGCATAGTCCGCCATTCTTCTTTAATAATAATAAAATTTTATTCGTATCCCGCCCTCCCTGGCCAAGACTGGGCTCAGACATGGGCTAACATCATAAAAACAACACAATAAGCATAAAAACAGACATCAATTAATTAAAATGCATCTTAAAATTAATTAAAATCTGGGCAGGTGGCAATTATCAGGGTGGAATTGAGAGTGGTTAATAATTGCCAGGGCCAACTGTTTCCATACAAGGACCTGTGAGCGGGTTGAGGGCCTAATTCGGGATTATTTTATACAAAGGAGTCAAACTGCATCCTGCCCAAAGGCCTGGCGGAACAGCTCAGTCTTGCAGGCCCTGCGGAAAGATGTCAAATCCCGCAGGGCCCTGGTCTCTTGTGGGAGAGTGTTCCACCAGGCCGGGGCCACGGCCGAAAAGGCCCTGGCTCTAGTCGAGGTCAGTCTGATTTCCCTGGGGCCCAGGATCTTCAAGCAGGGGATAGTCTCTTCCTTCATTTCTGGGCTGGCGGGTGGCGCTGTGGGTTAAACCACAGAGCCTAGGACTTGCTGATCAGAAGGTCGGCGGTTCGAATCCCCGCGACGGGGTGAGCTCCCATTGCTCGGTCCCTGCTCCTGCCCACCTAGCAGTTCGGAAGCATGTCAAAGTGCAAGTAGATAAATAGGTACCGCTCCGGCGGGAAGGTAAACGGTGTTTCCGTGCGCTGCTCTGGTTCGCCAGAAGCGGCTTAGTCATGCTGTACGCCGGCTCCCTTGGCCAATAAAGCGAGATGAGCGCCGCAACCCCAGAGTCGGCCATGACTGGACCTAATGGTCAGGGGTCCCTTTACCTTTACCTTTAATGTCCGTTTGGCTGTTGTTGCGTACATGAACTAGCATACAGTCTTCAAGCATGCAAGCGTATGAAAAGGAGAGGATCACAGAATCATGGTTAGGGAAGGGAAATCAAGGATCATCTAGTCCAACCCCCCGCAATACACAAATCCATGACCGAAAGCCGTCCAGCCTCTGCTTAAAAACCTCCAAGGAAGGAAAGCCCACCGCCTCCTGACCGTTCCACTGCCAAACGGCTCTTACAAAGCTCCTTCCTTATCACTTGAACCCATTGGTTCGAGTTCGAATCCTACCCTCCGGAGGAGGAGAAAACAAGTTCGCTCCCTCTTCTGTAGGAAAACCCTTTTGACTTTTCAAGATGGCTCTCATATCTCCTCTCAGTCTCTTCTTTTCCAGGCTAAACATACCCAGATACTTTAACCGTTCCTGCAGCGAAGGAGGCTCTCAGAGTGCGTGCAGAGTGCTTTCACGGCCCAAGTCCATCTGAGGACGTGAGGACGGTTTGGCCTCCGGGCAGCGCCTCTCATTTTGGAAATGGAAATGGGACTAGAAGGGGCAGGGGGTTGGCCCAGCAACAAGAAGGCATCTGAGCATGTACAGAGTGTATTTCCCGTGCACACATTTTCAGGACGGGCTCAGGAAACGTCAGGGTGGGTCTCAGATCCTGAGTGGGAAAGGACCACTCTGCCTGTTTGAAACCTATTTTCCTCTGCAATATTGGTGGCGGTGCCTCTGTTTTCGCCCCTCGGCAGAATCCGCACTCGTGCTCCACCATCCGAACTTTGAAACCAGCCTCCTTTGTCCTTGAAAGAGGAATTGGACCTGGCAGGTAATCACACTTGACTCTGCGCCAGGAAAAAAAACAAACTCCACTTGCCGATGTTTGCGCGTCAAATCTCTGCCAAAGGCAGAGGCACACACCAAAGCTGGCATTTCCTGAGCAGTTGGCAACCCCACGGCCCTCCAAACAACTTGTCTCGGCATGTTAGACTGTTACAAAAGACCTTTTATATTTTTTGCTTGCAGTTTCTTCCTTCCCGCATGAGGCGACCCAGCCTTTATACCTGAACAAATATTTATTTCAAGATGATGGGAAGAGTCTGGATGAGGCACAGGGTGTTGTGGTCAGAAGAGGAAGGTATTTTCCTCCCTCTCTCTTCATACCTGACTCCGATGTCACCTTTCAGAGTATCAAAAGCCTTTCGCCATGACCTCATCATTTAGACCCGGGGTCAGCAAACTTTTTCAGCAGAGGGCCGATCCACTGTCCCTCAGACCTTGGGGGGGGGGGCGGACTATATTTTGGATAAAAAAATGAACGAATTCCTTGATGCTTTTGGATTATGGTGCTGGAGGAGACTCTTAAGAGTCCCATGGATTGCGAGAATATCAAACCTATCCATTCTGAAGGAAATCAGCCCTGAGTGCTCACTGGAAGGACAGATCCTGAAGCTGAGGCTCCAAGACTTTGGCCACTTCATGAGAGGAGAAGACTCCCTGGAAAAGACCCTGATGTTGGGAAAGATGGAGGGCGCAAGGAGAAGGGGATGACAGAGGACAAGATGGTGGGACAGTGTTCTTGAAGTTGCCAGCATGAGTTGAGAAGACAGGAGTGCCTGACGTGCTCTGGTCCATGGGGTCATGAAGCGTCGGACACGACTAAACAACTAAACAACAACAACAAATAACTCAGAGATGTATTTGAAATAAAAGCACACATTCTACTCATGTAAAAACACACTGATTCCCAGACCATCTGCGGGCTGGATTGAGAAGGCAATTGGGCCGGATCTGGCCCCCAGGCCTTAGTTTGCCTACCCATGATTTAGACAAATTCCGTCACATCTCCTGTCTTCAGCAGAACAACTAGTGGGACGTGCTGCGACAAAATGTTGTGGCGTATCCTTGTCTTCTAACAGGAGTGTTGCTGTTCAGATTGCCTGCCAGTCAAGTCTTCTGCCATTACACAAAGAGAGTGAGTGAGAGAGTTTTCTATTTTTCTTTTCTAACACTCAAGATTCAGCATGCTCAATCCTCCCCAAAAGCTTGGCTTTTTTGTTTTATTTTGTAGGAGTCAGCCTTAGGCATTTTTCACAGAATCAGAGAATTGTAGATGGGACCCCAGGGATCATCTAGCTGAACCCCAACTCTGGCAACGCAGGAATCCTTAACTGTATTTCAGTTCAACAATTCCTTTGATAAAATACTTATTTTGTTATGTGCAAATGGCTTTAGATACCTATTAGGTCCATAAATGACCATCTAGCATATAGGTAAAGGGACCCCTGACCATTAGGTCCAGTCGTGACCAACTCTGGGGTTGCGGCGCTCAACTCGCTTTATTGGCCGAGGGAGACGGCGTTTGTCCACAGACAGCTTCCGGGTCATGTGGCCAGCATGACCAAGCTGCTTCTGGCGAACCAGAGCAGCGCACGGAAACACCGTTTACCTTCCCACCAGAGAAGGTGCTTTCAAACTGCTAGGTTGGCAGGAGCAGGGACCAAGCAACGGGAGCTCACCCCATCACGGGGATTCGAAACGCCGACCTTCTGATCGGCAAGCCCTAGGCTCTGTGGGTTAACCCACAGCGCCTCCCACGTCCCTATCTAGCATATATTCAACACAAAAAACAGTGACAAATTGTTGTGGACAAAGGACAGCTGGACATATAAAGGGCCCCATTACCTTCAGGAGCTTAGGGCCTCATCGAACCTGAATCCTGCGCCCACCCACCAAGAATCCTGTGGGCTGTCATTTATCAAGGATGCTGGGAGCAAACTACAGTTTCCAGTGATTCTTTGGACGAAGCTGTGCACTTTGAATGTATGGCCTGCGACCCAGCAGAATGAGGAACTTGGCACAGTTTACTGACTCCGGTTATAAAGTATAAGGGCATTAAACTCACAAGCTCCTGCACAAATCTGACACAGTTAGTAGATGGAATTTGGCGCCTAGCCAAAGAGGCTTAAGGTGGATTTCCTCTAGAGTCGGAGAGCGGTTAGCTACATTTCCTGGTAGACCTGCTGCATAGGAATGCAGAAGTAAGGCCACCGGACTGTTGAGAGAGCAGGAAGGATTTGTGGCCTCTTGGGGAAAGCCATTTCACAAATCTTCTTGATTTCATTATATATCGTGCCCCCTAAAGCCTTTTGCCTGAATATTCAGGAGAGACTAAAGAAAACACTAGTGATGTATGGAAGTGGGAGCTGGACCATAAAGAAGGCTGATCACCAAAGAATGGATGCTTTTGAATTCTGGTGCTGGAGGAGACTCTTGAGAGTCCCATGGACTGCAAGAAGATCAAACCTCTCCATTCTGAAGGAAATCAGCCCCGAGTGCTCACTGGAAGGACAGATCCTGAAGCTGAGGCTCCAAGACTTTGGCCACCTCATGAGAAGAGAAGACTCCCTGGAAAAGACCCTGATTTTGGGAAAGATGGAGGGCACAAGGAGAAGGGGAGGACAGAGAACGAGATGGTGGGACAGTGTTCTTGAAGAGACCAGCATGAGTTT